>NC_091440.1:61991008-62323298 GCF_964237555.1 Oryctolagus cuniculus | reverse complement strand
CATTACCGGTACCAGTATTACTATTTTTCGTAAATATTCCTATTGCTTGTTTGAGTATCTTTTGTTCTTTTACTAGTAGGTCTTCTGCCTTCACATCCTTTCGTGGTGCTGATTATCTTTCCATGTTTGTTTGCTCATGGTGCTGATCATCTTTCTCTGAACATTCTTAAGTATCATTTGCAAGGCTGGGTGGGTTGTAACAAATTCTATGTTTTTCTTTTCTTGTCTTTAAAGGTTTTTATTTCATTTTCAATTATGAATGACAGCTTTGCAGGGTAAAGTATTCTCAGTAGAGTTTTTGTTTCCTTTTAGGACCTAGACTATATATTTATATATACATTCTCTTCTGAATTGTAGGGTTTCTTTTGAAAAATCTGCTCTCAGTCTCATTGGAGAACTTTTTAAAATAATCTGAACATTTCTCTCTTGGGCATTTTAGGATATTTTCCTTTTGAAAGTTTGTGTATAATGTGTTGTGGTGCAGATCTTTTCTGATCATGCCAGTTGGGATCTGTGTGCTTCTTGCATTTGGATGTCCATATCTTTCTCTAAACTGGGGAAATTTTCTGTTATTATTTCACTGAGCAAATTTTCTAAGCCAATTTTTCAGGAACCCATAAGACTCATATAATTGTGGTTTTTGTTTGGTTTTGATTTTTGTTTTGTTTGTGTGTGTGTGTGTATGTTTTGACTTATTTGGGTTTTTTTGTTGTTGCTGTTTTGTTTTGTTTTGTTTTGATATCCTATAGATCTCAGACACTGCTTTGGTTCTTTCTAATTTTTGCCTCTTTTTTGGTCTGATTGAGATATTTCAAAAGATTGGCTATTCTTCTTTCTTAACAAGTCTGTTGTTAAGGCTCTCCACTGTATTTTTATTTGGCTTATTGAAGTCTTCATTTCTAATATTTCTATCTGGTTTTTTCCCTGGTATCTTCTATGCCTTTGCAGAATTTGTTGCCCATATCATGTACAGATTTTCCTTATTTTATGTAACTGTTTCTCTGAGTAACCTTACACTCATTCTTTTGAATTCCATTTCAGGCATTTCGTCAAGTTCATCTTCACAGTCCAATATTAATATATTATTGTGTTCCTTTTGGGGAGTCTGACTGCCTTTCTTGGTCATGTTTTTTATATTCCTCTCTTGATACCTGGATTTTTACACATCTGGGGAATCACTTGTTGGTGTCCCTCTGAAGCTTTTTCTTCTTGGAAATGTCCCTCTGTGGCTCAGGGAATGCCTGAGGCTTACACCTGAGTTCCAGAGGCATGTGCTGGGTGGGCTTGGGTGCTCTGGCTACTGCTTGTGGGTGGGGCAAGAGTCCAGAGTGTCACCCAAGTTGGGTGTGGTCAAGCTCCTCTGTAAGGGGAGGGCGTGTTCTCACTGGCTGGTGTGTTCACAGCCCCAACACTTCTCTGTGCCAGGATGGCACCTGCACACCCCACCGGCTCAGGCACGAGAGCCACACAGGACCTCAGTGAGCTCTGTGGTGTGACCTCCACCAAGCCCTCCACAAAATCTGTCCCCAGGACTCAAGGAGCTACAAGCTTCTGGAGTCAGACTGGCAGATTCCCAGGATCCCAGCCACAACCCTCATCCCTCTCTGCTCCATGGCCTAGGCCCAGAACTCCTACAGTCCCAGGGTACAGGGGGCTCCGCTCTCCACCCTGCAAGCTGCCCTGTCCCCAAGCGAGCCGCTCACCGTTCCCCAAGTCTGGACAGAGATCGGATGCAACTCCCCCTTGGCAAACTGAGTCTGGCACTTTGGTTGAGGAGGGGAAGGAAGAAACATGGCCTCCCTTCATGGATCAGAGTACACGCCCTGCTTTCTGCCAACTCCCCAGGCTGGACTCAGAGTCAGCAGGGATGGAGGGGTTCTCCCTCAGGCTAAATCGCCAGTGGCATGGGCCACGGCTGCTCTGTCTCACCTTACCCTGGGAAATGGGGCTTCTCAGCCGGGTGCCAACCGCAGTATTCTCTTTGCTTGTATTCTTTCCAGGGTAGAGGCTGAAGCCACTACAGATATCTGCCTTATCAACCTCTTTGCTCCCGCGGCAAAGCGGAAATCAGCAAGTGAGGCTTCCGGGAAGCTGTTGTTCGTTCTAATGAAAGGAGGGAGGTGCATGGGGAGAGATCTTTTCCGCTCCCCTGCTTCGTTTCTGTGCACGACATCGTGTTGAGACATGATCCAGCTATGGTAGCCATCATCACAGGGTATAAAAGCAAGAGAATGGCGGAAACACAAACCCAGACCCTGATATCTGGTAGCACCTACCCCAGAAAACCTTGTTGGGTAAACAACTTGTGATTTCATTCATTACCAGTTGGGTTTTTCATTGTCTGTACCTGGTTGATAGATGCGAACTGATCTAATCTCAGACTCCTCCGAAAGAAGCATCTCCAGTTATTTCGATGACATACACACCGAAGTTACATACATCTTCATTTAGATTATTTACCATATTAGAGAATAAGTTAAAAATCATAACTTTATTTATAGAAATAAAGTTTCACAATCACTAGTTAAGAAATACATCGTCTAATCACTCAACCCCAAATCATTGGATCAGTTGAAAATGCTAATAAAATACTCAATCCCATGCATTAGATTCAATCGAGCGGACCAGGCCTTGAGCTGTTTGCTTTTCCAGTCTTATAGGTGAGGAGTGTATCCACAGCACAATGACAGGACTCAGTCTGTTGACATTGAGAGAGGGCATCCTGCTTAACCTGACTTGGCCACTGCATTCCTCCACCAATTTGCCCCAATAGAGGGATCGAGCTGTATAGACATTATGTCTCCCTGCCAAGCAATTTTAGTAACTGGTAAGAACCGTCTGGGAAGATGACTTCCTGTTCTCCTAGCATTATTTGGTATCATCCATCTGATACTTTCACTACACAGACAGCAAGCACATTGAGGTTCAAAGTTGTAGGGTGATTTGCTAATTCACTCTGCTACCTAGCGACAGAACAGAGGTGGGAAATTAAATTCATGTCTCCTGCTCCCTGTCAAGTGCTTTTTTTTTGAACTTTTCCTTCCCAATGGGCAAGGACAAGCATGATCTCCTCTTTTGTATCACTTCTTCCAAAAATATCTAATCCAGAGCTGTCATAACCTAATAGGTTCCAATAAAGGTTTGTTGAATGAATTAATGGCTTTAGTAAAAAGATGGGATAATTACTTTGTGACTGCCAAAATCAGACTTGATCTCAAATTATCCCACCAAAATGAAGCATTGTATCACTATTCTGCAGGCCTGGGACATCATAGGCACTCAATTAACAGTTGCTGAATTGAACTGAATGAAATTGACTCTTTATGGGATCAAAAATATCACAACTTATGCATATTTAGATAGATGTCTTTGCTGCTTAATTGCATTATTAGCAGAACCATTAGAAATTAAGTTTTCTAAGAATATTGTTAATAGGAGGAGATAGAGATGCCTACATTTCTCAAAAATACACAAGAAAGGACATCGTTTTCTGAAACAATTTGCACATGAATTAGCTAATAACAATTCAGTCACCTTCATTGAGCATCTCTTATCCACAAGAGCATGTTAGGCATTTGGAGAGTATTAGAGATGAAATACACACAATATCTTGCTGTTTTCTGAAAGCACTAAAAATATAGAAATTCAGATAAAACATGGATGTCTATAGCCAATAAATAACTTTATTATAGACAATATATATGACCACAATTGTGTATACATATATACAATGTGTACACACATGCATATATAAACTTGGGAATGGTTCATGGACTTGGCATTGAGCCTTCGAGGTTGAGTGTCTCTTTCATCCACCCTGAGATTTCAATAGTGCTTTCTATGGTCACATATCCAGCCTATTTTGACCTGGTAGGAGCTGTATGGGAGCAAATGAAGGATTTTAACCTCTCCTGGGGAACTACTATTGATTGAGTAGGTGGGTTTGACAGAGTAGGGTCCAAAAATATTCCCTTCCAAGTGAGTTTTACAGTGACGAGAGAAAGATGAGCAGGGGGTGAGCAAATGGAAGAAGGATGAGGAACATTCAACTCAGAGGGGCGCAGAGGGGAAGCCCCACACGTCAGGAACCCAAGCAAGGCAGCAGGGCTGAGAGGCGAAGGGAAAGGAGAGAGGCAGGCAGGGACCTCAGATGCCGGGTGGACAATATTGGTGTTTATAGGAAAGCCATTGAAAAATTTTAATGAAGCAGCTTTTGTGAAAAAAAAAATAATAATGTGGATTTAAAACTGCTTATTAGTCAGTCAAACTGGGGTGATTTATCTCACTACCTCGGCATGCTAATTGTAGAGTTGGGACACTGGGGACAGACTCTGTGACTCGGCCTCAGAAGCGTTCCTGCTCCCGGCTGGAGGCTGGTGAAAATGCACACGGGCCCTCCCCCTGGCTGTTGGCAGCAGCCAGCCCTTAAGTAGCACCGACAGCAATCACGTTGCTGATCCGGGTCGGCCAATGTCTGGGGCTGTGTTTGCATCCTGACAGATTTAATGTATGCTAGCTCACGGCCTCAGTGCTTTATCAGAGGAATAAATGGCAAGTTATTCTGGGCTGAGAGGGTAAAGAGATCAGTTGATGGAAAAGAGAGGTTCGTTATGCACATACTCTGTAAACTGCAGATCAAAAGCCAGAAGAGGGGCGCCGACCATGAATAATGAAATCACACATCCAGAGGTCTGGATGCAGGCAGATGTACTGACGGGTTCTTTTTAAGGAAAAAAAAAATCAAGGCTTTTGCCTCATGCTGAATGCTTTGAAGATAAGTGCTCTGAAGACAGAGCAAGATAGCAATCACTTTCGGCAGAGATAGGTGAGCTTCCAAAATTGGGTTCATTCAAATAGCGTGCCCTGGAGTGCCCCGCCGGACAAGCAGGGGCAGAGTGGTGAAGGCACTTTAACCGCCCCCAACATCTGAGGGTTCCATCATGTCAGGAGGTGAGAGACCAACCTTACCTGAACACTTTACTGTGTGCTAAAAATCCTAAGCTGGAAAATCCCAAATATGGTGCAGTTGTCAGAAACACATAGCACAGATCATCAGAGTCACGTCTGGACCCAGACAGGGGCAGTGCTGAAGGTGCACTCACTCCCCATGCGTTGAAGCTTCAGCCTGCCCTCTCCCTACCCTCAATTCTAGTGTGACTGCTGGTGCTCAGGGAGAGTGACCGACTGTCCCTGTATGCCTGTGACTGTCTAGTTTTAGCACCGGAAGTCCTGCACCTTGGGCTCTTTCTCCAGTTGTGGGCAAACTTTGATGACTGGAGTCATCAAAAACACCCTACTGGAGTCACCTGGACTCTGACAGACACATGTGGAGACTTGCTTGCATCCCACTGTTGGCCTCTAACAGCTGTGGCCCTTTGTCTCTCCTCTCCTTCCTCCACCTCTCTGCTCACGTTTCTGCTGATCAACCACCAGCATGTCAGGCTTCTCACGATTCTGCTCCTTGAACTTCTGTTTCTTTTTCCTCACCATGACACTAGGTGCAATAGTGTGTCTCTCCAAGTTCATGTCCACTCAGAACCTCAAAATAGGACCTCATCTGGAACTGAATCAGGGTGGGTACTGAATGCAATGATTGGTGTCCCTCTAAGAAGAGGAAAGAGCACACAGGCCAGACAGACACAGAGAAGGCCATGTGACTATGGCAGTAAAGATTGGTGGGATGCACTTGGAGGGCAAGGAACACCAAAGAGTGCCAGAAGCTACAAACGGAAGAAGTTTTCTTTAGGGCTTTTGGAGAGAACATTTATTCTAGACTTCTGGCCTCCCAAACTGTGAAACAATCCTTTCTGTTGTTCTATGCCACCCAGCTTACTATTTGCTATGGTAGCCCTGGGAAGCCAAATACAGCCATCCTCTTGAGTAAAAAGCTTCTTCAAGCCTAGTGGTTTCAGGTTCGTCTGCATGCCTGTGGCATCTAGCTCTTAAACCTGGACCTGGAGCTTTTTCCTGGGTGCTAGATGTGTTTCCCAAAGTCCCCTAAAGCAACTGAGACAATAGGACTGGATGCGCCGCATGTGCTGTGTAACACGTCAGCTCTGACTCTCTGCAGCACACCTGCACTGCCCTCAGTAATTTTAGCCTGGGTTCATGTCCTCACCAGATATGTTCCTCTCCCACCTCAAATCTTGATGCTACCCTTGACCGTTTCTACTCCTTCTCTACATTTACATGGCACTAAAACGTCATAATTCTCTCAGATGTCTCTTTCCATGGAGTGTTGGCCAAGGGAGAGGGTGCATTCTACTCAATGGTCCCTTGGTTCCATTTCAGACAGGTGTCTGGGCATGTCCAATGACTTGGGGCCACAGTAGGGGCCACGGAGCCAGTCAGGGGCTGATTTGAGTAAAAGATTTGTGTAAATTTGTGAGAGTACAGGCTATGTATTCCTGGCCTCACCAGCCCGTGGTTGCAAACAGAGTGTCATCTTTCCTTCTTCTTTTCTTTTTAACTTACAAGCATTGGTCTTTTTTTTTTAAAGATTTATTTATTTATTGGAAAGGCAGAGTCACAGAGAGGCAGAGGCAGAGAGAGAGAGAGGTCCTCCATCCGCTGGTTCACTCCCCAGATGGCTACAATGGCCAGAGCTGTACTGATCCCAGGAACCAGGAGCCTCCCCCAGGTCTCCCATGTGGGTGCAGGGGCCCAAGGACTTGGGCCATCTTCCACTGCTTTCCCAGGCCATAGCAGAGAGCTGGAGCAGAAGTGGATCAGCCGGGTCTCAAACTGGCATCCATATGGGATGTCGGCACTGCAGGCAGTGGCTTTAACCGCTGCACCACAGCAAAAACCCCATCATCTTTTCCTTCTATAATCCAAATTATCATGAAAAGAGACTTGCCATGATAATCTTCTTGCCTGAAGGAAACAAGTCTTCCCTGAAATGTCCTCGTGTTATTCCCTGAGACCCCTATGGGGATATCTCATCCGCATTTGCTAATCGAACTGGCACCTGCTGGCATTGGAACGTGCATTAGCCAGGGCCCTTTTGGCCATGTGTGTCAGAACCCATCACAAACTAGCTGGCAAAAGGCACGAGAGCAATGGGCTACACTGTTGAGGGAGATGCTGAGGGTTCGCGTGTCAGTGAAGTAGCAGGGGAGGGAACCGTGGCCCTGAGGACGGTGTGAGGACTCAGTGCCACCACCGCTGTCCTGCCCTTGCCTCCCATCCGCCACTTCCAGCAGGCACTGGCTGCAGTCTCTCTCCTCACCCACATGGCACACGGCATGGCTGAGAGCAGCTCTCGCTTAGCAACTCCAACGGAAAGGAAGAGCTTTGCTCATCCCTGAATCACTCCCAGGCCACTCCCCCGTCTCCCTTGGTCTTGCTTCCCTGCTCCGGCTCCTGCATGTCCCCACCCACCGTCTCCAATGCCACACAGCAAGGCCTCATCACGGCCATCATGAGACCTGCAGCACGAGCAGCACCACTTAAGTCCCAGGGCCAAAGGGCACCACCCAGAAGAGAAGAAGGGCACTCTTTCACCTGAAAACTCCTAGTCTGACACCCAAGGATACCCAACGAGACCAACAGTTACACTACAGAGGGTGCAGAAGAAAGCATGATGATGGATGACAGCATCCGGGTTAAGGATCCGCTTGAACAGGAGGTGAAGGTTATGAGAACCACGGTGGAGCTAGGCATCCATCTTCAGGCTCTGCAAGCACCCAGAAGGTCAAGGACCAGGTGCCAAGGTTGGATTTCTGGCCAGCAGCTCAGATAGGACCAGCTGAAATCGAGAGTTGAGAATGCGGAAGCTGGAGTCTTACTGACCCAGTATTTCCTTCTACAGGGTCGGAGGGTGTGTGTGTGTGTGTGTGTCCCCTTACAGAGCAGAATGACCCGTGTCAATGAGTCAGTTGGCTCTAGACAGATTCAACATGCTATAACGTTAGAGTCCCTCTTTCTGTCCTCAAACCATCAGGTCACAGGTGCACATTCTACTGCAATGTTTGCCTTCCACTTCCAGGCCTTGCGACCACTTCCTCAGGACAGCACCAGGGCAGTACCCGCTTCCTTTGGCTCACCTAAAGGAAGGTCGATGGGGCTGGCAGTTGCGGCGTGTGCACCGGACTGCCTGCTTGTGGAGTGGAGTCCCGGGAGCACCCTCTGGCTTGGGTGGTTACCCTGAGACATGAGGCTGGAAATCCTGCTGCATCCTATCCTGCTTCAGCACAAGCCAAGACTGCTGGCTCTACCATCTCCTGGGCCCTAACTGTAGCAAGTGGATGAAGTCAAAGTTGGCAGCCGAGGCTGCCTTAAAGGGACCAATTCAATTTATCCTCACTTGCAGCATGAAACCCAAATGAGCGTGCTTACCCAGAGAGGCTTGGGGAATAGAAGTTTGTGGCTTGACAGAGTGTAATTAACACATCATCTACACAAAGCCCAAAGACGGGACTCCGTAGCATCATGATGATTACTCCCAGGAAACGCGCTGTAATTGTATCGGCCCATCCAAATGCATTGGGACAAGCGTTTATGTGTCTGGATGAAAGTCAAGGCAGATTAAGAAGTGCTCGTGCCAGAGGCAGCTTCCCTAACCAGCATGAAGATGCAAGAGGTGAGAGGAAACCAGAAGGAGCTGGCTCAGTAAACAGTTCCACAGCTCCACAACAGCACGGGATGTGTAACGAGGGATTACATGCAGAGGAACACGCAGTGACACGGGAAATGCTCATGCTACAATGTCAAAAACGCAGCCTAGAAAATTGTAGAAATAGGATAAGCTCGGGACTCCGAACTGCTTCTTGCTTCTTTGTGTGCGCTTTTGGAGAATTTCCTGATTTCTCTCTGTGCTCCTAAGTTCCACGCATAAACAGAAAGTCCCTATTGGTAGTATTTAAAACAAACAAACAGTAAAGATCAGAAAGACCTTTCTCGTTCTAGTAAATTTCTCTCATTCATTCATCCCCTTCCTTCCCATTCTCTGGCACTGCACCTTGCCCGGGCATCTCCACTGAGAAGTCAGCCTTTCCCCTTGTCTGCCCCTACTAGCAGGTGGAGCTCCTGGTGGCAGGAAGCCTCAGGGTCTAATCCAAGATGGGATGCACACACAGACAGTAAAGAGAGCCATCCCACTGGGGCTTGGAAAGTAAACGCTTTACCTTAATGGTGTTCTATAAAAACTGACTACTAAGGGAAATGAACGACAACAAAGGCGCACCATGAGGGATGGCCATCTGCTGCGACCATGCGAAAGAGAACGCTGCCTGGGGAGGGAGGTTGAGCCAAATTACTTCTAAGGGCTTCTTCAAATCTCAGATTGCGTGAGATAAATGGTGAGCTGTAATCACAGCAAGTACAGGAGGAACAAAGAAAGGGGAGGAAAGACTGCGCTCTGCCTTGACATATATTCTGGGATTTCAGTGGCTGCTCAGCCTCACATTGGTCAACTGCCCTTTCTTTGTGTTCCAAAACCTCATCTCAGGAGCTGAAATTGTGGTGGAGCAGGTTAAGCTTCAGCTTGAAACACTGGCGTCCCAGATTAGAGCACAGATCCAAGTCCTGGCTGCTCCTCTTCCAATTCGGTTTCCTGTTAATGCACCTGGGAGGGCAGCAGATGATGGCCCCAGTACTAGGGCCCCCTGACAGCCAACCACAGGGGAGACCTGGATGGAGTTCCTGGGTCCTGGCTTTGGCCTGGCCCAACCCTGGCTGTTGCAGCCATTTGGAGAGTAAACCAGTAAGTGGAAGATCTCTCTCTCTCTCTCTCTCTCTCTCTCTCTCTCCCTCTCTCCTCTCTCTCTCTTTCCCTCACTCGCTCTGCCTTTCAAATAAATAAATCTAAAACTCAAAAACCAAACCCCAAAACCCTTAGGTATCTTGTGTATCCTTGAAGAAAACCTGGTCATCGCCACTCTTCTGTCTTTTTGGACAGTGCGGGGCCAGTCCCTCCCTTCCCTCACCAGCTGCACACACACATCCCCAGGGGTGCTGAGTCGCTCTCCCTGACCAGCAGACCCCTGAAGGAAGAGTGTCCTCTTCCAAAAGGGCTCAGCTCAACGCCTCCTCCCTCCACCCTGTGCACCCTGGCAGGGGCAGCAGAGTGTGGGGGGGCGGGGAGGGGCAGGGCGGCGGGGGACAGTTTCTCAGTGCCAGTGCAATGGAAAAGAAGGCAAGCAAAGCTGCTACTGGAAACCAGTAGTGCTCCACACTAGGCTGTGGGTATTTGCAGGGCCATTAGGTTTGTGTGTGGGATATGTGGGGGTGAGCGAGTAAGGATTCATCAGACTTAGCATAGGGTTCTTCCCCTCTGCTGTGTCTGTGGGAAAGCAAGGAGGAAGGAGGGGCTAGACTTGGCTAGCGGATAAGACCCACGTTGTGTGCTTCTCTGACCTTACTCTTCCCAAGAGTTTCTTTTCTTTTTTCTATTATTTTTTTTTAGCATGAGAACCATGAGTCTCAAAATATTCAAGTGACTTCCTCAGGGTCATGCAGCCAACAAGGGGCAAAGTAAGGGTGAGAACCGGCTTTGTCCGCTTCTTAAGGTTTCATTCAGCCAATTGCCTTTTTTATTTATTTGATGGGAAATGTAAGATTTGGAGGTGGTGAGAACGAATGTAAGGTAGGGGACAGAGACACGGTGAGTTGAGAAGAATGAGTTCCAGTGTTCCACAGCCCAGTGGGGTGGCTCTGGTTCACATCTCCTGTTACTGCTTTTATGAATGGATACAGAGGTGCCCAATGTTCCAGCCTTAGAGTGGTGATGGGAAGGGGAGACACTCATTGCTTTGATCAGTGGGAGAATTGTGTGCACTTGTGAGTGTTCATCAGAAATTCCAAATGAGACCCGGGCGTTTGGCTAGTAATTAAGACACCCACATCCCCCACCAGAGCACCTGAGTTTCCTTCCCAGCTCCAGTGCCTGATTCCAGCTACCCACTAAGGAGGACTCTGGGAGGCAGCAGGTGATGGGTCAAATAATTGGGTCCCTGTAACCCACAGGGGAAGATTGCATTCCCAGCTACTGGCTTCATCCCTGGCCCCAGAGCCACTGCAAGCATTTGGGAAAGTGAACCAGTAGATAGGAGCGCTCTGACTCCTCTCTCTCTCTCTCTCTCTCGTTCTCAAATAAATAATAAATAAAGAATACTTTAATTAAAATATTTTAAGGAAGTAGAACTGTTCACTAACCTAATTTAGTTATCACCAATTGAATAACATGTGTTGAATTATCACACAGTACCCCATAAATATGAACTATTAATTTAAAAAGAAATAAATAATAGAGAAATTTTTTTAAATATCCCAACCACCAATTCATTTTACTCCTAAATACTTCAACACGTGTGGTAGTTTTGCATATTTTTCTTTTTGTTATATACATAAAGAAAATGTAAGCTATGTTAAATTTTTCTGAGGCATGACGTCACCTGGGAAAACATTAATGAGCAGATATAAAGGTCATATTTGTACCTCAACACTATTTCAGCTTAAATTTCAAGTTATGTGTAATTAAATTGCATAATTTAGACCATAATGATGCCACTGTATTAGTAAGATAGACACACTTAGTGAGGCTTATGCCGAACACAAAAGAGCCATTTAATTTAAACAAGATAATTCAAACGTTTGATTTGCCTAAAGCTCATAAAGTACCATTTCATTAAATCATGCTTTCATTTATGTAAAATGACTGTTGTAGCAAAGCTATTTTAAAGCTTTATAGACGTGAGAACAGTATGGTGTATTGTTATTAAATTATGAACATATAAGGAAAAAACTTTTTTGGAATAAAATACACTTGACTATATTCATTTATTTACCCATCTAATAACTAACAAGTGTGCTGGGTGTGCTTCTAGGCATTTGGGGTGTAACAGATTGCCCTCCGAGTAAGTGCACAGGGACAGAAATTATAGAAGGCTGAGAAATGGCCCCAAGAGCTATCAGGGCCTAATCTCTGGACCCCATGAATGTCACCTTACAGAGAAAGAGGGGTTTTGCAGGTGTCAGTGAATGAGGGTTCTCGCCATGGGAGATTATCCTGGATAGCAGGATGGGTTCCAAATGCATCCTTCTAAGAGGGAAGCAAAGCTGGGTTTTGACACAGACTTACAGAGGAGAAGGTGATACGAGGACGGAGCTGGGAGACATTGGAAGGTGATGTAGTCAAAGATTGCAGTGATGTGCCCACAAGCCAAGGGATGCCCACAGACACCAGGAGGTAGAAGAGGTAAGGAACGGATTCTCCCCTGGAGCCTCTGCAGGGACTGTGGCCCTGTGGACACTGGCACATTGGCTTTAGCCCAGTGATGAGGATATTGCATGTGGATCTCTGGACATAGACCACATTCCTGTGGGGTTGTGGTTTTTTTCTAGATTTATTTTATTTATTTGAAAGGCAGAAGGGCAGAGAAGGAAGGAGAGAGAGAAAGAGAAAGAGAGAGAGAAATATTCCATCTGCTGGTTTACTTTCCAAATGACCACAGCAGCTAGGGCTGGGCCAGACCAAAGCCAGGAGCCAGCAACTCCATCTTGGTTTCCCACGTTGGTGGAAGGGATCCAAGCACCTGGGCCATCTTCTGCTACCTTCCCAGGTGCATTAGCAGGGAGTTGGGTCAGGAGCAGAGCAGCTGGGACTTGAATTCATGCTCCAATGTGGGATGGCAGCTTAACCTGCCACACAGCTAAGCTGGCCCCGCGTTCCTGTTTTTTTCAGCAGCAAGGAGAGGCTGGTAGCAGACATGCTCAAATAAACAGAATTCTACTGCTGGTCACTGACAAAACTGGGAAATGTGATAAAGGGTGACTGGAGGGGCCACTTCAAAGGGCACAGCCCCCGCCGTGAGCCTCTCTGAAGGGTCCTGGGAGCCTGGCACAGGGATAGGCAGAGAGAATGGCTGGCTCACGTGGCCCTCCTGGCTTTGTGGGGTGGGAGCAAACAGAAAGGGAGGCAGCAGCAAGCTAAGACCAGGGCAAAGGGGTAGGAGATGGCGTCAAAGAGACAGGACGGGGGCTTTTGTATGCTTCGATGGCAAGAGCGAGAGACTGAATTTTAGATTTGAAAGCTGCAGACATTGCATGGTTTTAGCAGAGAATATCATGGTCTGCTTTATACTGTGCAGAGATCATGGTGCAGAGAATGGATTGTAAGAGTCAAGGTGAAAGCCAGGGGCAGGACGGCAGCAGTACAGGGTAGAGGTGCTGGTGGCTGACCCCAAGGCACCATCTTGTTCCAGAAGTCCGCCTGGCTGCCTCAATTTTAACTGATATTACCACTGCTTCCCCAGGGGCCTGAGACAAGTTAGAGGGTCCTTTTTACTTTTCCTTCTCCCAGCCCACCCACGTCTCTCCTGCCATCACGCATGACCAGGTGCACTCAGTTCCCCAACATCACAGCTCACCTCCACCTTCCCATCGCCATGGTCCACCTTGGCCCGAGGCCAAGTGCTTTTGCCTGGATGAAAAGATGAGAGCGCCTGGGTCATACCCTCTGTCTCCTTGTCTAGGTGACCCTAGACAGGAACTTGACTTCCCTGTTCCTTGGCTTCATTGTCTGTCAGTGGGGAAAGCAGCAGTCTCACTTCCTGGGAGGGCGTAGAGATCACAGGAGACAGCGCTGCAAAGCGCATAGACCCATGATTGACCTTCATCAACGGAAGTCTTAGCTGCCTTCTTCATCTTCTTCACCATCTTCCTCATGCTTGCCATCATCTTCATCGTCACCATCATCATCCTTGTCCTAACTGGCCCCCTCCTACCTTCCTCCCCCTCCCCGAGTCCTACCTGCACACCTGATGGGGTGAGCCTTCCTGAACCACTGCCTTACCACACACGCCCCCAGGAGCTGCGGGGTACCCTGTATGAAGCATTGGCTCCACGGCCTGGCTCCGAGCTCCTGCCGCTTTCCCCGCCTTCCCGCCTCCCTATCTATTTCCTATCTGACTGGGGATGCTCACTTTTCTTGAGTACAAACCCAGGCTGCATCTGCTTTGCTGCCTCCAGGCTTCTGCTCTTTCAGTTTCCTTTGCCAGCTCTGCCTCCGGGGCACCTGCTCTGCGGCCTGGCTAAGCTTCTCAGTCTTTGAGCCTCTTCCAAGGTCCATCCATACTTCCTGTGGTGTCCTCGCCAGTGTCTGCACTGAATAAGCTCATTTCTTTACGTGTCTGTATAGGGGTGGACAAGGACCCCTCTTTATTGCCTGCTTTTATCAGAAGACATGAATCAAAGAATTCAATTGGGAGTAGTTCCCCATGGCACCATATCTACCTCCACCAAAAAAGACCCACCTCCTGATGGCCCTGCCAGACCCAAAGGATCCACTGCCTCCCTGCCCAGCAGTGAGACATCCACTGTTCTAAGAGACAAGGCCAAAAGCAGGCAAATTGCACACCTGCCCCTTTCTCCAGGTAGGGTTACAGATCAGGCTGTACAATCTCTGGGGCAAACTGGTGCTTGCGTTGCTAAGTGCAGTTTCCTAGGTGCCCCAGAAGGAGGCACTAGGCTTCATGATTCTCAAAGAAGCCATTAGAGAGGCATGGCGTTGTTCCAGGACACCTGCAGGCGTCTTGCACAGAGAGACCTGGGAAGTAGCTGCAGCGTGGATGACCAGAGAGAAGACTTTCAAGGCCGGAGCTCACAGAGCATCTGAAGGGACAGTCTCCCCGTGCAGCCCCACATCTGGAAGGCGTGGGGAAAGGAAGTTTCCACGTAGAATTTCAACTCTCATCTTCTCTAGACATGGAAATAGTCTTCAGGTTTTTCTGGAGGTGCTGTGCTAGCCTCACTGCCAGGAACACTCCCAGCTGCCTCCACCAACCCATGTACACACCTGTTTTCATAGAGGAACGGGGGGTTTTCATTCCAAGATCAGAAGGAAGGATGGGAATACTTGTTCATCCTACCTTCCTTCTTCCAAAGGATTCATGGTCTGAGACACAGAAATCACTGGGGTCATGTCTCACATACTAGTGAGTGGGGTGCTTGACCCTAAAAGTGGGGAACAGACTGAACGCCTCTCTTTCTTCCTTGGACCATCAGTGCTCGGGACCATGGGTCTTCTGTGTTCCCAAGCTCCATGCTGGGTCACAAACCAGAACAGGGCTGCTGTCGGAGGCCCTGCCAGACTCTGCCCTGTGTTCCTTCTCCTCCATCTGTGACTCAATGAGGAGGTGAGGCTAGCCTTCCCTGGGGCCATATAACTTCCATTCTGGGGGACAGAGCAAGAGGGTGCATTTGATCCCAGGGACCTTACAATGTTGCATTCCAAAGTTTGGGGGCCTGATACTCTCAATGATCCTGGGTACTACTTGGGCTCCTAATAAAATAGATCCCACATTTTTTCCCCAAAGTGGACGCTTGTAACACTGCAGAAAACTCCAGACCAAATAACCATTCAGTAGAGAATGCCTTGTGTCTATAGGTAGTGTTGAGTGTTGAATTTGGCAGCATCTAAAGTGTAGGGTGGCCCAGTGAGAAATGGACGCAGTCCAGTCCTTTGGGTGGGTTGCTCCTGAGGGCTAGATGCAATGAAGATGTTCTTGTGCAAATTTAAGAGTCAGGTCAAAGCAACGGCGCTTTGATGGGGTCAAAAGTAATTCCCCCGAAATATCACCATTTTATTTAAATAAGAAGCAAATAATTCCACCAAGCTGAACCAGCATCTTTATTTTTTTTAAAGATTTATTTATTTTATTTGAAAGGCAGAGTTAGAAAGAGGCAGAGGCAGAGAGAGAGAAAGAAGTCTTCCATCTGCTGGTTCACTCCCCAAATGGCCGCAGCAGCTGGGGCTGGGCTGATCCGAAGCCAGGAGCCAGGAGCTTCTTCCAGGTCTCCCACGCAGGTGCAGGGACCCAAGGATCTGAGCCATCTTTCACTGTTCTCTCAGACCAGAGCAGAGAGCTAGATCGGAAGTGGAGCAGCCAGGACTCGAACCAGCACCCATATGGGATGCCGGCACTGCGAGTGGTGGCTTTACCTGCTTCGCCACAGTGCCAGCCCCCAGCATCTTTAAACACAAAGAATAAAGGGCTGTGAAAGGGGAAAGGAAATTATCAAAGGAATCCGGGACCTCTCTATGAATTATGTGCTTGTTCTCTTATCTCTCACGCAGTTTCTTGCACATCCTCCTCTAAGAGGTTACAAATGGGTCTCCCCTAATCATTCAACTTTGCTGGTTCTGCCTTGTGCATGAACACACATGCACAGTATACAACTGCCCCTCTCCACCGAGTCTATGCTAAGTTGCTGTTCCGAACAAGATCCACAAAGAAATAAAGACCCTATGTGATTATCATCAGGAATATTGCCCCAGGCTCTGGGACCCTCCTTGTGTGGTCTCTTGGGTGATGCAGAGGCCAGCTACTTCCTGGTGATTAACAACCAGGAAGGCTAAATTAATGACCTGAGATTCCCCCCTGGGCCGTTAACTTTAGTCAATTATCGAAGTTACTGCTAGTTTGGAAGTAGTGTTTGCTTTACATCTCAAATAACGTAAATCTCACGGGCAGCGCCAGTCCCTCCTCGGCCATTCCAGCTCTAGTGAGAAACCAGGAAAGGTGCTGAGAGGTTCCCAGGCCAGCGTCCGTCACTTGACTACCACAGCCATCATCCTGACCGTGCACGGAGCAGAGGGAGACTTTTGTTTGGTTGTACGCTTGTTGCAGAGAGAAGGCCCCCAGCTTGAGTTTCAAATTATGGTGTAATAGCTCATTTATGCAAATCATAAACGAGCTTATATAATGTCAATACGAATAAAATACACCCACCAACGTAGGCAGGCATTTCTCCCTTGTTAATCCTTACATTTTGTTTGTATTTAATACACCATTAAGATCTAAAGTCCTAAAATGTGTTCATTCAACCAGAATTTACAGGCCTGTGGTAAGGCAGTGCGCTCTGGGGAACCTCCAAGCTCCCTGTCTATGGGTCTATCCTATTGGTCTATCGCAGGAGATCAGATACGCTCACAAGCAAATGCACTGACCCCTGGGCTGGAGGGGCTGTAAAAGGGTGTGGTCTTTGCTTGAGGGCTGCCACAACAAGGACCACAGGCTGGGGGCCCTAAAATGCTGGAAGCCGGAAGTGTGCCATCAGCATGGGCAGAGCCACGCTCCTTTTGCAGGCTCTAGTCTAGGGGAATGTCCTTCCTTGTCTCCCTGGTTTCTGTTTGCTTTCGGCAATCCTTGGCTCTCTGTGGCTCTGTCTTCATCATCACGGGTGCTCTCCCAGTTCTCCCAGGGTGCCTCTCTGTGTCTACCATGGCCGTCTCTTACAAAGATATCTGCTATACTGGAGCAGCCTCCCCCCAACCCCCACTCCAGTAGAGCCTCATATGATCTGATGACATCTGTTAACAACCTGCTATCTAAGCAAGGTCACATCTGAGCTATGAAGGTTAGAATTTCAACACGTTTGGAGAAGGGGGCACAATTTGATCTATAACAGAAGAATCTCTAAATCTTAAAGCCCTCTGTGAATGTCAGTTTTCACTCATACGTGTGTGTGTGTGTGTGTGTGTGTGGGCGTGCGCGCGCGCGTGTGTGTCAATCAAGCCATGAATATATAATCCAGCTCCTCTGGTCCAGGGGATCAGCATTTCACACCAGCTCCCACCAGATGTTTTTCCTCTGAGTGTCAGGACATCCCTGCCAGAAACTCACAGAACCTCTGAGGTCCAGCCTCTGGGGAGTGTGCACCCCTCTCCTTGCTTCTTTTCCCTATTGCATCTTATGCTGGACCCTAGGGTGTACTTTTCAGGCATTACCCAAGCAGTTCTCACCAGGGCTCTTGAAATGTGTAGCAGTCTGAGTGATGCCATTTCCAGTTGTTTACATGTATCTGGAGCAAAAGAAAGTGGGAAGCTCATGAACAGTCTTTGTGGACAGGCGACTGAGGAACAAGGGCCTTCACAGGTGCATGAAGGGAGGTCCGGACATGGGCACCCACCCAGGCCAACGCCCGGGGCCTGTGAATGCCTCGCCCAGGCAGTACCACCTGGACGCTCAGATCTCCCCTCCCCTGGAGGGAGAACAATTTAGGAGATCAAGAGAGAGACCACAGCACTTGGTAAGCTCCCAACATCTCACAGCCAGAGCTCACTTGCAGAGTTTCGTTTCCCATAACCCCCTCACTGAGGCCATTGCTTCCTGAGGAAGTTACCCCTGGGGAACCCACATTCAGCTGTGAGGCTCGGGACCTTCAGAGGACAGTGCACTGAACTCAGCTGAGAGCCCTGTACCCGGCTGCTCCTATTTCGTCTCCTGGTCCCACAGGGGCCGAAGCACAGGGCCAGGTGGGGCGGGCATGGCCTTGTTCACGTCTTCCTGCCCTGTGGGTTTCTGAAGCTGAGTCTGGCCAGAGGTAGAGGAAGAGAGGAAGCTTTAGGTAGAGTGGAGACTGCAGTTTTGATTTTAGATTGTTTAGAGAGTTTTTAATATCTGGTTATAAGAATGTGTGTTATAACCTGAGAGTAACCCAGAAAAACTGTGCTACATAGTGCCCAAGATCAAAGGTAGTGGGATTAAGAGGCAACAGAAGCAGAAAATCAAGCGGCTATTGGTGCCCCATGCAGTGTGTGCAGCTGGGAATGTCAGTTAACAAGAGGATTGAGGTGGAGCAGGTAAAACGTTGTTTCTTGGAGGGTCAGGTGGAGCTCACAACAGCATCAGCACGAGGCAGAAAAAGAAGTCCTGAGTGGATCTGACTGCACTCAATTCTGCCACCCAAGGATGGACTTGCTGACTTGAGTCTATGACAGGAGGTTAAAGGGGCCGCCCATGGAGACCCTCCCCCACCCCCACCCACCTTCCTTGGAGTCTTGCCCGGACCCTGCTTGCCCCATCCAGCTCCGTCCCACAGGTGGCCCAGTCTTCGCCCCCACCTTATTCCACCCCAGAAAGCTGCATCTCTCCCCAGGTGAGGTCCAGCCCCTTGCTTCCTTCCTTTGTGTTGTAGCACAGGGCACATACAGGCAGATGCTGGCTGGGAGGTGTCAGCTCAGTTCTGTCCACACCAGAACAGGGGCTGGGTTTTCTCTTCCCACGAGTGAGGGTGAGAGTGGATCCTGCACCTGCAGCTGCTGCATCACCTGGGAGGTGAGGAAAGAACCTCAGGCCCCACCTGAATCTGTGGAAGCCGGATCTGCATTTTAACAGATCCTGCAGGGACTCAGGGGTGCATTAGCATGTGAGAAGCCTGCTTTTGTCCCTGGAAACCAGGAAGGAGCTGCAATCTGCGATCATCACGTCCCCTTGCTGATGTCAAGGACACCAAATCAGGCAGCGCTTCCTATATCCCATATGCCCTGTGCGAGGCTGGGCATCCAAAATAGCCTGCCTCTCACAGTCACCCTCTGAATGGCAGCTTCTAAAATCTACCTCTGAATTTATATATACATGTATCATGCATATACATGTAGTATTTAATGTCTAAGGTTTCTGCAGTCATGCTTCCTCTTCCATCTTTGCAAAGCTCATGGCTGCAGCAGGTGTGTCAGCAAGTCTCTAGCACAGCCCACAACCCCCATGACCTCACAGTGGGCCTTTGAGATTCATGCTCCTGCAAGACCCTCAGTGTGCACAATTCTCTAGAAGAGGCATCTGGTAAGAAAGAGAGAACTCTGGCCACAGTTTCTACTCTCCAAACAATAGGAACCAGGGCCCCAGTTGTGTTAAGCCACCACCTGCAATGTCAACTTCCCATACTGGCGCTGGTTTGAGTCCCAGCTGCTCCTCTTCCCATCCAGCTCCCTGCTAATGCGCCTGGGAAAGCAGCAGAAGATGGCCCAAGTGCTTGGGCCCCTGCTATCCACATGGGAGATTGGATAGAGTTCCCAGCTCCTGGCTTTGGCCTGGCCCAGCCCTGATGGTTGCTGCCACCTGGGGAATGAACCAGCGGATGGAAGATCTGTCTTCTCTGTGTCTCTCCTGCTCTCTCCCTTTGTAACTCTGCTTTTCAAATAAATAAATCAATCTTAAAAAAAAAAAAAAGGAAGGAGGGGAGGAAAGAAAACAGGAGGAATCGTGACTAGCAATTCCTTCTACATGACTTAGAGATTTTCACAGAACCTGGCTCTTTAACAAAACAAAACTCAAAATGTGGGCAAAATATAAATCTCTGGCTTTAACATGTGCAGTTCTTTTTTTTTTTCCTTCCAGTAACTCTCCACAAAGCTTTCTAGTGGGATTTGAGAGAACTCTTCTGCATTTTCTCCCAGGGTATTTTAACACTTTATTTTCAGATTCTGGACCTTGCGGGGGGCCTCCTGCTTAGCAACATGCAGCATCGAATCAGTTGATCAAGGATCCAAGCATCACAGCCCTCAGTGCGGATGTGGAAGGAAATCCAGCCAGATTCTGCTCCAAGATACAGATCATGCACTAGCTATATAAGGCCCATTTGAATCATCCACGCTCTTGTTCTCAAAATGGCTTCTAACACAACGTATGCCCAGACATAACAAGGTCATTTTTTCTAATCCAAATTGCAATTCCAGTCCAAGAAGTGTATTCATTTGCATGAAATATTCTTTCCAAGAAGTTCCTCCCAGGTGAGGAATTTTAAGTGCGCTTCTTTCGACAGCAAAGGCAGACAAATGGCTTCAGCTGGTCAAGGCTTATATTTCTCGCAGGATATTCCAATTGGTTTCTCACTCCATGGGATCAATAAACAGCCTGGCTTATATGCATAAAACTGTCTCAGCCTTGCCAGTGCTAACACAGGCCATTTCTTGAGCTTCCCCGAGGTACAGTCTTAAAAAATCCTGACATCACTGAAATATGTCCGGGAACACAAACAAGAAAAAGAGGATCATGAGAGAGACAAACTCTGCTCCGGATGTGCCCTCAAGACAGCTGTTCTGTTCACTTCGAGCTTTCTTCCTGGCCAGAGGAAACTCAGCCCGAATGTGATCGTCAGCAAGAACCAGCCCGAATTTCTATCACCGTCCTGTCCACCCCAGGTAGGACCTCCAGGAAAAATGGCTTCTGGGAGCAGAACTCCCGTGACAGGGCAATCCCTGTTAGCCTTAAGAGCCCTTGAAGGGCAGCAGAGATGGAACGGGTTTGAGTTCTGTGACCTCCACTGCTAGGCGTCCTTAGTTCTTGAGTTTCCAGCAGGTTGGAGCCAAGTCCATCCGGTTTGCTCCGCCCCTGGGCATCAATCCTCAGCTTCACAACTGTGCATGCCTGCAAGGCCCGGGACCCCACACATTTCCTTCCCCTGGGGAGCAGCACTGGTTAGGGACAGGGATAAGTGCCTGTCTACTTCTGGAAGGGGCTGTGTAGAAATGTGGACTTTTCTAAGAAGCTTTTGTGAGAAGGTAGGCTCGGAAGCCACACTGTCATCTCATACCCCCTCTCCTTGGTACCTTTGTTCTTCTGCTCTCATCACCATGACTGGAAACCACTGACCCTGTGATCCCGTCCAGGAAGCTAGGCCACCCACTGGAGTTTACTTTCCTCTACTCCTTCCTACCAAAGCACAGAGAAGAACAATTAAGATGACCAGCATGGATTTCTATAAATACAGCTATCTCGGCCATCATGCTTGTTTAGTCTTCGTTCAACCTCGGAAGAACTGCCCATTGGCCAAGAACTCGTATCGGCCAATCAGAATGGAGTCTCAGTAAGCACGGGCAAATAGAAGACTTAATGGGGAAAAATAGAGAAGATTGCAGAAGATCAGCAGGCAGCGTGAAATGTGGGCATTCTTGGAGCTCATTAAACAAATGGGACAATTAGAGCCAGTGCAAGGCAGCACCCCTCATCTGGAAACTGGAAATCGGAAATGCTCCAAACTGTGAAATTTTCTTTAATAAATTCATATGAAAATGAACTCACATGAAAAGATCTTTTGCTAAAATTTATTTTCATCTATTTGAAAGATGGAGAGACACAGGGAGAGAGGGATGGGGGAGGGGGCGAAACAAAGAGTGAGGTCTTCCATTTGCTGATTCATTCCCCAAATGGCTGAGCAAAAGCCAAAGCCAGGAACTTGGAACACGTGAGTCTTCCACACGGGTGGCAGGGACCATTACCTGTTGCCTCCCAGGGAGCACATTAGCAAAAAGCTGGAAACAGTAGAGAAAGAACTTGCCTCCAGACACTCCAGTATGGGATGCAGGCATCCCAGTGTCTTAACAGCTGTGCCCAATGCCCACCCCAAACTCTGAAACTTCTTACATTCCAACATGACGCCACCATACCTGGAAATTATGTGATCATGTGACAGGCTGCATTTAAGACACACACTAAAAATATTATATAAAGTAGCCTTCAAGTTATATGCATAATAGAATATAAGAAATGTAAATGAATTCTGTGTTCCAACTTGGGTCCTGTCCCCTAGATATGTTCTTATAGATAGGCAAATATTCCAAATCTGATAGAAATCTGAAAGCCAAAGCACTTCTGATCCCAAGCATTTTAGACAAAGGATACTCAACCTGTAGTATCCAAGAAGGGATATTTATGGGCGATTTCTCTGGGCTGAGAGCGAGTACTTGGTTAGGAAGACTCCACACTGTCCTTGAGGACTTGGGGGCCTAGTGAGGAGACCATGGAAAGGTGAACGTGTGGCCATAACAGAGTGGGGGAGATCTGGAAACACAGGTGGGCAGAAAGTCATCTGCCACCACGGGGTGGGATGGGGTGGGGGGGGGGACTTCCTGCGCGTTTCCCGGCAGCGAGCAGACATCAGTGTTTCAAGTCACGGGGACCTGGGTTTGAATCAGGCCTCAGACCCTCCAGCAGGCTCTGTGGCCCTGGGCAAATCGCTCAGCGTGGAGAGCTGGGTGAGCCTCCACTTCTGAACCTGTTAAACAGGGATGGGAATGCCTGTCTCTCACAAGGCCACAAACGCCACAGGACATACAAACTGCTCACTTGGGACTTTCGCTAAAAAGCAACTTCTATTATTTTTTATATTCTGTGTTTTGGTCCTTAACTTGGACAATAGACCACATTTGAAGGAGAGAGAGAGAGAGAGAGAGAGAGAGAGAGAATTCCTGAAGGAAAGGAGACTTGTGACTCTTGGCCCGCACTCCACCCTCCCCCTCACCCCCCACCGCCTCAACTTTGCATTTAAACAAGTGAAAAGGGGCCAGAATAGAAAGCAGCTCCCCAAGGCATTGCGTTAGCTAGGAAAGGAGAGAACTTGCTGGTTTTCCTTCCTTTTAAGTGTCAGGCTTTGAGGGAAATCTGAAGAGCCGGCCCCATGAAAGGGAAGCCCGCCGCCAGCAGCGTCCTTGCAGCAAGCCTGTTTCGTTGATGGACGGAGGCTTGCACAATCGATACAGGCTCGGGCTGGCGAGCCCTGTTCCAGCCCGCCCCACGCCTCAGGGCTGCTGATCGATCTGCCGCCCTGCCACCACCCCGCTGGATGAAGTCAGGATTCCTAATCCGCGCTCTAGAGGGAGCAGGGGCCGACCCCTGGAGAGGCATCTGGGGACCTGAGAGTTCTCACAAGGAATTCATGGACCGAGAGCTCCGAGAACCAGGCTCCTAGGTAGAGAACCAGGCTCCTAGGTAGCGGAGGCGTCCTGGCCGGGTAGTGTTACAGAACACAGATCAGCAAAGTGTTAGCAAGCAGCAGGAATTCAGCAACGTCCTACCAGGGCTGCCAGGTTCAGCAAACAAAAATGCGGGATGTCTAGTTCCGTTTGAATTTCATATAAACAGTGGATTTTAAAAAAAAATCCCCAAATATTGCATGGAACATAATTATACTAATTATTTTACTTGATATGAAATTCAGATTTCCCCCAGTATCCTGCATTTATGTCTCAAATACTTCATGGGGCATGGTTCCATAGAAAACATAGCTACTCAGCCGGCGCCGTGGCTCAATAGGCTAATCCTCCACCTTGCGGCGCCGGCACACCGGGTTCTAGTCCCGGTCGGGGCGCCGGATTCTGTCCCGGTTGCCCCTCTTCCAGGCCAGCTCTCTGCTATGGCCAGGGAGTGCAGTGGAGGATGGCCCAGGTGCTTGGGCCCTGCACCCCATGGGAGACCAGGAAAAGCACCTGGCTCCTGGCTCCTGCCAGGATCAGCGCGGTGCGCTGGCTGCAGCGGCGGCCATTGGAGGGTGAACCAACGGCAAAAGGAAGACCTTTCTCTCTCTGTCTCTCTCTGTCCACTCTGCCTGTCAAAAAAAAAAAAAAAAAAAAAAAAGAAAACATAGCTACTGTTTATCTGAAGTCTAAATTTAACCGGGTTCCTTGTGTTTTATGTCTGGCAAGGATACCCACGTATGCAAAGACTCTTCAACATATTTGTGGGAAATTCATATTATGAGAAAAACTATGCATGGATTGCAATTATTTTGCACCACAATTAACTTATCTCAATTCTATTTTCCATGAACTTATTGAAGTCCATGTGTGCGCTTCAGGGAAACACACGTGCCTCTGCTTGTGACAACCCTGCCATCCAATGCCAAAAGATAACATCTGTAAAAGTCCAGTTTTTTTCAGCTAGCATTCTGAGGGTTCCACAAGGTGCCCTCCTCTTCCCTGGCCCTTTTCCTATTTTTTCCCAATGAAGCCACTGTGTTCTAGCCCAGAGAGTCCTGTTCTGAGCCCCCAATGTGTCCAGAAACTCTCACCATCACTCGCGCTCAGTGCTGTAGACCTAACCTGCACCTGCTCCTTCGGCTTAAAGACCCAGGTCTCACCTGGACAAGAGCTGCTCAATAGATGATGACCAGGCACTGGATAGTTCTCTTAAAAAAAAAAAAGAAGAAGAAGAAAACATTTTAAGTGTTTTTAACATAAAGAAACATTAAATGGGGCCGGCACTGTGATGTGGTAGGCTAAACCTCTGCCTGCATCCCACACAGGGGCTGTTTCGTGGCCCGGCTTCTCCGCTTCCCATCCAGCTCTCTGCTGTGGCCTGGTAAAGCAGTGGAAGATGGCCCAGGTGCTTGGGCCCCTGCACTTCTGTGGGAGACCCGGAAGAAGCTCCTGGCTTTGGATCAGCCCAGCTCTGGCCATTGTGGACATTTAGAGAGTGAACCAGCAGATGGAAGACCTTTCTCTCTGTCTCTCCTTCTCTCTGTCTGTAACTCTACTTCTCAAATAAATAAATAAAATCTTAAAAAAAAGAAAGAAACATTAACTGTAGGTAAAGATAGATTTGTTTACCCTGCTTGGATATTACACAACCTATACATGTATCAAAACATCACAGGTATCCCATACAAATGCACAATTTTTTATGTGTCAGTTAAAATTTTTAATTTATGTAACTCATAATTTGATATATGTACACATTAATTCTAATTTCCCTTCATCCTCAAAGTATTCCATAATGATCCCTTCCCAATGCAATCCTTTAGTCTCAGCAAGGCCCACCCTACTTAGAAGCCAGGCAATGTTTGCCCTATCTCATTCCCTTGCCCCTGAGTTGCCTTGCCAGGTAATTTTCAAGTTTCTTTGGCAAGTGTGACTTGACTATTATACTCCATGGTGCAAATGGAGTGCAAATGGAGAAATGACACTTTTTGCATTTTTATGCATCTGTCCAAAGCCCTCACCTTCCTGACTGGTGGGCAAAGTAACCCAGGCATTGGATGGACTCCCGTTACAGGATGCCTGTGACTCCCAGGCTGGTAGCACACACGAGTCCATGGGGATGGGGCGGGAGTAGGTGCTAATTCTCAGTGTTCAAGTCTGAAAACTCCTAGTCGAAGCACATTTTCTCGCGAATTACATGGCCAGTCTGCTACCACCTGCTTTAGGGGGCAGTGGGGATGAGTGAATGAATGAACACTATGCAGTCTTGAGATCCAGCTCGAAATCAGAATTTCTGACGAAACCTTTTCTGAGTCCTGCAAGAAGCCAAAGCCTTGCATGGACCTGTAGACTTCACGGATCCTCCTTCCCCCTTTCCTCTTGGCTGCGTCTCCCCTTGCTCCCCCATTACCCGCCAGGTCCTCCCTCTGCTACCCACAGGCCCAGTAAATGTCCCCCTTCTGCCCTTGCTGTCATGTCTCTTCTCATTGAGGCCTATCCTTTCCACGCTGTCATAGTTACAGTGCCTTCTGGGCCACCTCTGCCTTGCTTCCAGCTGTATTTTCCCCTTCACATTTATCATCATGTAACATACATGTCTTTCATTAACTTGCAAGTTATTGTCCAATGTGCAATCCCCTCCCATTGGAATGTTAAGTTCTGTAGAGCAGAATTTTAAATCTGTTTTGTTAACTGTAGTATCTCAAGTACCTAGATCATAATAGGAAGCCAATAAATATTTGTTGAGTGAATAAATGAATGACTCTATTCTTCTATATTTTCATAAAACATTACACCAAATCTGCAGCTCCAGCTAGTTTATTTTCTGATGCCTACAGATGAGCCTCCCCAGGAGATTGTGTGAATTAAGAATGAATGCGCAAGGGAATTGAGGCGAAAGCAATGTGTCATCATCTTTAATGGAGCAGGCCTTGGAATGTATTTGCTGATTGCGAAAGGGAAAAATGTACATACACACATATGGGTACACACACACAAACACACACACCTCTTAGAGAAGATCAAATAGGTCATCTTGGGAAACCTCAACGTTATCCTTTGCACAGAATAAAGGCATTCGGGGGACTGGCTATTTCTCCCCTCAAATGGAGACCACACGTTGAGCCATCTACTCTGTTCTCCCCCCACCCAGTTCTGTTCACCCAGAGAGACACAGCACAAGTTCCCATCAGAGCAGCTGGGGCAGCCTCTGGCGGTGGAGTGAAGTTAACCGGCCCCCCTGGGGATGGAGCCCAGCCTGGCCTCATTAGCACCAGCTGCAACCAACCCATCACACACAGACTTAACGCTGAGAGATCACAGGCTGGCTGGGCCAGGTGCATGAATAAACCAATACACCTGTAAATAATGAAATATTTGCACGAGGCTGGGGGTTTTTAGCAAGGGGGGGGGGGGGGTGGGAGCATTGCGTGGAAGGAAGGAACGTTGACTTTCTCTTCTCTGAGCCCGGGAAGGCACCGTCACCACCTCTGTGGGTTTTAAGGTAGGCGGTAGGTCGCCTCAGTCTGATAGCCTGGGGATTTTGTGACCTGGGATGTGGCTATTGTTGCTGGTTTCCTTTTGATTATTTGGAGGAATCGCTTTTCTGTTTTAAGGGGAATTAATTGAAAATGTCTTGGATGCAAGGAGGCTTAGTTTTCTCAGTTCAAGCTGTGTGATGGTTAAGATAAAAGGCTTATTTTACCACTTTAAAATATATGTTTATAAACACTTTTATTCGCCTGTTAACTCCAGAATATGCCGATCGCCAGCTAGTTTTCAGCACTTACATTTCCTCCTCGTGGCCGCCTAAGAATGCGGTGAATTGCAAAACAGAACAGAGACATGGGCAGAGCTTACACCGGTGCAATACAACTAGCAAGTCTGCTGGTGCCTTGCTGAGACTGGTTCAGGTCTGTTCCCTTTGCCAGGGAGTTGTACGTCTGTGAATACCATACCAGCCTGTGGCGGGGTTTCATTTTCTGGTTGGTTCTCAGCGGCTTCACCCAGACTCTGATGTGAGCCTGTGTCTGTGCCACACACTGGGGCACTTCCAATGTCAAGGTAACAGTGCAGGTGGCTGCCACCTGGGCCAAACTTGAGCTCCGGTGGGAAGATTTTGTTCGCCCGGGGTTTCCCAGTGCGTCTGGGGTGTCAAACCTTCTCATCCTGGTAAGAACAAGGGTCTCACAGGAGATGTCGGGGTGTGAACATTGTGCTCTTAGCCTTTTGCAGCTTGGATGGTTTGAGATGGCGGTGCGGAGGTGGGAGGAGTATTTACAAGCTTGGGAAGTCTAGCACCTGTGTTTGCCTTCCACCGTGGAAGTGTTGAAGGTGTTCTCCTAGGGTAGAACTATGGCTTTGTCTCCTCTTGGGGTGAGGTGAAACCACTCCAGGCGCTAGATGAGAGGCTGTTGGGGCGTCCCTTTTCCTCCCCCTTTGGTCGTAGCCCTGGCAGCTGGTAGAGCTTGCTTCATGGTGTGCTGTATGGTCCCATTTCTGCTCAGCTGGGAGAACGTCAGTCACATTGGCTCGATGCCAGTGCCTGCACGTGCCACCAGCTTTGGTAACTCCAGCAGCTTGGAAATGCCCTCCAGGTGAGCCCACCTCTTGCCGTGCAGGCTCTCGTGGAAACACGGAGGGTCGTCTCCACCATCTGCTCCTCTGTGTCACAGATGTGGATGTTTGCTGGATGGCGACAGCTCCCACCACCCCCAGATTCCTCTTGCTGTGGCCCAGGAAGCCCCTCTCCTCTTCCCTGCCCAGCCTGTGTCATCAGCAGGGGACTGACGTCCCCCAAGTTTACAACTAGGGCAGTAGGTTTCAAGATCGTGATCGTCTGCTGCCCAGCCTTTCTGGGTAGCAGGGGCAATGAAGTTGGCTCTGATGAGACATGGACCTGAGATTGGATAAGAGACGGGGGTGGGGAACATGACTGGGCTGGCAGAGCCCAGCCGGGTTCGCGGGGTTTCTTTCTTGGCCACAGTCTCTGCTGCCTGTGGCTTGAGTGCAACGCTTTCCATCTGCAGAGACTGATGTTGGAGGTCAAGTTCAGGGAGTTAGCCTGGCATGTGAGCTCTTTGGTGACGTATCAAGACTCGGATGTCTACCGTTTCCATGAAATGTTAGATGTAAGCCAGAGGAGCTGATCTCGGTCCATTAAGCTTTTTTTTTTTTTTTAAGGTAATGGAATATGTGCCCATTTGCTCACAGACCGTTCATTGCTTTGCAGCCGTGTGTGTGGTGTGTGTGTGTGTGTGTGTGTGTGTGTGGGTTGTAAGGTCAAAGAATGAGGCAGGAATACAATCTGAGGAACAGTCTTTGCCCCAGCCCCCACCACACAACAGCACCAAGTAAATCAATGCATTTGGCTGTTTTAGAGGCAGCAAATGAATAGAAGTCTCTCTGCCGTCACCCTGTGCTCAGAAGAGACAGGGACCCTGCCTGTCCTTTAACTGTTCTATCTGCAAGATCCATTGTTCATGCTTGTTGTTGTTGTTTAGGAGGAATTCAAAATTAATTTGGTTTCCCTGCATCTTGTCCTATTTTTATATAAGTGCTAACTGTTCATTCAGGAATAAAAATAAAGAATCATCCAAGATGCACACAGCTGCCTTTTATACTTAAGGATGAAAAACTGGTTATGAAGGAGGTTAACGTTGTTATTCCAGAGAGATAACCCTGGTTGCTATGGTGAGGAATCTTCTGTCAATCATCCTGATGAAGTTGGCTCCTCTTTGGAGGCCAGCTTCTATTAGCGCTGCGGTTTGAATGCATTTGCCGCTAAGCTTGGACTCGAGTGTTTAACTTCGTGGACAGGTCTGCGTCCTCTCAATTCAGACACTGTGCACTTTGTGGAGTCTGGAGACTGTAGTTGAGTGAACGTGTGTGTGCTCACACCGGGCCAATTTATCTGCCCAGGCTCGGTATTCTTGAATCTCTGAAAAAGTAGAGGAGAATTCTGGCAAGTACACAGCTGTCCGTGATCTGCAAAGGAGGAGCTCCCAAAGAATACGTTAAAATACGGGGTGTGACTTGGTTTCTAAAATGAAAGCTCCTTTTGATGGATTAGTTGATTGATTGACTTTTTTTTTTTTTTTTTTAATCTCAATGGTTTTGATCTGTGGCGGTCGCTGCTTAATGACCTGCCGTTCCTGCTGAAATTTATTCAGGGAATAAACCACAAGAAATTGGTTGTTTTCAGCAGTTTATGACTTGTTATTTAACATTTAACAGAATGGCTATTTATTTTGCAAACAACCAATTCTGAGAGGTTTATTGCTATTATAAACCATAATCAACTGCTTGTATCATTACTAGTTTTGCGAGAGAGAAAATGGGCAGCTGCACAAGGAAAATTGTCGAGTAGCTCTAAACATTTGCATTTGCAATTGTACGGGAAAGTCGCTTCACCTTGAAGTTCGCCTGCATTGGCAACAACCAGCACGCGCTCGCTTTCCGTAGGAGATATTCCGCGCTGTGGTTAAAATCGGATCCAAATAAGATAATACTTTAGAAGGTCTTTGCCATTTTTTTTCAATTACTCACATGGGAAAAGAAGATAAGATTTGGATGAGCGAGGACAATGCTGTAGATTACATTTTGTTTATCCCAGTATCATAGCAGGAATTAAGTTTCATCGCTTTAGTAGAAACCCAAGTGTTGAGTAATTTATTCCCCCAAACCCTCAGAACTGCTTCTGCTCCAGGGTTTCTGCTGTAGCGCACGCGGGGAGGCGGTGAGATTCACTGCTGGGGACGGAGACGGAGGATGTGATTAGCTGTCAGAGCTTAGGCAAGTGCGTGGGGCTTTGCACTGTGGTTTGTACGGGATGCGACATGCATCAAAGCCACACAGGTGCTTGTAGGCAACTTTGGCCTGAGATGTTTGGGATTTCCTGTAAGAATAGGAGTGCTAGAGCTGACGGGGGAGCCTCGGGGTACGAGGGGGCTTGTGGTGGCCAGGGGGTACAAATCTGGGTCCTGGAGCAAGGGAGGTAATTCTGTGATGAGCACATTAATTGTGTCTTTCTGAGCCTTGTTATCCATTCAAAATAAACAGGGCTAATCATAACTTACGATAAAATGCTTATTCTGAGAAGGAAACATGGGATAAAACATCAAAAAGCCGATTGGAAAGGGTTAGGATCAATGTTTTCATTTTTCTTATTTTTTGACAGGCAGAGTGGACAGAGAGAGACAGAGATAAAGGTCTTCCTTTGCCGTTGGTTCACCCTCCAATGGCCGCTGTGGCCAGCGCACCGTGCTGATCCGAAGGCAGGAGCCAGGTGCTTCCTCCTGGTCTCCCATGGGGTGCAGGGCCCAAGCACTTGGGCCATCCTCCACTACACTCCCGGGCCACAGCAGGGAGCTGACCTGGAAGAGGGGCAACCGGGACAGAATCCGGTGCCCCGACTGGGACTAGAACCCAGTGTGCCGGCGCCGTAGGCGGAGGATTAATCTATTGAGCCGCGGCGCTGGCCATTCTGAACACCGTATCCTCAGTGACTGCATGTCTCTGGGACAGGCAGCCTATATCCGTGAGACTGCTACGAAGGGTTTCTTTCAACACATTTGCTGTTGGGAAGTCAGATCCACAACCACCGTGGTGGGACTTCCTCCATCAGAAGTTTTTGCCAGGCAAAACCCCACCTACAGTATTTTCCCTTTAGAAAATGGGATTTGGATTTAAGCGTTTGTTTTATTTTAAGTCGGTTACAGAGAGAAAGGGGGAGACAGAGACAGATCCTCCATCCACTGATTCATTCCCCAGGGGGCCACAACGGCCTGCACTGGACCAGGCTGAAGCCAGGAGCTTCATTCGGGTCTCCTATGTGGGTACAGGGGCTCAAGCACTTGGATGATCTTCCATTTCTTTTCCCAGGCCATTAGCAGGAAGCTGGATTGGAACTGGAGCAGCTAGGACATGAATCAGTGTCCATATGGGATGCTGTCACCACAGGCAGTGGCTTACCCCACTATGCCACAGCGCCAGCCCACCCTGCTTAAAGATTTATTTTTTTAGTTGAAAGATGGAGAGAAGAGACAGTTTTTCAAATAAATAAATCTTAAAAAAAAAAAGTTACACAGAGAGAGGTCTTCCATCCACTGGTTCATTGCCTAATTGGCCGCAACAGCTAGAACTGCACCATCCAGAGCCAGGAGCTTCTTCCAGGTCTCCCATGCAGGTGCAGGGGCCCAAGGACTGGGGCCATCTTCCACTGCTTTCCCAGGCCATGGCAGAGAGCTGGATCGGAAGAGGAGCAGCCTGGACTTGAACCAGAGCCCATATGGGATGCTGGCACTACAGGCTGGCACTACACTTTACCTGTCACACCACAGCGCTGGCCCCAGGAAATCTAGTTTTATCACAGGCCCTGAGAGGGAGGATCTACTTCTAGTGTAGCAGCCTCCAGAGCTGCAACAAACACCTGCTGAGCACATGCAGGGCTGTGGGGTTAGGCACCTGCTGATTGCTCTCTGCTCTCCAGTCCACACTGGAAGGGACTCAGATGCTTGAAGGGGCTGGAGGAGACAGAGTGACAGACCAGGGAACAGACAGATGCACAGGAACATAGAGACGAGCAGGGGACAGATCTGAGGGAACCAATCATCAAGAGAGGCAGGGGCTTGCAAAGATACGCAGGAAGGAGAAAGACAAAGGGGGAGACGTAACCGTGGGAAATACTTGTATTCTGCTATGAGACAAGATGGGAAGGGTGGTGAGCACGAGGCGGAAGTCATGGTGAGAAATGGAGGAAGGGGGCTAGAGCTGTGGCAAGGCGGGTAAAGCCCCGCCTGCAGGGCCGGCATCCCACATGGGCTCCGGCTTGAGTCTCGGCTGCTCCGCTTCTGATCCAGCTCTCTGCTGTGGCCTGGGAAAGCAGTGGAAAATGGCCCAAGTCCTTGGGCCCCTGCACCTGCACGGGGAGACCAGGAGGAAGCTCCTGGCTCTGGATCTGTGCAGTTGCGGCCAACTGGGGAGTGAACCAGCAGATGGAAGACCCCTCTCTCTCTCTCTGCCTCTCCCTCTCTATTTCTTTATTTGAAAATGAGAGTTAAAATCTTTTAAAAGAGAGGAAAACGAGAAAGCAAGAAGGGGCCAAGGGGAGGGGCTGAGGAAGGAGGAGGAACAGACAAGACGGCTCCTCTGAGTGAGACAGCTCTTCCTCTCCTCACCCCGGGGAGCTGACCAAGGCCCTCCTCTGTAGCTGAAGGACTTGAACAGAACAGGGGCGGGAAGGGACTAGAGAAATCTGGGGAGTGTCCCTGTTCTCGATTTTTCTGTAAAGGGCAAGCTCTTGGCAAAGAGGACAGGCCTAGAATTGAAAAAGTCCTCCCAAGCCCCTAAGGGAAACCCCAGAAGTGTGGAAAGGTCTGGGAAGGTCGGCAGTGTGCTCTTGCTGGAGCCCGCTGTGGAGAGTTGGCCCCACGCCTAGAGAACTCCAACTCCCAGGGTCAGCTCCTCCCAGTCCCCACCCATGGGAGAGGGGACTACAGCTCTAGCATGAGACAGAGTCCTGCTCTCTTGTCATTTGCACAGCTTTATAGTGCAAAGGTAGTGGTAACTACTGCCTCGTACTTAGTGTGGTCCTTGGCACATAATAAATGCTAAACGTCTCATGTGCAACACCACCTTTAGTCCCCACAGCCCTGTGAGGGATCCACTCCCTGTTCACAGAGAAGGCCCAGGCCTGTCCATCATCTTCATAGCCACTCTGATACCTGGAATGACATTGAAGGAATTTTGAAAGAAGAACGTCCTCGTAATTCTATGTATTTTCACGTAACCTGTTTCTTGCAGAATTGTAATTCTAACAAATTCATGTTCTTCCCCTGTCTTCCATATACATGTCGTCATCTTCATTGTCATCATTATAGTGTCTCTCATTCCCTTGGACCACAAGGAAGACAGTCGGCGTGGGAATTATCTGGCTGGTCTACACCAGGTCCCTGAAGACCTGGGTTAGCGCTCCATGCCAATGCAATGAATGTTTGCTGAGTACCGAGCACTGTCCTGGGTCCTCGTGTAGCAGGCAGAGCCCCTGCTTGGCCTAGTGTGAGGGACAGGATGCAAACACTTCCCTACAAGCTAGGACAGGCGTGGCACTCACTCGAGCTCCAGGGCTTGCTCCAGGTCCCAGGATGACATGAGTGATGGGGAGGGCTCTACTCCAGACTGCTATTACTTTGGTTTTCCTTCTGAAGCAGCCAACAGTGAGCCATACAAGGCATGGAGATGAAGATTCTAGAGTGAACAGGGTTCCCCATGCCCCTGTCCTTTGTCACAGGTGCACCCAACATGTCTTGGTCCTGACAGCTGCTGTGGATCTGAGGTCCACCAGGATGGAGGAAGGTAAAGTTACTCCCTCACTGCCCTGGTGCCTCCAGCCCCGTCAGCCGCCAGAAACCACTGCTATGACCCAGGCGGGCAGCCATCTTGCCGTGCCACCTGGAATTTCAGACCTCTACGCCAGTGTTGTCCAGGGGACATTCATGACATGGAATTGTGCTGTGGCTGTGGCTGAAGAGCGCTGGGTATGTCTCTAGTGTGTCTGAGGACATTTCTAGTTGTATTTCACTTAAACTATTTCTAGTTCACCCTGAAGCAGCCACACGCAACTGCTGACTGCCATGTTGGATAGCGCAGTTCTAGGCTTTGGGGTTTGGGGTGGGCCAGCTCTCGGACTCCTTTAGCTGGGCCTGTATGCTTGGGGTCAACAAAGACTTTATCCATGTTTCTTAGGGACTCTGGCAGACCTGCTTGTGTCCCTGTATTCACATCAGTTTGACGCTCTGCATGTAGGTGGACGGGAGACAGACAAGCCGTACACATCAAGTAGGCACTGGGATCAGCTCAGACTGATCTGAGCAGAAAACACACTCATTACAGGGATGTGGAGAGATGCCCACAGTCACCAGAAGTGGGCAGGATAGAAAAAACCAGGTTCAAGGCTGCGTTGAGGGGGAGGGCTGGGCCTATATTACTGATTCTGTTAGTTCCCATCATTGGATACCACCAGTCACTGTGGCTGCCAGTGCTGTCCCCAAAAGGCCAGCACCCTTGACACAATTATAACTCTGGGGCCATGTGTCTGAGTGTGGCCCAGATCATGGCCCAGCTGTTAGCTGGTGAAGCAAGTAGCCGACACTTTGAGCTTCTGCAGTGGGAGACAGGACCTGCTTTAGCCCAGGGAATTCCACCAAGAAAGGCAGCGCAGATGCTTGGGATGACAAGAGTAAATGTTCAGTTGTGATTACCACACAACCCTTATCCAAATCTCCAGAGGCAACAATGTGCAATTCCTTTAGCTTTAGTCCAGCTTCTTCCTGCATCCAGCCAGGTGAACAGCAAAGTGTCCAGCCAAAGCCATTGTTCTGGTCATTGGGTAGCCTGGCTAGGCCTGAAGGCTACTTTGGGTGATGCTGTTGGTGGTCAGAAAAGACCACCCCACAGTCTCATGAACCATAGCACATCAACCCTAAGGCTATTGTTGAGGATGTTGTTTATGGCCCCCACAGGGTCCTTCCCATGAGAGAAGTGGGACTGAATCCTCAGTAACTGCTGTCTCTCCTGAGCAACCATGCAGAGCATGGATCAAGGACATCAGGCACTGCCCTGAGGCTGGCTGCTGGAAGATGTAGAACCAAAACCATGCATGGCCAAGCTGGTGTGCAGGAGGACCCCAGTGTACGTACAGGGCATGCTCAGGTAGTTCGTGGAAAGTGACGTTAAAAGATAAGTTTATTTGGGTGGAGAAAAATTTGAAATCGTGGATCTTTTTTAAAATTCAAAATACATACTTCCCATGAACTTTCTGAAGACCCCTCTTATATTTTACACATAAAACTCATTCTGTATTTTTTTCCCTCATTTCCTTTTGCTCTGATTTGTCACTCACTTGAAAAGCAGTTACAGCTTTATTTTTTTAAAATCCACCTGAACTCCCTTTTGGAGCAAGTCCAGATAAAAGAGCTAATAACAGCAGCCCACAAGTGTGGCAAGTGTGCATCCCAGTGTGCACAAAGCAGGACTGGGGGGCTCTGCCTGGGGAGGGGGTCAGGGAGGCAGGGCACTCTGAAGGCTCAAGGCTCAGGTGTCCGTTCATGAAAAGGACAAAGACCCTTCAGGCAGCATGAGAAAGCCAACGTTCCATTTGGCTTCAGCATTTTTTTCCCCCAAACACTCGCTATTGCCGTCTAGAAGCAAGTTTTTCTGCACTCGGCTCTTGGATGGTTTTTCTCTATTTTTGCCTTCCACGTTTTTTCCATCTCCAGAGGGGCCCAGTATGGGTGGGAGAGGACTCTGGGGCTAAATTAAGAGGTTCTGTGCTGGCCCCACTTGAATCCCATCTGCCCCATTTGGCTTTCATCCTCTCGACAGGTGTGCCTGGCACGCCAGCTCAGCCTTCCAGTTCATAGTAGGCAGCCCTGAAAAGATCTGTTCATTCATTTTTAGAGGAAAACACCCAAATAAATCCACCCTCCTTGGTGCATTTAGCAGCCAAAAGTGGCTTTCTGGAGAGCAAGTGGTGCCAGACCAATTTAATTTCCTTGTGTGATAGGGCGAGAGAGCACCCAGCACAGGAAAGGAGCGCTCGGTGCAATGTCCTGGGGCTGCCGAGAGCTTGCCACTCCGCCCCAGGGGACACTCGTGCGAGCTGAGCGGAAGGGCGAGGACCCACTGGAGGGAACTACACACGAGGGTCAAGTAGCACTTGGGGAGCTGCGTGTCTGAGCTGAAGAGAACCTAGTGGAGCCAGGCTCTGGGGCCAGGAATCGAAGCGCAGTGTTTCAGGGGTTGTACAGAGACTGAAGGGCTCTTGTATTCGAAGGGCTGGCAGGGGCTGGGGTGCCCTGGGGCCTGTTGGTGGTGGGAGACCCTCCCGGGCTAGGGAGCAATGGCTCTCAAGTTCTGCTGGGGACTCCTCCTCCCTAGTCCTGGCACCTGCTAGGGAGGTGGCCCTTTGTGTTTGAAAGAGCCTGACCTTGCGTGTGTCTGGATGTCGGAGGTGGATAGCAACTCTGTCCCTTCCCGTTAGCTGGGCGAGCTCTGCTGATCACCTAGCTTCTCTGGATCTGTGTCCTTGTTTGTAAGGTGAGTGAGCGTCATTCTAGTTCCTTTGTAACCTGAGCACTCCAGGGTAAAGTAAGTGTCAAATGCTCAGTGCCTGAGGCACAGTAAATGTTACTTCCTTTCTCTCCTAACCCCAAGCTTCTGACTGCTCTTCACATGGTTTGTCCCCAGTGAACCAGCACAGGTCACATTAGCCCGGATACCTAAACTGCCTCAAGGGTTCTATAATAAAGCCAGTATCCCCTGTGGGGCCCAGAGCCTGCAATATGGGGCATGTACACCAAGTAAAGCACTCAGGAGCGTGGGCCCAGGAGGAGATAGCCTACTGGACTCTGTACTTGTGTGCATGAATTTTAAGACTTTTTTTTTTCCCCCTTTGGTGCCAAAATCAACTTATCCTTGAACTTTTTCCATGAACTTTGGGACGTATGCTTCGTATTACTGAGTTTCTCCAGGGAAACAGAATCAATGTGTAGGGGTGTGTGTGTATGTATGTGTGTGGAGAGGGATTTCCTTTATGAAGCTGCCCATGAGATTATGGAATCCAACAAATCCAAAGGGTATAGGGTGGGCCCTGCACACTGAAGCCCCTCTGCTGCAGAATCCCTCCCTGTTTACAGTAGGTCAGTCTTTGTTCTATTAAGACCTTCAACTAATTGGATTAGCCTCTACTCACATTGTAAAGGATAATCTGCTTTAAAGTCCCCTGATTTAAAGGTTATTTCATCCAAAGAACACCCTCCCAGAAACATCCAGAATAATGCATGACCACAGATCTGGGCACAGACTTCCTGTTGCACTCACATGCTTGTGGCCGGGGGAGGGGCACTCATTTCAGTCCTCATTGCTTGTCACACTGCGTGAGGGGTTTCCCTCTGGGCTGCCAGGATGCACAGGGTCTTGCCTTGTGCCACTGGGGATCCTGGCAGAGCCAGACTGGTAGTGTGTGTTTACTAAACTCTGGCTGAGCATACAGGGACTAGGAGGTTGGCAGGTGCTTATTGACTCAGCCCATAGCCTCTCTGTTGCCTTCTCACGTGAAGATTAAGCAGCAATCCTTCATCTGTCCCCCTATGCCTGAATTTAAGATTTTTATTTGAGAGGCAGAGTTAGAGACGGAGAGAAAGGTCCTCCATCCACTGGTTTACTCCCCAAGTGGCTGTTTGGCAGGAGACAGGCCAATCTGAAGCCAGGCGACAGGAGCCTCTTCCAGGTCTCCCATGTAGATGCAGGGGCCCAAGGACTTGGGCCATCTTCTGCCACTTTCCCAGGCCATAGCAGAGAGCTGGATCAGAAGAGGAGCAGGCGGGACTCGAACCAGCGCCTGTATGAGATGCCGGCACCACAGGCGGAGGCTTAGCCTTCTATGCCACAGCGCCAGCCCCTGTCTGGATTTTTTAAGCTCCGCTCAGGAGCATCCGTGGCAGGTAGAGGTTGAAGGCCAGTGTTCCCGCTCCCCAGTGTATGCTTTTGAACCTGCTCCTCCCAGCTCCCCCAGCCCTAAGAATGCAGTCTGGAAGCAACAGAGGTCGTTCAGTAAACCAGGAGCAGCCAGCACAATGCCTGCAGGGGGGCTGGGCAGTGTGCCTGTGACACCCCACAACCTCCAGGGAGGCCTAGGGGCCCCTTTGGTCTAGGTTTGGGGACAAAGCAAGTTAAAGCAGTGATGGGGACAATGGCAGCACTGTTACTTGAGTCTCCGCTGCTGGACATGTTTGCTCTATCCTGTGATCATCACACACTAACAGGGCAGGCCAAAGTGTTTATGCCAGGAGCCCTTTTTCCAAGACGTTTTCAACTGCATACCCACGCAACCACCCCCAAATTTGCAGGCAATTAGTTTAAAATACAGTTTCCATGAAATTAAAAATGACTTGTGATGCAGCAATGTGTGTACCTCCTTACTAATGGATTACATAGCAAGATCAAGTTTAAAAATGAGATTTTGAAGGAGAGGAATCCAAATGGTATCTCAATAATGCGACCACTGCAATGTGAAAATATCCATGATTTCTGCTGGGGAGGCCGCCATGAGCTGCTCGTGAGAGCTTCCATTCAATCGTGGAAGAAAATGCTAACTTTCCGTTACAGGTCACTGCCAATAAATGATTTTTTTTTATGTCCACATAAGTAGACCCCTCTATTCCATTGGCAATTTCTGTGGAGATTCATTATCGAGGTAAAGCTTTTGGTGCCTAACTTACAGCTGAAGAAATAGCAAGTAAGCTGTCAAAGGCACCCAGGAAGTTGAAGAGCCAGGGTTCAAACTCAGAAGCGCCGTTTTTCCCTCGAACCGGTACAATTTTCACCGTGGTATTGCGTCTCCAAGTTTCACACGCGCGCTGCTTGCTGGGAATCTTGTTAGTGTGCACGTTTCCAGGCCCCGCCCCTACTGAGTCTGACCCACGAGTCGCTGGTGGGGTCTGAGGCTGTATTTCGGACTAGCTCTCTGGTGCTGCTGGGCCCAGAGCATCCATGCCGGCCGCGATCTGGGCAAACTGCAATGGGAGAAATGGTTTTTCAGGTTTCGGTTCCTGGGGGCAGAAAGAGACGATCCCTTGGGGCAGGTGGCAGGGAGGCAGGGAGTGCCTCTGCCATCAGACCTGCGGCTCCGCCGTCTGGCTTGCTCTCGCTGTCTCCTCCTGGCCGGCCCTCCCTTTCCTTGTATGGCTCCTCAAGGGCCAGCTTTACCTCTAATTGTCGCCCAGCCCTCCCTGTAATTCCATTCTAAGCGGGTTAGCCTTGCACAGCAATACTGTGGGGGCGGGAAGGGCCCGGGGAGATCAGCCTGGGGCCCTGTGATGGCCTTGCTGGCAGCTCCTGGTGTCTCCCACGCCGTCCCCGGGACCCATCCCCTGCTGCTTTGCTGAGCTGTGTTCCTTCCTGCATAGCCGACAGGCTGGGCTCCGGGCAGAGGCTTCACACAGCTCGGGTCTAGTCCAGGGATGCCCGGCCTTGGCTGGACATGGAAACACCAGAGGCAAAAGCTTTACAAAATCCTGCTGCCTGGCTCTGCTCCAGGAAGCTGCTCAGCCTGCAGGCTGCCCGAACAGGACGGATTTGTAGACGCTACGCAGGTGATTCTAAGAAGCAGCCAAAGTAGAGACTCGCTGGTTACGGGAAGGAAATCTGTTATGCTCACATTTGAGGGATGGCAGTCCCACTGCAGGGACTGTGTGTGATGGTTTTACACATGGGGCTTTATTGCATTCCCACCACCATCCTGTGAAATGGCTTATGGGTCATATTCCCATTCTGTGGATAAGGTTCATCGAGGTTCCGGAACCTGTGCAGAGCCACGCAGTAAAGGGATGAGACAGACGTAACAGCCTCATTAGTCTGACTCCAAACCGTGAACTGAGAGTCCACCTCCTGGTGGAGGTGACAGGTCGGCTCCTCGACCTGACGCTCGACCTCTTAACTTGGTGTTTTATTCCCTCTGCTTGATCAAGTGCTTATAAAGTGGCCTGGCTCTAGAAGTCCATCATGGCAAGCCTCTAGGAGGTTTGAAGATCTACAGGGTCTTTCACGGTTCCAGCTCCGGCTTCTGGGGTCCATTTGTCACAAAAATGCCTTCTGTTCATCTTGCTGCATACCTCCCTTGGCGTCCTAAATGCAACATGACAAGTGACAAATGTTCTGCAAGGGAAGAAGGTCCTTGGATTGTGATCACGTTGGGATGAACGACTACCCAAACAGACTTAATAAATTACCCAGCGTTCACTCTAAGCCAGGAGCAAAGTTTGCAAGAACTTATGCCAAAAAACTCAAAGGCCAGTTTTGTCTAGGTCTGGGGATGCTCTCTGGGAGGGAGGGGAGAAGGAGAAAGCAGACAGGTGGATGACAGGACCCGGAAGCAGCTCCAGCCCCAACCCTTCCTGTGTGATTCTATGAAGGGTACTGAAGCACTTGAACAGCCTCTGTGAAATGGGGATAAGGGTGACCAGGTAACTGGGTTGCTATAGCATTAGAGATTATCAAGAGGAGCATAAATACCAGGTACTCCAAAATGGATCATCATTAACATTTTCATACCTTTGTTTTAAACCTGGCTGAACTGCTATTTCTCCCCTTCTAAATGCTCTTGGATGACATTTTCAGTTGCTATTCTTACTTAGCCACAAGTATTGATCATCAGTTGCTTATTTGAATCGAGATGTCCTGATCTCATTACAATGTTACTGAAAAATAAACCACAGTCCACTCTTCAACCCAGAGGTCTATTTGTCCATGGGTATTTCCTATAAGACAAATCCCTAAGGATCTAGGCAAAGATAAACTGGAAGGGATTCTAGGAAAAACAAACAAAAGCAACGGGTTGAGGTAAAGATGTTGGGATTATTGGTAGCTTGTCTGTTGTTAAAAATCCATGATTGTCATAATATTTGGGCAGTACCTGAAATAAGATCTTCATAAAAGGGAGCCTATGAGATAGGCTGTAGACATGAACGTTTTTGGAGAACCTTCCATGGATGGGCCCTGAGCAATCACATCTTATATCCCCCCATATAACCCTCCGGGGTGTGTATTACTAGTCCCAGTTTTCAGGTGAAGAAAGATAGGAGGCTGCGAAACTCTCACGGGAGCCCTGTGCGAACGGCGGATCTGGCGCTTAACTTCGGCCAGTGTGAATTGTCTGCAAAGCTTTGTCCTGGAGTAAGCATCAATATGAGCGGCTCAGAGGCTTGGACCTGTCCAAAACCACCAGGCTCACGAGCTGCAGAGCTGGGACATAAGAGCGAGTCTTTAATCCTGGAAGTTAAGGGAATTCAGGTCTTTATAGTTTTTTCCAAAAAAAAAGTCTAGGTCAGACATGCATTATTATCAGAAAATGCCTTGTTAATAAAGATTTCTCATCCCCATATCCTCCCAAAGCATTTTGGATGGGTGGATACGGTTTCCCAAGATCAGCATCGTGAAGAGAAACTCCAGGCATCATCCTTCTCTCTCTGAAAGTGGATCAGCCTGGCTATATGTGTAGGCCCGAGGGGAGTAGGGAGAGAACAAGGCCAAAGATGACCCCCTGTCAAGTGCAAAACGTCTTCATGCAGAGCTGAACATGTGCAGATCACATCAGAGCAAGGCAAGTCACCTGCAGGTGTTACTGGGCAGCTCTGCGAAAAATACTAACTGGCTTCGAGGTCTAGTTGGACACCTCATTGGCTGGGTTTCACAAGAAAGTTGAAATCCCGCCCTGCGGTAGCTTTGCAGCACGGAGCCTACGCAGGGCGTTCTGAACGCAACACAGTAAGTACACGCTTGATGCCGGCAGATTCCTTTACACCGATCTCCAAGTGCAAAGCTACAGCAATGCAGCATTACCCAAGACAGACTTAAACAAACCAGAGATTCCCCAGCTGCCTGCAAAATGGAGCTAAGCCTCAAGCCTGGAGCAGGAAATTAAAAAATCCTGACTTGGAATTCTGTGCTGTCAGGCTGGGGGTGAGGGACTGCCCCCACGTGTGGACGAGAATGGCTCAACACGCGAGCGACGCTGTGCTCATGCAAAATGATTCTCTGATGGAAAATCAATGTTCTCTTGCCTGGCAAAAATACTAACGATGCTGTGACCAAGCACCCCTCTTCCAGGGAGGGAGGATGGGCTGAGCGGTTCTCTTTGTTACTCTCCAAGCCTTTGTCATTAGTTTCAAGATCCTGTTCTGTGTGCAGGGAGATGTGTGGCATCTCGGGTGGAGGGGAGGGGAACAAGGTGAGACAGCCTGGGAGCCAGGCTGTGGGCCCAGGGTGCACTGATGGCCCAGCAGGAACCACACCCCGGTGCTGTATGTGTTGAGCAGGTGGATGCAGGTGTAACTGGTGCAAAAGTGATAGGGGCCAAGAGAAGATGACAACAAAGGCACAGAGACTTATTAGGACAAAGAACAACTTGCATTGCTGTTGTGGATTTACAACTCCCAGACGGCCAAGAGCAGCAGCTCTGTCTTAGGCTAAGCAGCCCAAGAGTACGAGAAAATGGTCGATGCTGGAGCTAGGGGAGCGAGACACACAACGGAAAGGAAAGAGTCGGTGCGCTTCATCATTTACTCCAGCAAGTCCGAACCCTTGTCAGTACCCTGAACGCTGAAACTCTTTAAACCTCTTCTGGTTGATCAATTTGTCCCTGAAAGCCAATTTATACCATGGCAATTCCCGCGGCTGCTGGCGAACAAGGCACTGGACAGTCACCACCTGACCCACCGCTGACCTCCACTAACGAGGTGTCCACGGCGCCAGATCTTTCTGGGCTGTTTAGACTGCAGACAAATTTGTCAGCCACACTGGTCTTCTTTCCCCAGGAGTCCCTGTCAGCTGGGCTTTGAGGAAATCCCCCGGCCCTCTGCCTCCCTTGATGGCATGAAATACCGGAGACCCTGGCACCTGCAGATGCCAGAGACTTGACCCTGAGCCCGAAGGGACGACGACGCAGCCCACCAAGGAGTACTGAGCCACATGCCAGGCCCAAGGGGCAGCCCTCTTGATAATTCTTGCTCTGAAATCCACTGCAGGAAGGAGGATGGTCGCATGTTAGAATCCTCGGGGTCTTGGTGTTTCTACATAGAAGTAAGGGATTTCTGTTGCATGTAGATGCTGAACAGAAATGGCAAATAACTGCCTCAGCTGCATCCTTGGATTTCTTCTGATTTCCCTCTTTACTGAATTGTTTAGGATTTAACACCCCATACCCCATACTCGATTCTTTCATGAATTCACATCATGATAACATGTATTCAATCGTGTCTGTACCGAAAAATGATTCCATACATTCATCCCATCACCAGAGGTGAATACAACATGCTCACCGTGTGATCCTGTGTATTCTTAATTCAACAGGCTGCTGTGGAAAACCTATTCCTCCCCTGCCTAAACAAATTCAAGCTCCTATTTCATGGTACACAAGCCCTCTGTTATGTCAGCGTGACACTGCCAGTCTGCCTTCCCCTGTGGATTTGAAAACATCACACAGTGGTGCCCGTGACAGCAGAAGACCCTCCCAGGCCACTTAAGTGACCACACTGCATCGTGTGCCCGACAACTGTCTAACTGGCCTTGATAAGTTACCTACCAAGATGAGTGCAAGGGGCTCTGTGTGTGTGTGTAGGAAGACACAGGAAGGGTGAGAGAGGAGGAGCAAACAACACCTATCTCTAACTCTCCTGTTGGAAGTTGAAAACCAAACAGTGAGCATTTCTTCGCTTATTCTAACAGTGGGATCCAAGCAACTTGTTTTTTAAAGACTTATTTATTTCAAAGGCAGAAATACAGAGAAAGAGAAAGCACTCTTCATCCACTGGTTCACTCCCCAAATGGCTGCAATTGAAGCCAGGAGCTGCTTCTGGGTCTCCCACACAGGTGCAGGGGCCCAAGCACTTGAGCCATCTGCTGCTGCTTCCCAGGTGCATTAGCAGGGAGCTGGATGGGAAGTGGAGCAGCCGGGACTCAAACAGGCACCCATATAGGATGCCAACACTGCAGGCGGGGGCTTAACCTTCTACACCACAGCACTGGCCCCATGGGATCCAAGCATTTGTGTAGACATATGCAGCAGTATATTCTGGGGGGGGGGGGGGACAGTTCAGCAGTATCAGCACTTCTACTGCCAGTGCCTATGTTTAGAGTTCTTAATGCAGTCAAAAGTGCTGAAGGCTAAAAAATGACATGAAGATACCTGAGGCAAGACATACGTAAATAAACCAGGCAACCAGGAATATTTCTTTGGTATTTGCATTATAAGATAGAAAAATCAATCTGAAAGTATTTTTGGACTGATTTGTATTTTTTTCTCTTATTTTGATATGAGAGGTAAGATAATTAAGTTTTATCTTACAATAATTGTTTCTAAGAAGTCACATGTCTGTGATTTGGGTTTCTAATGGCTGATTTTAGGAGTGAACCAATTAATGCCATGTCCTGAGAGACCGCTGGGCCGAGCAGCTCAGGAAGTAATGGGAAGCATAAAAGAAGAGTTGTCCCTTAGTTAAAAGATGTCACAGGTAGATGAAATTACATAAGGTGTTCTTTAAGTGATGCGCAAAAGAAAATTAGGTGTAAATTCAATTTCAGCCAATTGGATTTTTATTTGGACTGTATTGGAAAAGTTTATAGATGAAAGCATCTTACAGTTCACAATTTCAGAGCAAACAGACATAATGGCATTTCATTTATTTTATTTAACTTCAGCATGGCCACGTTTTCACATATTGGCTTAAAAACATGCCTGTCTATAAGAAAGGCGGCAGGGAGGGTGGGGAAGGGAGAATGCCCGAGCAAAACTGTAGCATAGGAGTAAGTACAAAATGGAATAGAGCAGAAGGTAAACTGAATACTTCAGTTCCAAGAAGCAGAGGAGCGGAGCTGACTGAGACGGGAGTGGGCTTGCTGTGTGCAGGGCTCTTTCGGCAACGTTGTACCTTGTGTCTCCAGACAGCCTGAGAGATGAGAGTGCATAGGGCCTCCCATGTTGCCATTAGAAGACAAACATCAGATCATTTCATCCTACTGGAGTAGGAGGAGGCGGGGAAGCCAGTATGTAAACACTTCTGAAGTCAACTCTTAATTGTCGGCAATTCACAGAAGGAAAGATATAAAGGCGCAGGTAATCTGAAAGAGCTGATCAGCGCAAAGATCACCAAGCTGGTTAAGGAATGTGCTTCATTTTGAATATACGTGTAGCTAATATTCAAGCAACTCGGAAGTTGATATAAATATTAGTCATGAAGGGTTTGAAAACTTCAGAAGTTGGAAACCTTTTCATCATTTGATTATAACCGCTGGAAGGATAGGGAGTTAAGTGATCATCTCAAAGACACATTATTAGACTGGTGGCTAAAGTTCTGATTCTATGAGACAACCCTATAACTATGCAAATATATTTGGAGATTTTGCATAAAAACATGGCATAGACAAATAACCTAGTGTACAATTGGGAATAAGTGATGGAAAACAATTTTTAAAAAATTCTACCAAAGCATTGCAATTCTTTTTCAAATGGTACATGTTGTCTCTTCTCATTTCAGTTGTCTTTTTAACCTTAATTTCTTTCATTGTCTCTGTTCTTTTCAATAAATTTAGCCTTCTTGTACTCATCTTTAATATACTGAGCTATCTTTTTATTTCTCTCCCAAGGTCTGCTGCTTTGCTTTTGTGAGCCATCTTCTGAACATTGGTCTGGATGGTCTTCTCAAAATCTTGCCCAAGAAGGTTTTAAATAAAATCTCATCAAAGCTGCCTCCACCCCCACTGTGAGTCAGGGAACCCCACAGAGCTGAACTTTACAACTCAACTTTTTCCTCTGTGCAGCTAGAGGGAAATCGCAAGCTCTCAAAGCAGAAGTAAAAACATTAGGAACTCCTTGCTCCTGGTGCACAATGGCACTGGGTCCATCCATAGCCCTCTTAGCACATTTATAACCCAAAGTCCCAAGCAAGAAAGGAATGATCCAAATGCCTTGCAAGCCCTTTCATTCCCACAGATTTTGAATTAGTGCAATGCAATGGAAAGGTAAAGAGATGTGTTTCAGCATAACTCAAATTCAGTTTGGATCTGAGAGCTACTAGTTAATGGCTCTGGGATCCTGAAAAACTTTCTAAACTGAGTGTGTGTTTCATCATCTGTAGAACAGGAATAGTACCCAACTTAAGGTATCTATTAAAAGAGATAATGGAGGTAAAATGTTTGGCACACATGTATAACAAATATCAGCTGTTAACATGTTTATAAAAATGAACCAATTCTAATTTCTTGGTCCTTAGCACCATAGCTTAATAGATGTAATGTTGAAGCAGTATCTCAATGTGGTCTTGAAAATTTTGGAAGTTCTGGGGCTGGTTGGGCATTTGCTCTGACAGTTAAAATGTCCAAGTCTCACATAGGAGTACATGCCTCTAGCTCCTGATTCCAGCTAGCTACTAATGTAGACCCTGGGAGATAGACTTGATGGCTCAAGTAATTGGACTCCTATCACCCAAATGGAGAGATCTCGATTGATTTTCCAGCTTTTGGCTTCAACCTGACCCAGCTCTGGCAGTTGTGGACATCTAGGGAGTGATCCAATGAGAACTCTTGTCTTGCAGATTTGTTTTCAATTTAAAAAATTCTAACTAGTATTCAAACAGAACTTTATACTTTGTGTGGGTGCAAACTGTCAATCTTTACTTAGTATATACTAAGTTGATCTTTTGTAGATAAAGATAATTAAAAATGAATCTTAATGAAGAATGGGATGGGAGAGGGGTAGGAGATGGGATGGTTTGTGGGTGGGGAGGGTCGTTATGGTTGGAAAAACCTCTGTAATCCAAAAGTTGTACTTTTGAAATTTATTAAAGTTTTCTAAAAAGTTCTCAGAGAAAGGTATTTTCCATCTACTGGTTTATTCTCCAACTGGTAACAGCAGCTTGGGGTGGGCCAGGATGAAGCAAGGAGTTAACCAACATCTCTCTATCCCTCCCCCCTTTCTCCTACCATTCCCAGCCTCTGGTAATCAATATTCTAAATTCAAATAAAAATATTTTACCTTCCACACATGAGAAAGAACAAGACAGCATTTGTCTTTTTTATCGGGCTTGTTTTACTTATCCAGTTCAATCCATTTTTCTACAAATGTCAGAATTTCATTTCTCTGGGCACCAAGGTTGATCCGATGCCTTTTCTGTTGTGAATAGTGCTGCCATGAATGAGAGTACATGTATCTTTTTCTACATGTAGACATTATTTCCTTTGGATATATACCCAGAAGTAGAACAGATGGGTCGTATGGTACCTCTGCTTAAGTTTTTTGGGGAACTTCTATAATGTTCCTTATAGTGGCTATAATTTGCATTCTCAACAATGGTGTAGTTCCTTTTCCTAATATGCATGACAGAATTTATTTTTTGTCTTTTTGATGATAGCCATGCTCACAGGAGTGAGATAATGCCTCATTGGTTTTGACTTGCCTGTCCTTGATGGCTGGTGATATTGAGCATTTTTTTTTTAAGTAATACAACAGTATTAACAGTCATTTTGATTTATTTTTTTGGGGAATCTTTCAGATCCTTTCCCTATTTCTTACCTGGATTGTTCATTGGTTATTGTTTTTGAGTTGATCGTGATGTTCTAGATACTAATCCTCTGTCAGGTGCATGGCTTGTGAATATTTTATCCAATTCCGTTGGTTGCCCCTTCACCCTGATTATTTCCTTTGCTGATAAAATCCCACTTGTCTACATTCACTTTCATTGCCTGTGCTTTTTGGATCTCTTTTTTTCCCATTGCCTGTGCCAATGTCTTCAAATGTTTCCTCTAATTTCTTCTAGTACTTTTATAGTTTCAGGCCTCACATTTAGACTTTGGTCCATTTTAAGTTGATTTATAGATAGGGTGAGAAGTAGCAGGGGATAGGTTTTAGTGGGAGGTGTTTGTCTTCTACTTACAGGTATCCAGTTATCCCAATACTACTTATTGAAGGGATGATATGGTCCTTTGCAGAGTGTATGTTTTTGGCATTTCTGTCAAGAACCAGTTGGCTGTAGACATATGAATTCATTTCTGGGACCTCTGTTCTGTTAGATTGGTATGTGGGTCCGTTTTTATGTCACCATCATGTTTTTACTTACAAAAACTCTGTAGTATGTCTTGAAATTAGGCATTGTAATACATCCAGCTTTCTTTTTTTGCTCAAGATCAGTTTGTCTCTTTGGGAGCTTTTTTGTTTACACATGAACTTTTGAATTTTCCTAGTTATGTGAAAAATATCATTGATATTTTTGATGGGGAATATGTTAAATATCTGTAAGTCACTTTGGGTAACATAAACATCCAGTACTGTTTTGGATGAGAGCAGCAAGACTGAACAGCCTTCTCTGGTTCCAGATCTTAGAGGAAATGCCTTCAGTTTTTTTGCACTCAATAAGATGTTGGGTATGTATTTGTCATATATAGTCTCTATTATATTGAAACCTATTCCTTCTATACCTTTTTCAAGTTTTTTTTTTTTTTTAAACCACAAATGGATGTTGAATTTTATCAAATACCTTTTCTGCGTCTACTGGAATGATCTATATAACTTTACCCTTCATTCTGTTGATGTGATATTTGGTGACTTTCATGTATTGCACCCCCATAATAAAACCCACTTGATCATGGTGGATGATCTTTATGATGTGGTGTTAAATTTGATTTGCTAGTTATCTTGTTGAGAACCTTTACATGTATATTCATCAGAGACTGGTCTATATTTCCAGTGTTGTATCTTTTTCAGGTTTTAGAATCAAGGATAAGGGTTGTCTTATACAGGGAGTATGGAAAGATTCTCTCACTTTCAGTTTTTTGGGAAAAGTTTTAGAAGAATTGGTGTTAGTTCTTCCTGAACATGATCTTCATCTTGTCAGCAGAAGTCATTTTCCACTGTTGATTTAATTTTCCAGGAGGCACTTTTTCCCTTTGTGAGTTAATTTGAAATTTATGGGCACTAACTAGCCCAAGTAATCATATTGTGCCCATATGAAATTAAACTTTACCTCTTACTGCTGGAGATTGCATGGATATATATATCTTTCTCTAAATAATAGTATGTTCAGATGTAATACGTTGACTCTGCTGCTAGGCATTGTTGGATAGATCAGAGGGGAAAGGGTTATTATGGCAGAAAGAGAAATGAACAGTACTTAATGAACTTGCATTTCAATTGAGCAGGGTTTTTAATAATAAAAAAAAGCTTTTTATAAATTCTTCTGCTCAGCAACAATAAAAGGAGGAAAAGAGCACTCAGCTGGGAACAATAGCTACTCAGCTCATAAAAATCATTAGAAAGAACATTTTCTTTGTCTACCAGGCCTAGTAATTTTACTGGTGGGCAATGATCCAGATCACTTAGACTCGTTTTTATAGGTGAATCTGAGTCCAGAGAACCGTCTCAACTTTTTCAGCTAATAAATTATACTGACAAAAAAATCAAATTTTCCAATGTGTCAATGTGTAGAATTCTACTCTCTATATAATTCTGGCTCAGAATTCACAGAATACTTTTGATAAGTAAATGAGAGTGATCTGGCATTAATAGGATATGCTCTTTAGGTTGGTCTTCCATTAGTGAGGGAGAACGCTGGCATATTTACTCATCAAATCCTCCTTGTAGCCCAAGCACTGGGTCCAGGAAATGACTGCCAAGTGACACACAGAGTGCCTGCGGACAGCGTGGCTCCCGCTGTGTGAAATGACCTGGCCAACTTAGATATTTAACACCTCACTGTGATCTCTGGAGCTTATCCTTAGTTGAGTCAGAGAGACTTCAGATTTTGACATTAAAGGCCTGGCTGATTCATCTTCTCCCACAAATGTCATTAAACTATCTGAAGTTAATTGTGAAATGTGTTGAAGGTAAATCATTAAAATGTCTTTCCTAATTCAAGGTTCTCCATGACAACCAAAAGATCTGTGCACATGGAGACATATGTTATTTCTAATGACCCTGCTGGGGACCATCAACAGGCTCTGTAATACAATTGTTAATATTTTTCCTTAAAAAGTATAGCCCCGCACCCCGCTAAAGTTACCGAAATTTAAGGAGGTATATTTTTCTATTTAGCTTGCACATAAATATTTTAAGAATGAATTTACTTTGACTTTACCACCTGACATAGTAAGTGCTCAACATTTGCTGAATGCCTAAAATGCCTTTCAAAGTAAAGAAAATGCTTTGAAGACTAAAGCAACGTTTTCCAACCCTCAGTGCTTTTTCCTCTACTACACGTCTATCCATTTTTTACTTTATACCAGAGATTCACATCATCCACTATAAATAGCATTCCATGCTACCCTTTAATTAACTGTCCATCTGACTTAGAGTTTCTCTGTGAAATAACTGTTCTGTTTTTAAGAGGTCTTTCTTTCATGTTCCCCTAGATTGCATCTAAGATGTTAGAATACACAAAGATTGCAGTATCAACAAAGAGCTTAATTAAGCAGAATATGCAATGACAGCAAATATGTAAAAAGCAATCTTTACTAAAGACAGGTAACAATTCAAATAAGCCTTTTACAGATAGTAAGGAGCTGAAGGTGGATAGCTAGTCAAAATCCAATTTTCTAAGTATACTGTTACTTAGAGAATTCTTACTGAATTATCTGCCTGAAACAATAGTGAGATCATCTGAGATTTCCTGAGCTTATATTCCAAATAGTGGTAGCTAGATTATACACCCTGATTTTTTTTTTTTTTTCAGATTTTTATTTATTTGAAGGTTAAAGTTACACAGAGAAGGAGAGGTAAAGGGAGAGGTTTTCCATCTGCTGGTTCACTCCCCAATTGGCTCCAAGGAGCTGCGCCAATCTGAAGCCAGGAGCTTCTTCCACGTCTCCCATGTGGGTGCAGGGGCCCAAGTACTTGGGCCATCTTCTACTGCTTTCCCAGGCCATAGCAGAGAGCTGGAATGGAAGTGGAGCAGCTGGGACTTGAAGTGGCACCCATATGGGATGCTGGTACTTCAGGGGGCAGCTTTACCCACTACGCCAGAGTGCTGGCCCCTCATCCTGGTTTTTTAAAGTAATTTTTAAAAGATTTATTTATTTGAAAGGCAGAGTTCAGGTTATTTGTCTACTGGTTCACTCCCCAAATGGTTGCCATGGCCAGGGCTGGGCCAAGCTGAAACCAGGAGTTTCATTTGGGTCTCCATCATGGGTGCAGGAGCCCAAGCGCTTGTGCCATCTGCTGCTGCTTTCCTAGGTGCATTAACAGGGAGCTGGATCAGAAGTGGAGCAGCCAGGACTCAAAATGATGCCCATATGGGATACCCACACAGCAGGTGGTGGCTTAACCTGTTCCACAGCACTGGCCCCTTAAATAACTCTTTAAATGATTTGATTAAGGGGGGGGGGGGGATCCCAACCCTGCTCTAATATAGATTGAAGAGGCCACTAATACTTTCACAATCCTGTCTTCTCCCTTTGAATCAAGTTCTACATTTCTTGGACCAACTGAATATGGCAGCAATGATTCCCAGAATGAGTCTGGCAGTTTCCACTTCCTGTCCTTTTGAAACATGGCTGTTATGATGAGATGATGCCCTGGTAGTCCTAGAGACTTGGTAAACAGGAACGAAGGCTCCCAGCTGACAACCAGTCCTGACTTCGCCAGCCATCAACTCCTATGGTCAGAGTTGATGCTGCATGGAGTAGAGATGAGCTGTCTCACTACCTTTTCCAAACTGCAGGTTCAAGGGCAAAATAAACCATCATTGCAACACACCTCAAACTTTAATCCACCATATTTAAAAGACATAATTAATTAAGGGGGGCAGTGAAGGAAGTAATATTTTTTGAGACTTTGATATGACTAATGCTTTATACATCCCTACCCCTTAGAACATCTTTATTAGGTAGTATTACTCTCTGTATTTTACACATGAGGGTTATAACTCACAAATTAAGTAACGGTCCAGGGCCATATAATAGGACAGTTTTCAACACCAGTTTGGCTCCAAGGCACAGGAAAATACTACTGAAAATGGAAATAGCAGGAAAATGGCAACGAAGAAGGAGATTTCAAGTTAAACTGAAGTAACTCAACTTTTCACCGACACAGTTTGCACTAGGGAGACATGACATCATTTGACAGGTGTGTTCTGGGAGTGCCCCCGACATTGCTCGGTATAATTTCCCAAGTGGTAATAAAATATGCTTTGGTACATAGTATTCAGATAGCAGCAATATTTTTTTAATACTTAAGAAGCACCATAAAAGTTTAAGTGCTCCATACTAAAAGCATATTGCAAAGATAAAGACAAGACTCTTCTTCTAAAGGGTCTTGCACTTTAGTAGGAGAAATAAGGTATGTTATCACAGAGTTGTTTCACAAGGTACCGATTATCGTAAGTGAGGGATAAAGTGCTATAGGAATGTATTCGTTCATTCAGTGAATATTTATTGAGTGCTAATGCAGTTGTGAACAAAATAGGCATGTGTGGTTCCTGTTCTGAGAGAGCTAAAAATCACATTGCTATGCTGGAGACACCAGAAAAAGAGGATATATTTTAGCTTGGTCTTGAACTATGACTTGACTTTGGCTATGAGGAAGGCAAGGGATTAGGATGCCATTTCAGGCACATAAGTTAAAGAGCAGAAAAATGCAAAAACACTAAAGCATGAAAAAGTTAGGCCATGGGGACCCTCATTGTGGCTCAGCAGGCTAAGCTGCCATGTGCAGTGCTGGCACACCATATGGGCTCCAGTTCATTTCCTGGCTGTTCCACTTCCTAGCCAATTCCTGCTACTGTGCCTGGGAAAACAACAGAAGAAAGCCCAAGTGGCTGGGCCTGAGCCTCTGGACCCATGTGGGAGACCTGGAAGAAGCTCCTCGCTTCAGTCTGGCCCAGCCCCAGGTGTGGCCATCTGGAAGTGAACCAGTGGAAGGAAGATCTCTCTTCCCCTCTAACTCTGCCATTCAAATAAAATAAAGTTAAATATTGGCTGGCGCTGTGGCTCAATAGGCTAATCCTCCACCTGCAGTGCCGGCACACTGGGTTCTAGTCCCGGTCAGGGCACTGGATTCTGTCCTGGTTACTCCTCTTCCAGGCCAGCTCTCTGCTGTGGCCCGGGAGTGCAGTGGATGGCCCAGGTCCTTGAGCCCTGCACCCCATGGGAGACCAGGAGAAGCACCTGGCTCCTGCCTTTGGATCAGCGCAGTGTGCTGGCCGCAGTGCGCCGGCTGTGGTGGCCGTTGGGTGAACCAATGGCAAAGGAAGACCTTTCTCTCTCTCACTGTCCACTCTGCCTGTAAAATATATATATATATATATATATATATATATATATATGGCTATACATAGGAACTTTAAAGCAAGGGTTCTGTTTTGTTGGCTATAAGATCCCAATTTTAAATTGGACCATTTTGTGTACCAAAAGAAAGTATATAGAACATGCAGAGCAGGGGGTCTCACCTTGGGCAGTTTTATCCTCCAGTGCACACTAGGCAAGGTCTGTAAACATTTCATTTTTCTAGAAGTCTGTGCTCTGTCAATTGAACATTTGAGTAATAGAACACAAGTTGCTTGCTGAATACCCTACATAAGCCTATGACTAAAGTTTGAGAGCCACTTAAAACAGTGCATATACTTTTGATAAAAACTCACTGCTAAGAATACACAAATTATTATGGCCACAAGTTGCTTTTATGTTTGAAAATATCTTGAGTACCAGCAAGTACATCAAAGAGTAGAATTTTTATTTTATGTTAATTAAAAAACTTTATTAACATGAAATACTTGTATACATTTATGGGGCACACTGCAATACTCTGACAGATGCATACAGTGTGCACTGGTCAAATCAGGCAACCAGTACCACCACCTTGCCACCCTTCCCCTGGGTTTGGCACCCACAAGCCCCCCTCCTCCATTTTATCATATTGTATGTATTACAGCATTGTGATCTGCCACTGCCCCACTGCCTGTAACATTAGAACCTATTACTTCCACTTAACTGTGTTTTGGTACTTTCTAGCTCCTATCTCCTCTTCCCCCACCAACTCCCGGTATTAAGTAACTATTTTAAGTTCAAGCAGGCTTTATTTAAGTTTCATATATGAATAAGAACATACAGTATTTGTTTCTGTGTCAAGTTTATTTCTCTTAACATAATGACTGCCAGTTTCATCCATTTTGCTGTAGATGTCAAGATTCCATTTTTTTTATGGCTAAATACTATTCTGTGTTACACACACACACACACATTTACCCATTCTATCAACTGGCACCTTGGATCTTTCCATATATCAGCTGTTATGATAGTGCTGCCATGAACACGACAGGCACAAGTATCACATTCTAATCTTATTTCCTTCAGATACATACCCAGAGGTAGGATAGCTGGGTACATGCATGTTTAGTTTTTAAGGTTCTCTAATTTGTATTGGCAACTATTACACTAATTTGTATTGCCAACAACAACAATAGTGTTTCCTCCACAACCTTGTTAATATATATATATTATTATGAGATATATATATATATATATATATATATATATATATATAGGCAGATTTAGAGAGAAGGTCTTCCTTCCGTTGGTTCACCCCCAAATGACTGCAACAGCCAGCGGGCTGCGCCGATCCGAAGCCAGGAGCCAGGTGCTTCCTCTTGGTCTCCCATGCAGGTGCAGGGCCCAAGCACTTAGGCCATCCTCCACTGCCTTCCCAGGCTACAGCAGAGAGCTGGACTAGAAGAGGAGCAACCGGGACTAGAACCCAGAGTACTATCGCCGCAGGCAGAGGATTAGCCTAGTGTGCTGTGGCGCTGGCTGTGTGTGTGTGTATATATATAAATAAAAAGATTTTAGTCATTTGAAAGGCAGACTGACAGAGACAGAAAGCGACTTTCCATCTATTGGTTCACTCTCCCAAATGGATGCAATAGCTGTGGCTGGGCCAGGTGGAAGCCAGGAGTCAAGAACTTCATCCTGGTCTCCCATGTGGGTTGCAGGGGCCCACATACTTGGGCCATTTTCTTCTGCCTTCTCAAGAGCATTAGCAGGGAACTGGATCAGTTGCAGAGCAGCTAGGATTCCAACTGACACTCTGAAATGAGATACTGGCATTACAAGTGGTGGATTAACTTGCTGTGCCACAATGCCAGCCTCTATTTTTTCTTTTTGATGAGACATTCTCTCTAGAGTGAGATGATTGCTCATGGTGGTTCTGACTTGCATTTCCTTGATAGTAAGTGATGCTGTAAACTTTTTCAGTTGTTTGTAAGCCATTTGTATTTCTTTTGAGAAATGTCTGTTCATGGCTTTGCCCAGTTCTTAACTGGATTTTTTTTTTTTTTCGTGGTGAGTTTTTTTTAATCCCTTATATAATCTACATATTGGGGCTGGCGCTGTGGCACAGCAGGTTTAACACCCTGGCCTGAAGCACCAGGATCCCATACGGGCACCGGTTCTAGTCCCAGCTGCTCCTCTTCCAATCCAGCTCTCTGCTGTGGCCTGGGAAAGCAGTAGAAGTTGGCCCAAGTCCTTGGCCCCTGCATCCGCGTGGGAGACCCGGAAGAAGTCCCAGCTCCTGGCTTCGGATCTGCACAGCTCTGGCCTTGGCGGCCATTTGGGGAGTGAACCACCGGATGGAAGACCTCTCTCTCTTTCTGCACCTCTCCTCTCTCTGTGTAACTCTTTGAAGTAAAATCTTTTAAAAAATATATAATCTAGATATTAATCCTTTGTCAGATACATAGTTTGCAAATATTTTCTCCCATTCTGTATATTCACTCTTCCCTCTGTTTCTTTGTTGCACTGAAGCTTGAGATAATCCCATTTGCTTTTGCTGCCTGTGCTTTTGAGGTCTTTAAAAAAATAAAAAAACATTGCCTATGCTGATGTTTCAAAGCATTTTCCCTGTATTTTCTACTAGCAGTTTCATAGTTTTAGGGCTCACATTTAGTCTTTTGAGTTAATTCTAACATTTGTACAGGATGACAGGTAGGCGGGGGTCTATTTTCATTCTACCTATGAATATCTAGTTTTCCCAGCACCATTAGTGAAGAGGGAGTCTTTTGTCTAGTGTCTGTTTTGACCACAGTGAAGGACTGGTTCACTGTAGATACTTGGATTCTATACTAGGATCTGTATCCCACTGCTTTAAATTTGTTTTTGTACTAGTACCACACTGTTTTGATAACTCTACTTCTATAGTATATCTTGGAATTGGGTATTGTGATACCTCCAATTTTGTTCTTTCTGCTCAATATTGCTTTGGCAATTTGGGGACTTTGTTTACAGAAATAAGTCTTCAAATTTATATGAAATCACCAATGTCCTTGGTATTTTTATGGGGACTGCACATGAGATGTACATGCAATGTGAAGTCTTTATAATTTCACTAAGTTGTACTGGCCTCACTTTTACATGCAGCTAAAGAAAGTGACAATAGGCTAAGGACAGCAGAACATTGTGAATGCTGTACCTTCGCAATTATCACCAATTAAATGACTGTTAGCTAGTAAGTCTTAATTTATATATTAAAGAAACTATATAGAGAATACTACAGAAACACAGTGAAAAGACTGAAGTTTGTTCATTTCTGTGCAGGAAGTCCCTTCACATCCAAGCTTCATTGTATGCTGTACTTCTGACTTCAAAATTTACTTCTGTTATCACTGCATCTCCTCTTTTTTATCTTCTTTTTGGTCCCCAGTGCCAGAGCTTCCAGAGCCTTCTCACTTGGATGCTATCTTTTTGTATACCATTTTGGAGAGCTTTAATGATGTCTACTGAAGGGAAGATGCAATGCTGCCTGTTTTCTCCTGTTTTACTGTCTTTTTCAAGTGAGGAGTTCCCTCATTTTAGGAATCTCTTCTTTTAGCTTGTTGCATTCATCAGCAATCTTGGTTTCTGTGTCCTCAGTGATTCTTTCAGCCATATTAATTGCTTCAACCTGTTCCTTCTTTCGCTGGTCTTCCTCACAATACATCTGCATTTTTAACCCTATTTTCAATGTCATCTTTGCTTAATCCACCCAAAGACTGGATTACAATCAGCTTGCATCCTACGTCTTTATCTTTGGTAGGAACATGTACAATCCCATTGGCATCAATGTCAAATATAACTGTAATCTGTGGGACTTCTTGGGGTACTGGAGGAATTCCAATCAAAGTGAATGGTCCAAGAAGTTTGTCTCCAGCCATCTCTCTCTCCCCCAACATACTTTAATCTCAACTTGAGTCTGCCCAACAGCAGCAGTAGAAAAATACCTGGCTCTTCTTGGTTGAAATAGTGGTGTTCTTGTTTGGTGAAGACACCTCCTGGTCTCAATACCCAGAGAGGGGAGTGACATCCAGGAGTGGCACATCTGTGACAGCACCAGCCAACACACCTCCCTGACTAGCAGCTCCAACCACCACAGCCTTATCAGGATTGACAGCTTTACTTGGGGCTTGGCCAAAAGTGTTCAGTCCTGCTGAACCTGGACTAATGTAACATAAAAGGCTAGTCCAGAGCCTTTAATTTTCTTAGGTTTATTCAGTGCATATATTTTTTCCCAAGCCTGGATATTTCAAAGGAAAAGTAAAGAAAATAAGGTCTTAACTCAAGCCTTAAACTCTGTTTAAGACTTCAAACAGGTCTGTGCTCATTCATTAGTTTTCCATGCATCTGTGAGTTCAGAATGGGTGTTGAATTTCATCAGTGGCTTTTCTCTATTGAGATATTTTATCTTACATTATACTGATATCATGTATTATAATCATTGATTTGCACATGCTGAACCATCCTTACATTCCTGGGAAAAATCCCAACTGATCATGGTGGGTCATCTTTTTCATGGGGTGTTTGAGTCAATCTGCAGGGTTTTTGTCTTGAGAATTTTTGCAACAATGTTCACTAGGTTTAGTTTTTGTCTGTATAATTTTGCAATTAATATACTAGTTTCATGAAATAATCTTGGCAATAATTTGAGAAAAATTGTTCTTTACAAGTTTAATATAATTCAGAAATGAAGTCCGATGATATTGGGCTTTTCTTTGTTGGGAGACTTTTTTTTTTTTTAACAGGCAGAGTGGACAGTGAGAGAGAGAAGTCTTCCTTTTTCTGTTGGTTCACCCTCCAATGGCCGCCGCACCGTGCTGATCCGAAGCCAGGAGCCAGGTGCTTCCTCCTGGTCTCCCATGCGGGTGCAGGGCCCAAGCACTTGGGCCATCCTCCACTGCACTCCCTGGCCACAGCAGAGAGCTGGCCTGGAAGAGGGGCAACCGGGACTAGAACCCGGTGTGCCGGCGCCGCCGGCCTGGGAGACTTTTGATGCTGTTCCAATCTCATTACTTGTTCAAATTTTCTGTCCTCAATTTCTGTTTTGATTGAACAATATTTCATTGAATCAGTACAGGTATTCAGTTCTATGTTTTTGTGTAATGCCAATAAGGTTGCTGTTGCTCATTTCTACTTCTGTTGTGGGCAGGAAAAAAATTCATAAGTATGACTTGATTTGGGGACTAATATATGGTCTATCCTAGAGGATGTTTCATAGGGTAATAATCTGTTGGACTGAATTTTCTATAAATGCCTGTTAGGTCCATTTGTATAATAGTATTGTTTAACCCTGATCTTTGATTTTCTTGTGTTTGTACAGGATCTGTCAATAAGAGTGCTGAAGTTCTCCACTATCACAATATTGGAGCCTCTTTTCATCTAATGATGGTTGCTGTATAAAACTTTTAAAATCATTATATCTTCTCACTAAATTAGTCCTTTTGAGCTTCTTTTTGGAGGTTTTGTCTTCAAGTCTGTTTTGTCTAACATGAGGAAAGCTATTCCTGCCTCACTCTGGCTTTTGTTTGCATGGGACAACTTTTTCTGTTCTTTTACTTTCAGTCAGCCCAGGCTTATGTCTTTACAGTGGAAAATCCAACAATGTGAACTTTCGTTTCATGTGCAAAATAAAAATATAACATTACCTTTAGACTAAGGTATGTGAAATATAAATGAATTTCATATTTAGATTTGCATCCCATCTCTAAGATATCACAGTATGTATAGACGATTATTGAAGAATTAGAAATCTAAAGGGCTTCAGTTCCAAGCATTTTTGGTGGTGGATATGTAACCTGTACTAATCTAGTTGTTAATAGGCCAAACATGTTGCTAATCATATACAATGCACAAGAGAGCACCCCAAGAATTATCAAGCCCACATGTCAACAGTGCAAAGCTTGAACTCCTAAATTATGAGATAGTGTAAGTTGAAATTGCATCTAGGATGTTAATACATATTTTTAGGTGAAATAGTCATTCTGCTTCCCTGGAATGAACCCAGGATTTCTAAGACATTGGGAAATGTTGCACTTTCTTCTGAATCTGTTATCTTTTGGAGAAAGCAACTTAATGCTGGCCTTTCATGACCACTTTTATCCATTCCTACCTTTCAATACATCTTATACTCTAATCACACTAATGGATAAGATCCATTTCTATTAATTCTGTTCAGAGAAATATTTTTTCTTAAAGCCTAGTGCTATGCTAATTACTCCATGAAGACTCCTTCCCACCACCACACACTCATTTTAAGTTACTTTGTTGTTTAACGTATCTGTACCTCTCTACTTACTTATGTGATTAACCCTTCCTCTAAATATAAGATCTTTTGGGTCAGGATCCATAACTGGCTCATATTTTTAACTCTCAGAGGACTCACTATGGTGCTTTACACATCATAGATGGAATAAATATACAGTGCTGCTAGAAGACTATAATCAGTTTTTCCCAGTTCTTTTTAGCCTTGTTCTGGTAATGTTATCATTTTAGTAGCTTTCCACGTTCTCATGCTTCAGCCAAGGGTATGACAGCAGCATTCTTCAAGTTCTAACAACTATTTTACAGAACACCTTTTAGTCAATTCCACTGTTTTCAAAACATTTCCCCATGAGATGGCAGCAAGTATTTGATTTCAGAGGACCTTAGTTAGGCAAAGCCCCTTTCCTATGAAGAACCAAGAAAAAATGAGGGCACAAACATAAAACAGTAAGAATTTCTACTCATTGCTCAGAAATCTCAATTGCATTTCTGATGGTCATACTGGATTTAGGACTGACATAACAAGGCTATTAATATTTTATTGCTATAGAGCTTAATGCCAAAAGAAAAGGCTGTGGTCAGCATACATATTTTAGACTAATTTGCACATCTTTCCTTTCAGTGTCCCCTTTTGTTTCCTTCAGTATAATTCTTCAGCATCAATCAATGCTTGGTGGTTGCTTCTAACAAATCTTTTGCTTCGTTTATTTTAGTAGCTAGATAAGGCGATCCTCCTAAGAGAACAAAGAAAAATAAATGGATAAAGTTAATAATGAAGTATTCTGTAAAAGTCCCCAGTGTAGATAGACTCAGAATTCTAATATTTTCCCATAAATCCATCCTGTAACAAAACAGTATACATGTGTTCAATGACATACCACATGCCCAGCAATAAAAAAAAAAAAAAAAAAAACCTGTGAGAAAAATAATGAAAGTTATAATCACGAGTAAAACTTTGGTCACATGCTTGGTGAATGACCAGTGAAATTTTCTGAAATTAATTAAATGGATGGTTCAGTAAGCAAAATAGTCTTTAATCATGCCTTTTATTTTTTTAAGGGTTGATTACTCATCTGAAATAGGGTTAACTTTCTGATGGAGGTAAATTGACCCAAAATCTTGTCAAGCCTTATAATTGGAAAAACAAAACAAAAAACCTACTATACAGTGCTAAAAGTAGTTTTTACTAAAAATGAATAGTAAAAGTGATGTTAAAGGGAATCCTCACTGTTTTCTGAAATGATCCTATTGGAATACTCAGAGTATAATCCTGGATTCATACTACCCTAAAATACAAATTGAGTCCTTTTTAGAATTTTTTGCAATGAATTCTAAAACAAGAAAATTGAGATGAATTTCAAATGCAGAATCATAAACAGAGCCTATTTGATATGTAAAAATACTAGCTCCAAACTGTTAATTAACGCTATTTAAACATCATACCCTTTCTAACTTCTAGTCCTGAATACTGTCATTGCTTATTGGTCAGCCTAAAAATCATCTAACCGTTCACCAGTCTCTCTGTATTTGTTTTCATTTTGTATTCTTCCCTTAAGTGCAAACCATTGGCGGCAGCAGTGGAAAACATCGTATGTCCTCAGTAGCTTACAACAATCCAAAAAGCATTTAGACAGTACTGCCGTAAAGTGTCCTAACTCGGGCAATTTATTGATATCACACCACTCAGCTGATGGGGGGAACTGGATCAACGAACACGGCACTGTACTAGAAAGGGCAATGCTGGAGGAAACCACACTGAGATTTTTGCCTGAGGGTGACACCAACACTTTCATAACTGCTACAAACAAACATATAAAACTTACAAAGAAAGTTGATAAATTTTATGTATGATGTTGGGATTAGCTAACATGGGTCCTGATAAGCTGTATAAACTGAATTAACAAGGTGATACAAATCATCTCATGTTCTCAACGAATATTAAAATAGTAATTGAACTTAATCTTTGATATGCCTTCTGGATAGTTAGAAGAACTGAAACAACAAACAGCTGTACTTTCAGGTGAGTGCTGAAAGAACTAGTAAGACTCATAGGCCTGGGGTGGAAGCATAGAAGGCGCAAAAGAAAAAGGGCACTGAGATTCAGCTCCCTGGCAAAGGGGAAGGAAGCCCCCTGCAGGGAAAGGGTAAGCAGCCAAGCCCACCTCCAGGAATGCCTTTATGGGGCACTCCTAGCTCCAAGAGGAATCCAGAGTCATTACTGGTAAGGAAACCCACCTAGAGAACTTGGGTTACTTTGCCTCAGGAAAGGAACTTATACTGGACCTCCCTTCCCAATCCACCAGCACAGCTGCAGCATATGTCAACAGCTGAGAATAAAGTCACTTTAGGAATCCGTACTGCTTTAGAGGTTAGACTCCCACACAGCCCCATCTCTGTGGCCCCATAGCTGTCTCACCTCACTAACAAAAAAATGCGGGGTTTGTAAGGCTAAGATTAGTCTCAGGAGAACTGTGACTTGAAAGCTTTGCATTACAAGGAACTGGGAATGCAGGAAAGTAAAGGCATTCTGCCCCCAAGAACCCAGTAGGGGTGGTGGCCTCTCAGACTTGAGGCCAGCCCCACCATCTCACCTCCTACCACCAGATGGTGCACTGCATGCTGCCACTGGGACTCCCAGGTCCAATTCCTGCAAGTCTGGCCTACATCTCCTCAACTGCAGCAGCTCCAGGAGAATGTGTGCCTGACATCTGGCAATCACGTTGGGTACAAAGAGCATCAAAACTCCACCTCACTGGTGCTGCGGCTCACCAGGCTAATCCTCCACCTACGGCACTGGCACCCCAGTTTCTAGTCCTGGTTGCTCCTCTTCCAGCCCTGCTCTCTGCTGTGGCCCTGGAAGGCAGTGGAGGATGGCCCAAGTGCTTGGGGCCCTGCACCCGCATGGGAGACCAGGAGCAAGCAGCTGGCTTCGGATCGGCGCAGCACACCGGCCATAGCAGCCATTTGCGGGGTGAGCCAACGGCAGGAAAACTCCACCTCAACTGCCATCCGCTACAGGAAAAGATGGTGTACAGGGAGTATATGTACTGTGGCATCCACAGCCAACATAAGCCTTCCAAAAAGACACATCCTGAGAAAAACCTTTAATTCATAAGAGCTCTTCTTTAAAACTGATGGGGCAAAAGGTGTTGGGCATAGTAGTGAGGATATGGTTTGGCATGCCTGGGTTCCAGACCCAGCTGAGTTTCTGATTCCAGTTTCCTGTTGAGCCATCACTGCTGCCTTCTAGGATGTGCCTTAAGTTGGGTTCCTGCCATCCATGTGGGAACCATGGATTGAGTTCTTGTTCTCTAGATTGGGAGGGCATTTGTAGTGAATCAGTAGATGGAAGCTCATTCTGCGTCTTTCTGCCTTTCAAATAAATAAAAATTGTAAAAACTGATTCAGATGCAATATTATGACACAAAAGGAACATAAAAGTCTCCCTTTCTTTAAAGTCTGATTGCTAAAGTACTGTTAAGTTGCCTAATAGGTAATTCAAAAGTAATTATAAGACTACTAAAGATACAAGAAAACAAAGGAAATCAGAAAATGAGAAATTCAGGAAAGATAGAAGATCTTGAAAATGAAGTGTTAGAAATGAAGAACTCAATAGCAGAAGTAAGAACCTAAACTAAAAGGGTGGGAGGAATGAACACAGCCTTGAAAACTTTTAAATTTGGGAGTTCTTGAGGGGGAAGAAGAGAAAAAGCAGCATAGAAAGCCCATTCGTGGGAAAGTTGTCAGCTATTAATTCAATCTAGGAAGAAAAAAGGATATTTAAATTGAAATGAACAGAGAATTCAGAGGAAAAATAACAGGAATATACACTTGGAAAAACTGGGGCCTACGTTGTAGCTGCCTGTGATGCCAACATCCCAATATGGGCACTGGCTCTAAGCCCAGCTGCTCCATCTTGAATCTGGTTCCCTGGCTACTGTGCCTAGGAAAGGTAAGATGGACCAAGTACCAGGAGACCCTGATGAAGTTTCCTGTTGTGGTCATTTGGGGGAATGAACCAGCAGATGAAGTATGCAAATATGACTTTCAAATAAGTATACACATATATAGTCATTTAATATAGCAGTATAGTCCCACAGAATTTAAGAAGTTGGGACTTAAATAAATCTTAATGCTTACTTTCAAGTAAATTTTATTTGAAAGGGCTACACAGAAAGAGGTCTTCCACGTGCTGATTCACTCCCCAGTTGGCCGCAACGGCCAGAGCTGCGCCAATCTGAAGCCAGGAGCTTCTTCAGGGTCTCCCACACGGGTGCAGGGGGCCCAAGGACTTGGGCCATCTTCTGCTTTCCCAGGCCATAGCAGAGAGCTGGATCGGAAGTGGAGCAGCCGGGACTAGAACCAGCCATGCTCATATGGGATGCCAGCACTACAGGTGGCGGCTTTACCCACTATGCCACAGTACCAGCACACCAGAGACAAAAGAAAACAGCAAGTCTATCAGTATTTCTCAGAGTATGTTAACTGAACATAATACAATAAAGCTAGAAATCACTAACAAGCACATACAGGGTATCCCAATGTTGACTTCTAAAACAACTCACACACTAAGGAAAAGTATCATAGCAGAAATTGTTCAAGAGGGAAAAACCAAAGGTTAGTCTCTATCATACTGAAAATGATACAAGAACAGAAAATGTAAAAACTCACATCCATTTGAGAAATTGAGTCTGTAAGTCTGTAATTAACACCATTCTCAAAAATCCTTGTCAGGATTTTCAGTAATTTTTCTTCCCCAAAAATAGGTGACATGGATAATACTTTTCAACTTCTTTTATAAGGCTAACATATCCTTGATAACAAGTCATGATGAAGTGATCACAATAAAACATCAGTTTTAACATGAGAACAAATGCAGAAAATCAGTATCATGACCAAGTTTCCTTCTAAGTTATCAAAAATGTAATAGGTTACAATTAGCAAAATGTTGAAACTTTTGGCTCTGAGATCAGTGACAAGAAAAAAATACCTACTATCACTGTTTAACAGGATATCAGAGGCCCCTACTCCCTGAGCATAAAATAAGGAATGGGAACAAAGTGTCATTCTTCATAAATTTTAATATGGAGTATGTAGACAATCCAAAAGGACCTGAAAAATCATATTTTTTTTTTTATATTTTTTAAAGATTTACTTATTTTTTTTTTAACTTGAAAAATCATATTTTTAAAAAATCGGTCTTACTCCTAGCAATCAATAACTATGACTTAATTTATAATAGCATTTGAAAAATTAATACACTGGAATAAAATTATGTATCACCCAGAAATATGTAAAACTGTTGGAATTAAGATGACCTAAATAAATATCATTAAGATGTTAATTCTCCCAAGTAGATTGATAGATGCATGGTTATTCCTATCATAACCGAATGAGATGTGTGTATAAATGTGTATGTTGTGTGTGCATAACGATAAGAAATCTTAATTTATACTGACAAGCAAAGGGCCAACAATAGCCCTCCCATGAAGATACACAAATTAATATGTAAAATGTGGCAATGGCACAAGCATAAAGAAATTAGGCAATGGAAGAAGAGAAACAGTCCCATAAATATCTGGTTATTTATAACAAAGGTAACATGGCAGATCACTAGGGAAAGAATGCCCTTTTTAAAAGTGCTTGACTACTTGGATATTCAAATAACTACAATGGAAGCTTTATCCCTACCTCACATCACAGTTAAAAGGTTCAGGAAATTCATGACCTTGATACTTTTATGAATCTGAGACACAAATTTCTTTTAAGAAGCACTAAGAAGGCAAATCCTGATAAAATGGACTGTTTTACAGTTAAGAACTTTTACAGGGCCAGTGCTGTGGCATAGTGAGTAAAGCTGCAGCATGCAGTGCCAGCATACCATTTGGTGCCAGTTCAAGTCCTGGCTGCTCCACTTCCGATCCAGCTCTCTGCTTGCTATGGCCTGGGAAAGCAGTAGAAGATGGCCCAAGTCCTTGGGCCCCTGCACACATGTGGGAGACCCGGAAAAAGCTCCTGGCTTCAGATTGGCCATTGCAGCCAATTGGGACATGAACCAGTGGATGGAGAGGTAGAGATCTTCCTTCTCTGTGTAACTCTTTCAAATAAATAAATCTTTAAGAACTTTTGTTAATGAAGGGACACCAGTAAGTATATGCAAAAGAAAGCCACAGAGAAAATACAACTCGGACTAAGCTCTAGAATACCAGAATGTATGATGTTCACAAAAGTCATAAGAAAAAGTTTAATAGGGGCTGGCATTGTAGAATAGCAGCTTCCTACATGAGTGCTGGTTTGAGACGTGGCTGCTCTACTTCCGATCCAGCTCCCTGCTAATGTGCCTGGGAGACCTGGACCCCTGCACCCATATGGGAGACCAGAAGTTCCTAGTTCCCAGCTTTGGCCAGCCCCAGCACCAGCCATTACAGCCATTTGGGGAATGAATCAGTGGATAGATCTCTCTCTCTTCTCTGTAATAGTTCTATTTTTTGATCTGGGCAAATGGCTACAAAAACAAGATCCTTTGTGACAATTCACTGAGTTGTAAATTTCTATTTGTGTACTTTAATTTATGAATGTATATTTCAATTTTTAAAAATGCTTATTGGAAAATGTTATAGATCACCGACCTCTACGTAAGGTTTGATGACACTATCCAGGACTCACTGGGGCTCAAAAAACCTTATGATAACCATGATGACAAAGGCAGTGGGGCAATATTGTTCTAACATCTCATTTGGTTCTTCCAACTATCCTGTGGAGTAGTTCTGTACTTACTTGATTAAGGACACTGATTCACAAATTTACCTGCCCAACACCAGCTACAGAGCTAATATGGGGTGAGGCCAGGATCCCTAGGAAGACTGGCTCCTGAGCCTATACTCTTTACCAAAATGCCTCATTTGTTTACAGGATTTCATATTAAATTCTCATCTTTTTTTTTTTTTTTTTTACTTTCTTCAAGTCCCTAATCCCATCTCATATCCTCTTCCTTACAGAAGATAAAAAGATGAATCACAGGGAGTCAATCACACACCAATAGATAAATTCCTCAAAGAGTGACCAATTCTTGGAATCTGTTATTAATACACATTTTAGTATGTTGTGCCCCAACCTAGTAAAGGCATCTTTCAAAAAACCCTTAATGGGGAAAGACATGATGTTCTTACTAAGATCAGAAACAAGATAATGATAGACATTCCTACTACTTCTATTCAACCTTGTATTGGAGATTCAAGCCAGGGCAATCAGGTACAAAAAATAAAAGGCATCCAACTTAGAGAACAAAGTATAACTATATTCATAGATGAATGATCTTTATACTGAATTTCTTAGGATTTTCTGTATATAACTATCTAAACTAATAAATGAGTTCAGCAAGGCTGCAGGACAAAATAAGAAATTAATTGCAGAAGGAGTAGGCAATTAGTCTATCAATTAAGATGTCCCGGTCCTACACTGGAATGGCTGCGTTTGACTCCCACCTCTGGTTCCTGACTCCAACTTTCCACCAGAGCAAACCCTGGGAAGCATCAGTGATGGCTCAAGTAAACAGGTTCCTCTCACATTTGTGGGAGACCTCGATTGTATAACAGGCTCTGGCTAATACAGGCATTTGAGGATTGAACCAGTGGATAGGAGCTCTCTCTCTTCCTCTCAAAGAAAAAAATATATTCCTATATACTTGCAATGCGCAACCTGGACATGAGATTAAGAAATTCCATTCACAACAGCACCTCCCTCCAAAAAAAAAAAAAAAGGAATAAAGTTAATGAAAATACAAAACGTATATTCTGAGCTACAAAATGTGATTGGAAGAAATTAAGATGTAAATAAAGGGGGAAATGTCCCATGTTCACAGATCAGAAGAATATCATTATGCTGGCAATACTCCCCAAACCGACTTACAGATTCAGTGTAATCTCTATCAATAATCAGTCCCAGCTAACTTTTATAGAAGCTCATGTGGAGTCGCAAGAAGAGTCAAAACAATCCTACAAAAGTATGGATGTATATTTCAATTTTTAAAAACACTTACTGGAAAACTGATGTTATAGATCACTGACTTATCAAACCTACCTAAGGTTTGATGACCCTATCCAGAACTCATGGGGCACAACAAAGTGACAGTAATAGAGACAGGGTGTCAGTGCTAGTAACATTGGCATGAGGACATATAGATCAACTGACTAAAAATCAAGGCTTGGTGATAACAGCTAAAGGCTACAGAGTTTCTTGCTGAGGTGACAAAAATGTTCTAAAATTGTGATGTCTGCACGTACCTGAATGAACTTAAAATTGGAAGGGTCTTGGAGAATTGTACCTCATCCACAGTAAGTGAATACCACCTATGACATCCCTAACTAGTTTTTACCTTCATTGCTTCTTCCTGAACATCACTTTTTTCCCCACTGTGTAGCCGCAGTGACCAAAACAGTTCTGGTTCCCAGTAAGCCTTAGTAATTACTAGTTGACTGATGTCTTATGTAGACCAATTAAGGTAGCTCCAACTAAGAGTCATTTTCCTTACAGTGGTAAAACCTTCCCTGCTTATAGTTCTTCTCAGTGAACATAATGCTCCCCTGATAAAGACACAGAAGGAATTCCTATATATGTGTTATATTTTAAGCACTTAATGTTATATAGGTCATCCATGAATTTCTCAATATAGCCAGTTGTTTTGTTCTTTAACCATAGGTTTGGAAAACCCTGGGAGACATCCTTCCTCATTTTTTCTTTGGTCCACCAGGAGGGAGAGAAAGAAATCAACTGGGAGACCAGGAAAAGCACCTGGCTCCTGGCTCCTGCCATCGGATCAGCGCGGTGCGCCGGCCGCAGCGCGCCGGCCGCGGCGGCCATTGGAGGGTGAATCAACGGCAAAAGGAAGACCTTTCTCTCTGTCTCTCTCTCTCTCTCACTGTCCACTCGGCCTGTCAAAAAAAAAAAAAAAAAAAAAAAAAAAAGAAATCAACTGATCTTCCAATTGCTGGTTCACTCCCCAAATGGCTACAAGAACCAAGACTGGGCCAATCTAAAGCCATAAGCCAGGAACTCCATCCTGGTCTCCCATCTGAGTGGTCCTCAGGGGCCCAAGTACTTAGGTCATCTTCTGATGCGTTCTCAGACACGTCAGTAGGAACCTGGATTGGAAGTGGAATAGCCAGGACTTGAACCAGCACTCCAATATGGGTACTAGCATTGCAAGCAGCGGCTTAATGAAATGTACAACGCTGGCCCCAGCAACTTTTTTTTTTTGAATGAATGAATGGCCCATTCCTATGACATTGTTTTCCTCCTCACAATCCTGTTTGGTTTTCTCAATACTAAAGTTTGTCAGTGTCCTTCCAAACCTGGCATCTGGAAACAATATCTAACTGCTTAAGCTGTGTACAGTTGGGTAAATAATTGCTGGTTGAATGAATGAATGACAAGTACAGAAGATTATGGGAATATTTAGTCCTTTAATATGTGTCCTTTAATACAGCTTAAGACTGCATAAACTTCTTGGCAGCTTTTTCACTGTTAAATCTTACAGGCTTTGAGATCAAATATACCCCATGGCTCTTTTTTCATGTGAAACACTGCCAAATCTCTTTCCTATATTTATACAATTGATTCTCAGGGGCTAAAAGAACATTGCATTTATCCCTGCTGAATTTAAATTTAATCTCCTAAATCATCAATCTCTCTAGTTGATCACTTCCATTGACACATAAATTTGCTCAATCACTCAAGGAGCTTCTACATTTAAAACATAAAAAGTAAAAACAAAACAAAACAAAAACAAAAAAAAACAAACATTCTTAATGCCTCTTCCTCCTCGTCTTTTTCCTCACAAAAAACTCTCAAAAAGGTTGACTATGTAAGTGAACTTCCTCATCTTTTTACTCAACCTAGCACCAGTTAAAACTGACTTTAAGCATACAAAATCTTCCACTGCTGTAAAAACACTATAGATCCATCTTTCTATGCTCTTATTAATTGTTCATATGGCAGCATTCAGCACTGTTGATTTTGGTTTCCTTTACGTAATTCCTGTTTTGGCTCAGATGGCCCATGGCACCATTTTCTCAATATTTTTCCTTCTGTCTCCTTTGCTGATTTCTCCTTTTCTAATTTGATCTTTACATTTCTAAACTCCTTACACTGGGATCCTGGGGTTTTCCCCCTCTCTCCATTTAATCACTTTCCATGTTCATTTTTTTAAAAAAAGATTTGAGAGGTAGAGTTACAGAGGGAGAACCAAGGATCTTCCATCTGCTGGTTCACTCCTCAAATGGCCACAACGGCTGGAGCTGGGACAATCTGAAGCAAGGAGCTTCTTTCGAGTCTCTCACACTGGCGCAGGGGCCCAAGGACTTGGGCCATCTTCTGCTGCTTTCCCAGGCCATAGCAGAGAGCTGGATCAGAAGTGGAGCAGCCAAGACTAGAACTGGCACCCATGAGGGATGCCGGCACTGAAGGCAATGGCTTTACCTGCTTCACCACAGTGCCAGCCCCCTATGATCTGTTAACACTGTTTTCAATACCTTCTTAAGTTGATGACTCCCGAACAATTAAGCCCAGACCATTCTTCTGATTTCTAGTGTCTCTATTCAACCTCCTACTCTCCATTTCCACTTGGATAGTTCCTGGAGAATTTAACATCGATAATGTTTCTTCCCAAATCTGTTTACAAATGAGCCGCCCCCCTTCTAAATCATACTCATTTCTATCTACCTAAGTTTTGTTCAGAAAAAGGAGAAATATAAAATTTCTTAGATCAATCAGCAGTAACTGTAGATCTTGTTTCCAAAATATAAGTCAAATTTACTTTGTCTCCACCCTGAACTAATTCACTATTATTTCTCATTGAGATTACACCAGACTCCTAAATACCAACTAGACAATTCGTGTGGTATACAGCCTCATCTTAAATGTCCTTCTTTACTTCTGTTTTTGATTATGATGGAATAGCTTGTTAGAGATCGATGCTCACATTGAAAGCAAGGCCATACAAAAATGAAACTACTACCAAAAAGACCCACCACTGACTAGTATTGCAGTGAAACTGCTAAGGATATTAGCCTTTGAGTAAACCAGTGGATGGGCGATTTCCCTGTCTTTCTGCCTTTCAATAAAGTCAAACTAAAAAAACTTTCTCAGTTTTGATTTCTAGCACTGTAAATACTGACAGATGGAATTCATATAAACATTTGTTTTGATAACAAAACGTATGACATCAGAAAAATGACTTTGCAGGGCCAGCACTGTGGCATAGTGGGTGAAGCCAGTGCCTGCAGTGCTGGCATCCCATATGGGCGGCTGTTCCACTTCTGATCCAGCTCTCTGCTATGGCTTGGGAAAGCAGTGGAAGATGGCCCCAGTGTTTGGGCCCCTGAACCCACATGGGAGATGCAGAAGCAGCTCCTGGCTTCGGACTGGCACAGCTCTCTCTGGCCATTATAACTATTTGGGGAGTGAGCCAGCAGACGGAAGCTCTCTCTGCCTCTGCCTCTCTAACTCTTTCAAATAAATAAATCTTTAAAAAAAAAAAAAAAAAGACTTTGCAGACCAAAAGAAGGCCTGAAAACAAAATCACAATAGAAATAGAGTGAGCCTGATCTTACAAGCATCAGACAAGGGCTTTGAAAGAACTACGAATATATTTTTTAAAAACAGAGAGGGGGCAAGCATTTGCTTAGTGGTTGAGCTGCCTATATCCCCTACTGAAGTGCCTGGGTTTAAGTCCCTCTTCTACTTCCAATCCAACTTCCTGCTAATGTGCAAACTGAAAGGCTAAGGTGACAGTTGAAGTATGTATGTTCCTGCCATTCTTGTGGAAGACCCAGATGGAGTTCTTGGCTTTGGACTGGCCCAGTCTCAGCTATAGGGAGTGATCCAGTGGATGGAAGTTCCCTAATTCTGTGTCTGCCTTCAAACAATTTTTAAAAAAGATTTATTAATTGAAAGGTCTTCTATCCTTTGTTTCACTCCCCAAGTGACTGTGAAAGCCAGAGTTGAGCTGATCCTAAGCCAGGAGCTTCTTCCGGGTCTCCCACGCAGGTGCAGGGGCCCAAGCACTTAGGCCATCTTCTACTGCTTTCCCAGGCCATAGCAGAGAGCTGGACCAGAGGTAGAGTAGCTGGAGCGCCCACACCTGATGCCGGGGCTGTAGGCTGGGGCTTTAACCCATTGTGCCACAGTGCCAGCCCCTCAAACTTTTTTTTAAAAAAATAAAATACATGGGGGACCAGCGCTGTGGCATAGTAAGCTAAGCCTTTGGGCGCCAGTATGTGTCCTGGCTGCTCCTCTTCTGATCCAGCTCTCTTTTTATGGCTTAGGGAAGGCAGTGGAGGATGGCTCAGGTGCTTGGGCCTTTCCAATCATGTGGGAGATCTGGGAGAGGCTCCTGGCTTTAGATCAGCCCAGCTCCAACCATTGCGGCCAACTGGGGAGTGAACTAGTGGATGGAGGATCTTATCTCTATCTCTCCTTCTCTCTGTAACTCTACCTCTCAAATAAAGACACATGCCAACTTAGAAACAACACATAAAAGTATGCAGAAGTTCAAAGAATTAGAAGTGAAATTAAGAATGTGATAGGTCTTGGGGCCGGCGCTATGGCGCAGCAGGTTAGAACCCTGGCATTCCATATTGGCGCCAGGTCTACTCCCGGCTGCTCCTCTTCCAATCCAGCTCTCTGCTATGGCCTGGGAAGGCAGTAGAAGATGGCCCAAGTGCTTGGGCCCCTGCACCCCTGTGGGAGACCCGGAGGAAGCTCCTGGCTGCTGGCTTTGGATAGGCTCAGTTCCAGCTGTTGCGGCCATCTGGGGAGTGAACCAGCGATGGAAGCCCTCTCTGTCTCTACCTAACTCTTTCAAATAAATCTTTTTTTTAAAAAAGGAATTTGATAGGTCTAAGAGATTACACAGTGAAGAATGGATAATAAACCGGAAAAACATACACAAAAGAGGATGGAAATATGGATAAAAGCATGAAAACGTATGCAACACTGAGGACATGATTAGCTTGAGAGAGAGAAAGCAGAGGAGGCAATATTGAACAGATTACTGAAAATGGAGAAGCTTCTAAAACGGATAAAAATATCACTCCATGGATTCAAGTTCTACAAATCACAAGCAGCACAAATGCAAAGAACACATCAAATCACAGTAGAACTGCTGACAATCAAAGACAATCATAAGTGTTTTAAGGCCCTAGCATTATTTAAAATAAAATATTACTTGGACCACTTAGATTGTCAGATCAAGGAAGCATGCTTAATCTCTAGAAAATCACTAAAGAACGATTTTTGAAAGCTGTATCTATCAAATTACTAAAGAAAAAAGAATAAGAAAAAATCTGAGCCAAAAGAAGTCAAATAGCAAAAGGAACATAAAACAGGTAAGTCACATATGTTTTATGTTTACTCATAAAAAATTACATGTTGCTTAGAAGAGACAAGTACTTGGATACTGTTCCAGGCTCCTGGCTTCAGCCTGGTCCAGCCTTGGGTGTTATAGCTATTTGGGAAGTGAAACAGCAGATGAAAGATCTGCCTTTCCCACCCCCAACTCTGCCCTTCAGATTATATATATATATATATATATATATATATATATATATACTTTAAAATAATGAAATAAGTATTTTAATTTGAATGACTGCTGACCCCAATGATGTAGCTATCCATTTCAAAAAATAAGCAAAAAAAAAAAAAAAAAAATAAAGACAACAGAAATAAAAATGATGCAGAAAACTGACAAATGGAGGTTAATAAAATAAAGGTATGATAAAAATGAATAAACTGTCCATACTGGGAAGGAAAAAGTAGCTTATACTAAAGCTACTTACATATACCAACTAGGCAGTAAGATATAAACAATTAAAGATCTAAAACTCAGGAATTTTTAATTTTCCCTAAAATTTCAAAAAATTAACCAAAACTAAAAGGAGATGAAAGAGCTGTATATCTTTAAATAACTGAATCTGTAAATCTAAACCTGCCCAGTCTCCATGCCCAGATGGCTCCACTGATGAACTATTAGACTAATTTTACACAAATGTTCAGAAAGAACACTGCCCAATTCCTTTTAAGAGGTCAGAGTAACCTTGATAACAAAATCAATTTAAAAAAAAAAACCCACCAGTTAAATTTCCTCAGAGGCACATTTTTTCCTTTAAATGGTATGTATGTTTTACTTTGTATAAGAAATCTTTGCCTATTCTACTATATATATATATATATATAGAGAGAGAGAGAGAGAGAGAGAGAGAGAGAGAGAAGCGAACACTTTATTGTCTTTCAAATTTAGGTTAAATAAGGAGGCCATTAACTATCTCCATTTTGTGTTCCTACATAAAAGAACTGAAACCTAATTTAAGAACAGCCACTTTTCAACCAATTTCCAGGCAGCCAAATAATTCTACCACGCTCAAAACAGATGCCTAGCAGTAGCTGATCAGGTGATTTCTCTACTTTGCTCCTGTGTCTGGCCTATAAAAGCTCATGCTGCTGGATGAAGCCCACTGAACCTTTTAGTTTCGAATGCCCAATCATGACTTTTTCTTTACTCAAATTATTAAATTTAATGTGTCTTAGAATTCTTTTAACAGGTTATAATCCATTAAGAATTTCGGATTTTGTGTAAATGGAGGTGAAGATCTGTTTTTCCCATCTGTAAATATGAACAAGTGAGTGCCACTGCCCTGACTCATGCTAAAGACATTAGCAGTTTTACAAACTGCTCCTGTACAAATGTCAACCCAGTGAGAGAGGAAAATAAGTTATGTACTTTTCTGCCTATGTATTGCACTTCTGTAAGTGTACTTGAAAATAAACTGTTTGAATATAAAAATGATTTTTAAAAGGTACACTGAGTTACATTATTTTTTAAACTGACATTACTTTCTCATTCCATTTAAGGTAGATTCAAAATTTGGGCACTATCTACCTTATCTCCTGCAACCTCTCCTTCTTGCCCATTTCATTCCTTTTAATTCCTTAACCACACTAATTCTTTCCTCCCTCAGAGCCTTTGCATACGCTAACCCCTGCACTTTCTGATCATTCCTCAGAGAGCTAGCTCTTTCTCATTCTTTCCAATCAACCTGCATAAAGCTGCCGCTCTTCCATATGTTGTATCTCAGGTCACTACAGGAATTGCCCTTATTAACAACTTGAAATAGTTTTGCCTTTTGTCTGTCTTTCCATTAGAATGTATGCTGGAGCTGGCACTGTGACACAGTGGGTTAAGTTGCCAACTGTCTGCACCAACAGCATCCCACATGGGTGCTGGTTTGAGTCCCGGCTGCTCCACTTCCAATCCAGCTTCTTGCTGATGTGCCTGCGAAAGCAGCAGCAGATGGCCTGAGACCAGGATGAAGCTCTTGGCTGCAGTCTCACCCAGCTCTAGCTGTTATGGCCATTTGGCAAGTGGACCAGTGGATGGAAGAGTTCTTTTTCTCTCTGCCTCTGCTTCTCTACCTTTCAAATAAATAAATCTTTTTTTAAAAAAAGTATGTTCCATGAGGACAGGGATTTAATTGTCTTGGTTTAGTTACTGTCTCAAGATTTAGCACATTGTCTAGTAAGTACTGAATAATTTCTGAATGAATGAGAGAACAGCTGCCAGTTGTTCCATATCTAATGAGTCTTTAAATTTTCTGATAAATGATATCAGTTATTACTGCCAAACCCCATTTTACCTATGGATTTTATTTGGACCCCTTCTTTATTTCCATTTGCTTATTCATCCATGCATTAAAAAAATCCTTGTCATTTATTATGTGCAGCCATACACACATATAAAATTAAAGATGAATAAGCCATGTTCTTTGTTTTTAAGAATCTCATCATTTATCAATAGTTTTATCATGCATTGATTTTCCTTATCTCTATCAAATTAACTCAAACATAAGCAAAAACTTACATCAAGATGCTGAAATGAAAAGATGTGCCCTTCTGAAATAGTCTAGTACATCTATCAAAAAAGGAAATCCAGGTAATTATAGATCACTTTTTTCCTTAGTGAATCCCTGTTGACTCTTAGCCATCACATCCTTTTCCTAAAATGTTTACAACACGTTTTAAATTTGGTATACTGTAATAAATTGCAATAAATTATCACCGGGGCTTCATGTCAAAATTATCAGGGCAGGAGTTTGGGCTAGTGGTTAAGGGGCTGATTAAGATAACCCATGTCCCACATGGGAAAACACCGGTTTGATCCCTGGCTCCAGCTTCCTGTTAATGTAGGCCTTAGGAAGCAGTGTGATTGAGTTCCTGGCTATCAGCTTTGCCTCCTCAGCCATTGCTGTCGTTTGGGGAATGAACCAATGGATAGGGAGCTTCTCTCAAAATAAATAAGCACGGGTTGGTGTTGTGGGATAGTGTGTTAAAACAGCAGCCACCAGTTCAAGTAGCTGTTCCACTTCCAATCCAGCTCCCTGCTAATGTGCCTGGGAAAGCAGTGAAAGATGGTCCAAGTGCTTGGGCCTTGCAACCATGTGGGAGACCCAGAAGAAGCTCCTGTCTTCAGCCTGGCCCAGCCCCATCCATTGCAGCCATTTGGGGAGTCAATCAGTGGATAGAAGCTCTCTCTTTCTGTCTCTAACTCTGCCTTTCAAATAAACCTTAAAAAATAAAAATCGTCTGACCATGCATTTCTCAGAACATATCCCTGTCACACACACATAAAATTAGCTTCCTCTACAGTATGAATTATGAAAATCCATCAACAACATAATTGCTTTGACTTGTTTTTAATTCCAATATTCAATTTTGATTCAAATACTACTTAAGGGAAAATGCAAATTCTGTGTATTTAGTGAAATCGGTGTCAGTGGAAAAAAACTGGCAATCTCCAGTGCAGACTGGTTTATTCCATATAAATGTAAGGAAGAACTTTCTAGTAGGTAGAGCTAACTACCAGTGCAGTGGGCTGCCTTGCTAATCAGGAAGCTCTTCAGGCCATCTACCCCAGGAGGAAGCACAAAGTCCTGATTTGGGAGGCAACATTGATTTCATTGATTTATGAAGTGCCTCTCTAACTGTAGAGAGTACCTATATATGTTATGTTTAAATTTCCAATCCGTAGCGGACCAATACTTCTACATAATACAAAAAGATCACATATTTAGATACCCTGGCAATGTCAAACTGTTTTAAATATTTCTAAATGTTTACTTTTTAAAAATTATTTCAGAAGCAGAGACTGGGGGGAAGGGGGGGGCGGAAAGTGAGGAGAGAGAGAGAAACTCTTAATCTGCTATTTCACTTTGCAAATCCCCACAACAGCAAGGAACTAGGGGCTTAGCCAGCCCAAAGCCAAGAGCCAGAAACTCAATCCAGATTTCCCATGTAGATGGCAGGGACCCAAATTACTTAAGCCATCACCACTACCTCTCAGGGTCTGCATTAATAGGAAGCTAGAATCTGGAGCCAGAGCTCAGAATCAAAACCCAGGTATTTTGATATGGGAAATGGGCCTCTTAACTGGTATACTAAATTACACCCCTAAATATTTACTTTTGTTTTTAATTTGTTGCACACAGGTAACAAAATGTGATCTGGTACAACCAGCAAACTATACTCTGAGAAGTGCTAGAATAGCTTATAAGAAATCTCTAAGGTTCTATGGTTTTTCAAATTTACCTAGTCTTGTCTTCCCACCTTCTACACTCATTGGACATTAACACCAAACTGCAGATTTCAACAACTAATTTCTTTTTTCAGTAATTTAGAAAAAGCAATAATCTAAAAGATATGAGCCTGAAAGCATTGGGTTGAGGTTTGTTTCTTCTTTTTTAAAACTGCATTAATCTTTTACTTTACTAAAATGAAATAGTACAATTCACTTATAAAAACTTTTCTGAATGTTCATTTAAAACTAGTTAGAGGCTGGCATTGTTGCACAGTGAATTAAGCCACTGCCTGCAATACTGGCATCTCATAAGAACACAAGTTCAAGTCCTGACTGCTCTACTTCTGATCCAGTTTTCTGTTAATGCACCTGGAAAAAGCAGAGGAAGATGGCCCAAGTGCTTAGTTCTAGGTTCCTGGCTGGCCTGGCCCAGCCCCAACAACGGGGGGAGTGAACCAGTGAATGGAAGATATCTCTCTCTTCCCCTGTCTCTTCAACTAACTCTGCCTTTCAAATAAATAAAAATTTTTTAAGAAACTAGTTACAAAAACTCTATTTTCAGCCATTTCCCACACCTAATTTTCTGGGTGTCAGTGTCTTTGTGAAGGTTGATAATAAAATGTGTAAAAAATTAGAGCTAATCACACATTTGAAATTCCAAATTTGTTCTACCAGCTGGTAGCAAAACCAACAAAGTTGCTTGGGGTGGGGGTGACACACTGATGAATTTCACAAGCATCAGGTGGAGGATTTAAGAATTTTCAAGTACCTTAATGCATTCCAAGAACCTCAAAGCAAATACAGTGAAGAATTATAAAAAGGGGAGGCAAAATGAAGACTTGCCATTCTATTTCCCCAAATATGTTTGGTTCTTTCTCCAAGGGCACTAAGATATTTTTGTTTAAATCTATTATCTTACCCTCGTTAAAAACAAAACAACTTCTTTTTTTTTGGACAGGCAGAGTGGACAGAGAGAAAGGTCTTCCTTTGCCGTTGGTTCACCCTCCAATGGCTGCCGCGGCTGGCGCACTGTGGCCGGCGCACCGCGCTGATCCGAAGGCAGGAGCCAGGTGCTTCTCCTGGTCTCCCATGGGGTGCTGGGCCCAAGCACTTGGGCCATCCTCCACTGTCTTCCCGGGCCATAGCAGAGAGCTGGCCTGAAAGAGGGGTAACTGGGACAGAATCCGGTGCCCCGACAGGGACTAGAACCGGTGTGCCGGCGCCGCAGGCGGAGGATTAGCCTAGTGAGCCGGGGCGCCGACCACTTTCCTTTTCAAAAGATAACTTTCAGATTTATGGGTTATCATCTCCCAATTCCATCATGATCATGTTATCTCCCCTGCCAGGTAAGTATCCAATTCCATCATACACAGTAGTTTCACTATTTCTTGATTCTCTTTACATTCGATAGAGCAGATGAGAATGGGTGAGTTTTAGGAAGTCCATGAACTCTGAAATTTCAAATGTTTTCAATATTGGAAGAATGACCAGTTATATGGAGAAAAGCATCCGCAGTATCAATACATTTTTAGAGGTTAAAATAACCTAGAGATTTTAAAAACATTTTTCTCAAGTCAAAACTGATATTAATACAAACAGGATACAAGATTCTCCACTAACAGAATAGGTATAAAATGTTATTATATTAAATCATGTGTATACAAATGACCTTAGAAATAAATTTGTTAAATTTTTCCTTCTGTCTTTGAGAGCAAGAAAGAGAGGTAGGACTCCCATCTACTTGTTCACATCACCCCAAATACTTGCAATGGATGGGACTGGTCCAAGCCAAAGCCAGTAACTCAATCCAAGGCTCCCATGTGGGTAGCAGAGACCCAATAACATTAGCTGTATCCCAGAGTGTGCATTAGTAGGAATGTTGTAACCAAGGGTAGAGCAGGGACTCAAAGCCACACATTCCATTCTAGAATGTAGGCATCCCAACCATTAGCCAAATGCCTGCACTCTCATTTTATAGATGTCAAAACAGACATTTGGAGAAGTTAGAGAATCAATGGCCACAATACTAGCGAGCAGGCAGAATCCAGGGGGAAAAAAAAAAAGAAAGCTGGTCTCCTATTCCCTCCCATGCAGTCAGATGGAAGGATATTAACAAGCATACTACAATGAATACTCCCATCTTGAAAAATGCAGAAATTCTTCAAACACTACTGGTTCCTAAGATAGACAAACATTTTCTATTTTACAAAAGGTATCTAAAAATACAATTCAGATCCTGCATCCTTGCAACAGCACAATCAACAACCTGTCAATCATCTGAAAGACATGAGTGCTTAACTCTCCTGCAATCAGTCAGACGTGGGTATCACTTGACCGGGGGACAAAGGCTCTTCAGGAGACCGAAGGCTTCCAGGAGGCACTTAAACACATTTCTTTTTTAAGCGCAATTACTCTGACACCATATGATGAAAAGTAAATTAGTTGAATGGATCTTCCAGTAATTGTTGAAGCTGTTTATAGAAATTTTAAGCAAAACCTCTTTGCAAAGTTTATTCTCTTGTTTATTCACACTGAAGAACAGTAAGTGCAAGAACCACCAGAGATGATGTTCAGGGAAAGATTTTATTGTATATAATTAAGTGAGAAAGCTGAAAAAGAATGTCTTATTTTGTTGTCAGACTGGATAGGAATCCAAAATTTAAGTTTTTCCAAAATAATTAAAAAACAAAGTCTGTAAAAATTAGAATCCCAGAAACCCGTCACTCTTCTCCCCCCTTTGACTTCTGAAATACAGTGCAACTCTCTACCATCTGTTATTTTAAAGCTGAAACAGTAATGAACATATGGGCTTTCTCTCTCAAGCAGCTGTAGTGTAGTTAAAGTTATAATAATTGTCTTTCTGTAAGATAAATTTACATTAAAAACCTGGCCAGTTAAAAACAAATGGCTCAGCCTCAGAGCCTTCCAGAATAAAATTAAGAAATTCTGAATCATCTACGACATTATGTTCAGAGATTTAGAGGAAATCCTCCAAATTTTGTGTTGCTATGTTTTAGGTTAAATAACTACAAGATGCCCAAGTCAGTTTATCCAGCCACAGTACACAACTCATGTTTTCTTCCTTGATCAATATGGTAAGAGTTCAAGTACTCATAAATAAAAACCAGTAACTACGATCTTGAAAACTGATGGTATAAATCTACTACTCCTACGGGCAACTGAATGACCATTTATCAGCAAAATTCCAGTATATATGGCAGATACTTCCATCTCAATTATCTGTCTTTTATAACAGGTAGAAGTAAACAGGAAGGAATTCACAGCATATTCTGATCCAAATTTTATAAGAAATAGAATTTCTACCTACCTTTATCTGGGTGATTCAAAATCATGATTCTCCTGTGAGCTGTTCTAATCTTGGCCTTACCAGCAGATGGGCTGTAAAAAGAAATTAAACTGCTTGTAATAAATAGTGCCAAATGCAGATTATAAATTAACAGTTTACATAGGTTTCAAGAAATTAAAAACTAATGAGAATTTCACCATCTTGTGGACAACTATGAAATTACAACTTTTAACTTCATTTCACTAACCACCAAAACAAATCATTGATTCAATGCTACATGTATTTTGCTTCAATTCTTTTTAAATTCCGTCCTCATTTTGAAACAATTTAAAGAAACAACACAAGGCCAGTGTCGTGGCTCACTAGGCTAGTCCTCCACCTGTGGCGCCAGCACTCAGGGTTCTTGTTCCGGTTGGGGCGCCGGATTCTGTCCCGGTTGCCCCTCTTCCAGGCCAGGTCTCTGCTGTGGCCCGGGGAAGGCAGTGGAGGATGGCCCAAGTGCTTGGGCCCTGCACCCACACGGGAGTCCAGGAGGAAGCACCTGGCTCCTGGCTTCAGATCGGCACAGTGCGCCGGCCATAGCAGCCATTTGGGGGGTGAGCCAACAGAAAAAGGAAGACCTTTCTGTGTCTCTCTCTCACTGTCTAACTGTGCCTGTCAAAACAAAACAAAAACAACGTAGGTTAATGGGGTCACTATCTGCAGATTAGAGTACAAATTATTTTGAGGGAAAGCAGTATATATCATATAGGAAACTGGTATCTGGATTCTAGAACTAAACTGCTAGGTTTTAAAAGAAGCATTGTCATTTTGCATTGAGTAACCTTGCTCAAAGTTTTAGACATATTTGTGAGGCACAGAAGCAGAAACAGAGAGCTCTCACCTGCTGGTCCTCTACCCAATTGCCCCCAACAGCTAGAGCTGGGATAGGGCCACAATCCAAGTCACCCAACATGGGTGGCAAGAACCCAATTGTCACCACTGCTACCTTCGAGGGTCTGCATAAGCAAGAAGCTGGAGTCAGGAGTCAGATCCGGGCACTGCACCCAGGTACTTCAATGTAGAATGTGGGTGCCTTAGCCACTATGCTAAAATTCCACTCCATCACATTTTTAACTCTATGTGATTCAGTCTCATCATTATAAAAAGCACAACAGCGTATTAGTTGTGGACTGTAAGAATTAAGGAGTTGATGCATGTAAAGTGTTAGAACAGCAAATGCTCCATGGACAATGTAAGCTAATATTCATGAAACATGTATTATAACTTAAATTAATCTAATACCTCTTAAACAATTCAGAAGCATTATAATGAGTATTGATTAAATCAAAAGAAACTCCCAGGTCTGCAGAAGTTGCTTTGCTCTTCAAAATGGACCTAGAATGCTACCCATTAAGTTCTTCAATCTGTTTTGAACATGCTACCAGTTGGCAATCCTTGATTCTGCTAAGTGTTGCAGTTTCTTACCAGTTACTTGTTACCTCTAAGCTTTGTGGCTAAATAACAGATCACTAAGCATGTTAAAATGAACTATTAATTACCTTATAAGCACATAAAATATTCTTTTATTTACAAAATGAGTAAGTCTTCTCATATAAGGACTTAAAAGTATTCATTTTGGCTGTCTGGTCTTTTACGGAACCATTTAAACTCATTTTTTGGCTTATAGTTACCTTGCAGACAATCAGACTTGTATGTCTGATTATAGACGACTGCTGGATATCGAGAAAATAACCATTAAATACTGTACCAGGCCTATGAACACAATATTGTTCACCTGCTTATTAAGAAATGAGAAACACATTACTTTGAAAGACTCTAGTATGATTTAGTTTTCTGTGGCTCACCTACATTTATCATTCCTTTTTCAAGTGCTCTATATTGCAACTTTCCTTTATTAGTTACATTTTTGGTATGTATTTGACATGTCTTCCTAGGTAGATTCTAAATTACTTAACAGCAGGAGTTATGCTTTATATTTTAATAGAATATCTAGGATTATATATGCAACAGGTGCTCAATATACCACGCTCTAAAAGAAAATAACTGTACAAGTTAAACTCCTTAGAAGAACCATCTATACATTAGTAAGTACTACCATATAAAGGACTAACATTACTGAAACAAAAGTTTAATTTAAAAAAAAAAATGAAGCTTTAAAAACCTGATTTTAGGGACAGGCATTTAGCGCAATAGTTAAGATGCTACTTGGGATACTCAGGTATCCTGGACCAGAGTGCTTGGTTTGAGTACTGGCTCCATTTCTAATTCTAGCTTCCTGCCAACATGCATCCTGTGAAGCAACAAAGAGGTAATACTTCTAGTATTGGGGTTCCTTCCACCCATATGGGAGACCCAGACTGAGTCCCTGGCTCCTGGTTTCAACCTGGCCCATCCTTGGCTGCTGTGGGCATTTGGAGGTGAACCAGCAGATAGAACATTTCTTCCTCTCTGCCTTTCAAATAAAATTAAAATGAGTAATTAAAAACCTTATTTTATAAAGGTCACTGAATGGGGTCCACTCATGACAATGTGAATTCAGAAAGAAAGCAAATTTCCACTGTACATTCTTTTAAAGGATAGATGGTAATTCGCATTTTATTCTGGATATTACATCTTAATTGAGCACATATAATCTGAAAGTGATTTCAGCCAAAATTATCCTTGAAGATCAATTACATTTATATATATAAATTCTAAATATACATATATATAGTTTTTTATATATATATGTGTATATATATATATATATATATAAAACAAACAGCACTCATGGTTTTGTACATCAAACTCCATCATAGACACTGAGGTCTGCCAACCACTGAACTAGATTAAAGTAAAACACATCAGGAAGGAAAGCCCAAGTATAGGAATTCAAACATTCTGTTTTAAGATAAAAATAATCAAATTCCTAGTGGTGAGCTTTGGGGATGAGAAGTATTCCCATTGCCTACAGGTTTTATTCCTTTTTTGCTCTTCCTATGTTAAGTCTCTAGGACCTTAATACATTTTAATACATTTGTTATTGTGAAGCTAGAAGAACCCTAGAATATAGTAGCAGTATACTTCCAATATATAATTTCAGCATGAAATTCAAAATCCATCTTTAAACATCAAGTTACCTAGATCAGGGAATTCAAATGTTGTCCCCTGGAATGCAGTTGGCACGCAGTGGGGAATGGGGTATATGGAACTGAATAATGTCCCCTAACCTTGTGACATATGAGCAGTTTGATGTTACCTTTTTTATTATTGGGTTTTTGAAAACCACGGAGTTAAAATGCTCCAGAGGCATTTTTTAGAAAGCCTGAAAATCACAAATGTGTATCATTTCAGATAATACCGGGTACAGTTTTCTGTGGGGAGCAACTCGGACTATACTGTTACTGGAATTAAGACTTATTCTATGCATCTGCTCTCCCACAATATGGCGCTGGGAGAGAAGAAAACAGCTTCTACACAGCTGCCTCCAGTTCAGCCAATAAACTGTAGGACTTGCTCCTGATTGGAGGAGAGCAGCGTACTCGGCGTGTGGGCAGCCGAGTTGGGATTGGCAGAGGAGGACTATAAAGGAGGAGAGAGACGGCATGCACCAGGAACATCTAAGGGGAACATCTATCTGAAGGAACACCTGTGCAGCCCCCGAGAGAGCCGGCCGGCGGTGTGCCGCTCCCCTGCGGAAGTGGGGAAAGTGGCCAGGGGGAACCGCCCTTCCACGGAGGTGGAGGGACAGTAGCCAACCCGGGAAGAACCAGCAGCAAACCCGGGGAGGGCCGAGCAGACGAAAGAACAGCGCAGGGTCCTGTGTCGTTCCTCCACGAAGATGGGGAGCGACATTTTCCAGGGCATCTCAGGAAAATATTTCACTTTTTTTTGTTACAGACATGAGTTACAGTAGAGAAAACTATTTTTCAAGGAAAAACAAAGATTCAAAATGTATATTAGTAAACAACCACCATTACATGCAATATAAAATATGTGGAATCAACTAGTAGCACACAGAATTTTTTAATGAAGTAGCAGCAGGACCATTTTGCCTTTATCTACTTGTCATATACAGAGTCAATGGTCACAGAAAGTGGAACCAAAGCAATGTATCCGAATCTAGAAGTGTCTTGTTATAATCACAACTGCCTGCTGAAAGACAAGGCAGATAAGCTTTACTTTTCCCATCTAAAATTTAGGGACAAGCATTTAGCTACTGTTTTCAAGACAGAGCTAGAAGAGAAGAGCCAACATTAATTCAGAACCTGTTACTTGCTAGGCATTTCTCCAAAAAGACATCACTGTATCATTCTTATCCTATCCTAATAAGAAACTATTATTAATTCCAATTCCAAAATGAAGACACTGAAATACAGAAAAGCTAAAAATAACTTGGCAAAGATGATATGACACAGTGCCTAAGTTGCAGAATGAGGATAAAGATCTATTTGCTTCACTGATATTTCTTGAGTAGTGACATAGTGCCATGTTTTGTCTTAAGAATCACACATACATTCACATCCTTTAATCTTCATAACAGCTTTATGCAATTAAACCAACATTATTTCTATTTTACAGATGATAAAACTGAGTCACAAAATCTATAGGTGGTAAAATTGGTATTCATAGCCAGAAACACCTGATAGGGGAGAGTCTGGGCTCTTACCACTGAGTTTTCCTTGTGAATTTTACATAGCTTTCAGTTTAATAGGATAGAAAATTATAATCGTGAATCTTAAGAGAACTCAAAATTCAATCAAGTCCTGTGCTAACGACAAAAGTGCCTTGGATGGTATTGATATCCTCAAGGACCTTGATTTGTTAAGATTTTTATATTTTACTTATTTGAAAGGCAGAGTTAGAGAAAGAGAAAGACACAGAGATCTTCACTCACTGATTCACTCCCCAAATGTCCGCAACAGCCAGAACTGGGCAGATCCAGAGCCAGAATCCAGGAGCAGCTTCTAGGTCTCCCTCATGGGTGCAGCAGCCCAAAGTCTTGGGCCGCTGTCTGCAGCTTTTCCAGGTGCATTAGCACCTGGATCAGAAGCAGAGCAGCCAAGACTCGAATTAGTGCCCATATGGGATACTGGTGCTACAGGTGGTGGCTTTACCCATTATGCCACAGTGCCAGTCCCTGATGTTAGCTTTTACAACGTATTTCATACTCAAATTTCAAGACTATGAATGAGATATTATAAAGAGGCCAATACTTCAAGAAAAATAATGCCATTTTGCTAACATCAAACAAGGAATAGTAAGAAATACCGCTAACTTCCTGATCTGTTTCCCTTTATCTCCTATTTTCTGTTCTCTGAAAAGGGAAGGTATCATCACTTCCAGATTTAAATAAAGCACCAAGCAAAATTAAGTCTCTCCTCTTTTTCTCTTGCTAGGACATAAAAAATAAAGCGAAGTTTTGCTTTAGAAAGTATGCTGATATATAAGACATTAAAATTTTTGTCTGAGTTGAGTGTTTAGCCTAGTGGTTGAAACACCAATGTCTTACATCTGTGTACCTGGGTTGGATTCCCACCTCTGGCTCCAGACTCGAGCTTTCTGTTAAAACAAGACCCTGGAATGCAGCAGTGATGGCTCAAGTAACCGGGCTCCTGCAATGCATGTGGGAGACCTGGACTGAGTCACTGGCTCTTGGCTTTAGCTACAGTCCAGTCCTGCTCATTATTAGCATTTGGGGAATGCCCCAGTGGATGGGGAGAGTACTCTCGCATGTGCTCTATCTGCGTGCGTGTGTGCCTGCCTCTCAAAAATTCAAAAACATTTTCTCACCAATATAGGACCCTATTATTCACTCTGCTTAATTATGTTGATAGGAAAGATTTGTTGTGGGTAGCGCATTGTCAATGCCCACAAAAATATGAGAGTGGGCCCTACAGGAATACAGTTGAATTAAACATGAAATGGTAGTATTAAACCTTAAGTGATATCCCACAGCAATTATACTATCATTAATTTTCTCCTATATTATCCAGAGTTATACAATAAATGGATACCAGGGTGAACAGGCCAGTTGTCAAATCATATAAGCAGAAAAGAACCATGAAACAAGTCTTGCATTATAAATTAAAATGATAGTTATCAAACTTTAAAACTGAATCCAGAGAGAATCCAATGTCCCAACAGAGGATGTTTTTACCGAATTATATTTTCAGAATTGTAATAGTTTTTTTGTTAAAGAATCAAGACACATTAGAACTTTTCTTCCCCTCCCTTCCTAAGGCAGTACCCAAGGAGAGTGGGTACTCCCTTAGATTTGAGGTTTTGAAAAGTAAACATCTGATATATTCTCTTGTCCTCCTCCTTGTAAATTTAAGGAATGATAGCCTTATTGCAATATTTTTCCTTTTTTATGATAAACTTGGCCAAAGAACAAAATATTGGTTGTCCAGCATACCTACCTTACACCTAAAATAAGACTAGCTTCTCGCCTACTCATTTTCTGTTCAAATCCTCCTTTATAGTAGGATGAAAAACTCTGTATAGGAAAAGAAGAACAAGAGATAATTAGTTCCACGTATGAGACGGCATAAGCTCAACTGCATCACACAGCTGCAGTAAGAGCACTGCATTTTACTAGAAGTCAACTTGAGATTACAGGAGGGGAAAGTATCAGTGCTCCTTTTTTCAAGAAACTTTGACCAAGATGAACACTTAAATAGTAATTTTTAAATTTCAAAACACCAGTATTTCTACACCGAGATATAACTGAAGGGAACAACACACTGTTAGAAGACAAGCGTCTGAACTTGTTCTAAGGTCCGCCATACATTCCTTACTGGGTTACTTTGACCAAGTCATTTAACACTGACCTGGCAGACATCTTTTTGTCTTCTAGAGTGGCTGGTGAAGAAGGGGAGGAATTGACAAAGTAGAGTACATCAGGATAGCAAACAGGTAAGCCGAGAGAAGCTGGGAATCTTGATTATGAGGTCACAAGTTTAGAAGGGTATGAACAAGGTAGGGAGAGGAGATTTGAGAGGTAACAGGGTACAGATTGTGAAGGGTCTTGTAAGCAATGGAAAGAATTGAGGATCTTATTTTAAATAAAAGGAAAAGCCAGAGTACTGGAATAATAAGATCTGACTTTGTTTTGCAAGGATTACTCTAACTACTAACAATAATATAGGCAAGAGAGGTGGTGAAGAGTGGCCATATTGTGTATGTATTTTGAAAGCAGAGCTAACATGTGCTTGATTAACCACACATGGGATAAAAGAAAAAGGGAGAGATTAAGACTGATGTCAAAGAACACTGCTATGCGCTACTCAGACAATCCCCTTCACTAGCTTACTCCTCAAAGCTGGAGAGCTGCTGGTCAACAGCTCTCAGCTCTCATACTAGGGTAACTGGTTTCCCTGAAAAAAGTCAACCTCATATCCTTATCTTGAGCAGTCTTTATCAAATGACTAGGCATGGAGGTAGAGACACTGAAGTTCTTGAAGATTCAGTCCTTGGAATTACATATACTGACTTCTGAAGTGATGTCATTGAGTCTCATGCCTCCTCTTGCCCTAACTGAGACAACCACAATAAGCTGTCTCCACTTCGGAGGTCCTAGAGTACTGGTCTTTAAGTCTGCACTACAGCCTACCTTCCTTCCTTCTCTTCCTGATTCTAAGAATGCTCCCTCTCAAGCTTACGGCAGGTTAACCTGCATCTCAGTCTGCTTTTCAGAGAACTAAACTACACGGAAGATTTCACTGTTGCTGGCCTAAACTGCCAGACTGGAACTTAATGACTTATGGGAGGAGCAGCTGTTTGTTGTGGGTGATAGATACGAGAATGGTTTTGAATTTTTTAAGCTTTAAGTGTCTATTAAATATCTAAATGGAAGGTAAGTTTGACTTAGAGATAACATTGGCATCATCAGTGTACAGATGGCATTTGAAGGCACAAGACTGAATGAGATGGCCTAGGATAAGAAGTCCAAGGATTGAGCCCTACCTAAGATCTTATCATTTAGTGACACAGGAGTGGAGGGCAATCAGGAGAGGAGGCTGAGAGGTTCTGCAGTGAGGTAGGAGAAAAAGAAGCCAAAATAAGGAGGTGAAAGATGGTTTCAAACTCTTCTGACAGATAAAAATATGAGTTCAAATGGCTGGGTTTAGCAAAGAGGTCAAGGAAGTTGACAAGAGCTAAAGGGGATGAGAGTAAGAGTCTCATTAGAGTGAGTTTAAGACAGAATTCAAGGAGAGAAATGGAGGTAACAAGTAAAGACTATTTTCCAGAGCTCTAACTAGAGAAACAGGAAGTATGAACTGTTTATAGCAGGAAAATTATGGATATATGATTGCACACATACATGTTGCTAAAACAAGCAAGAAGAACAAGTTAAGGACAGTGTTCCCGAGGTATCCAAGCGAGATTAGTTCCAGGAAACATTTTCCCTTCCCTAACCTCAGGAATACCAAAACACAAAAATGCTTAAAAGTCTCTTACATAAAGTGGTGTAGTACTTGCACAGAACCTACACACATCTTCTTGCACACTTCAACTCACCTCTACCTTACTTATTATACCCAATACAATGTAAATAGCTTTATTGTAATGCAAGGAGAATGCAGAAGAGCCTGCACATATTCAGTATAGATACAATATTTTTTCTCAAATATTTTAATCTGCATTTGACTGAATACAGATGAAGAACCCAAAGATCCATAAAGTCGACTATATCTTTGCATAAAATAAAAATTAAAAGTATACATATCAAAATGTTATTTTAGGGGCCTGTGCTAATGCGTAGCGGGTAAAGCCGCTGCCTGCAGTAGTGGCATCCTATAAGGGCACCGATTTGAGTACCGGTTACACTTTGGAACATTCCTCAACACAATCAAGGGAATATAGGACAAACCCATGGCCAGCATCCTATTGCATGAGGAAAAGTTGGAAGCATTCCCAGTGGGATCCAGAATCAGATAAGATGCCCATTTTCACCACTGCTATTCAACACAGTCCTGGAAGTTTTAGCCAGAACCGTTAGACAAGAAAAAGAAATCAAAAGGATACATATTGGGAAGGAGGAAGTCCAAATCTCCCTAATTGCAGATGACATGATTCTATATATAGCAGATCCAAAAGACTCCACCAAGATACTATGGGAACTCAGAGAAGTGTTTGCTAAAGCAGCAGGATATAAAATCAATACACAAAACTCAACAGTGTTTTATATATACAGACAATGCCATGGCTGAGAAAGAACTTTTAAGATCAATCCCATTCACAATAGCTACCAAAAAAAAAAAAAATCAAATACCTTGGAATAAATTTAACGAATCATGTCAAATATCTCTAAGATGAAAATTTTAAAACATTAAAGAAGTAGAAGTTACAAAAAAATGGAAAAGTCTTCCATGCTCATGAATTGAAAGAATCAATATCAAAATATACATACTTCTGAAAGCAATTTAAAAATTCAATGTGATACACATCAAAATACCAACAACATTCTACTCGGATCTAGAAAAAAATGATGCTGAAATTCATATGGAAACACAGGTAACCTCAAATAGCTAAAGCAATCTTACACAACAACTAAAAAGCTGGAGGCATCACAATACTAGATTTCAAGGCATACTACAGGGTGGTTGTATCAAAACAACCTGGTACGGTTACAAAAACAGAAGGATAAAACAATGGAACACAACAGAAACCCCAGAAATCAATCAAGCATCTACAACCAACTTATATTTGACAAAGGAGCTAAAACCAATCCTAGGAACAAGGACAGTCTTCAAAGAATGGTGCTGGGAAAACTGGATTTCCACACACAGAAGTATGAAACTAGACCTACCTTATATAAAAATCTACTCAAAATGGAATAGAAACATAAATCTATGACCCAATACCATCAGATTATTAGAGAACACTGGGGAAACCCTGCAAGACATTGGCACAAAGAATTCTTGGAAAAGACCCCAGAGGCACAAACAATCAAGGCCAAAATTAACAAATGGGGTTATATCAAATTGATAAGTTTCTGCACTGCAAAAGAAACACTCAACAAAGTAAAGAAGCAACTGACAGAATGGGAGAATTTATTTGCAAACTATGCAACTGATAATAAATTAATAACCATAATATATAAAGAGATCAAGAAATTCCACAACAACAAAACAAACAACCCAGTTAAGAAATGGGCAAAGGACTTGGACATTTTTCAAAAGAGGCCCAGGAGTGTAGTGGAGGATGGTCCAGGTCCTTGGGCCCTGCACCTGCATGGGAGACTAGGAAGAAGCACCTGGCTCCTGGCTTCAGATCGGCGCAGCACGACCGCTGCAACACACCAGCCGTGGTGGCCACTTGGAGGGTGAACCAACAGAAAAAGGAAGACCTTTCTCTCTGTCTCTCTGTCTAACTCTGCCTGTCAAAAAAAAAAAAGGAAATCCAAATGGCTAACAGACACTTAAAAACATGCTCAGGATTCCTAGCCATCAGGGAAATGCAAATCAAAACCACAGTGAGGTTTCACCTCACCCAGTGAGAATGATTTCATTCAGAAATCAAAAATGCTGGAGAAGATGTGGGGGAAAAAGGTATACTAATCCACTGTTGGTCCGAATGTAAACTGGTAAGGCCACTATGGAAGACAGTATGGAGATACCACAGAAATCTGAATATGGACATACCATATGATCCCGCCATCCCACTCCTGGGAATTTACCCAAGAGAAACTAAATCAGCATATGAAAGAGTTATCTACACCCCTATGTTTATTGCAGCTCAATTCAAAATAGCTAAAACAATTAAATAACTTAAATACATGTCAACCAAAGACTGGATAAAGAAATTATGGGATATGTACACCATGGAATACTACACAGTGGTTTAAAAAAAAAACTGAAATATGGTCATTTGTAACAAAATGGATGAAATCTGGAAAACATCATATTTGGGGCCAGCACTGTACCACAGCAGGTAAAGCGACTGCCTGCAGTGCCAGCATCACATGTGGGCGTTGCTTTGAGTCCCGGCTGCTCCACTTCCCATCCAGCTCTCTGCTATGGCCTGGGAAAGCAGAAGATGGCCCAAGTCCTTGGGTCCCTGCACCTGAGTGAGAGACCCAGAAGAAGCTCCTGGCTTCAGATCGGCACAGCTCCAGCCATTGTGGCCATATGGGGAGTGAACCAGTGTATGGGAAGACCTCTCTGTCTCTCTCTCTCCGCCTCTCCTCTCTGTGTAACTCGTTCAAAGTAAATAAATCTTAAACAAACAAACAAACAACAACAACAACAAAACAAAAAACCATACTTAGTGAAATAAGCCAGTCCCAAAGTGATCAAATACAATATTTTCTCCCTGTCCTGTGAGAACTAATAGAGCACCTAAAAGGCAATCTGTAGAAGTAAACTGACACTTTGAAGCAATGATTGAACAGCCCTTGGTGTTGACTATTTAGGAAGTCACCACCCCATGCCGTTTCATTTGTTGAACTCTTTACTTAACATAGAAGTAAACATAGTCAATGGAAAATAGATCTCAGTAAAAAAGAAGAGTGGGTATAAGAGAGGGAGGAGGAAGATGCGTGGGAGGGTGGGCACAACGGGAAGAATCACCATGTTCCTAAAGTTGTTTAGGAAGTGTATGAAGTTTTTTTTAACTGTAAAGCTCTATTGTTCTGCATAAATTTCTATGGACTTACTTCTAAGGGTACAGTTTAAAAACTTGCCATGGGACCCCAAATCCCCTTAAACTGGGTGGTAAAAACATCATCTTAAGTGTTATAGTGATCATATGGGTAGGATTAAGTGTCTGGTAATACTAATAGAATTAAAAGGGAGTGAATGCTCCAACACGGTAAGCAGTCCACACAGCAAACTTAGACTTACAATCACTTTATATAAAGCACTCTGACCTCAGAATCACCAATTAAAGTATTCTGGCCTGGCCGAAAACCCTACAATTGCACTTCAGGCATGGACAACCAAGACATTGTGGCAAAAAATTGTCCTACATGAAGGACCTCTGCGGGTGAGACCCTAGTGAAAAGAATCAGCCAAAAAAGGATGCATTTCTCTCTGAAGAGAAAACTTCCACTTTGCTTATGGCCATGTCTAGATACTGACAGTTTGTGGATTCAAAAGTGGGAGGCGGAGCCAAGATGGTGGAATAGTGAGTGCATCATTGATAGTCCAGGAAAAGATAGTTTAATAAAAGTAGAGTTATTTGTAGTCTCAGGGAAAGGCTCGGGAAAAAAATTGCAGAGGAAACTCTTCCCGATCTAGTGGATGTGACATGGAGGACCTATGGGGAGAACAAGGATACCCACGGCTTGGAAGCCCAGCCGTGGAGTCTGCGCACCAGCGCTGGAAGAGAAGGTGAGACAAAAACCTCGGTAGCCCGAGACATTGGCAGAGAAATGGCAGAAAGAGCCTAGAGGGAACGAGGCTTGAAGCCCCGCTGGGGGAAGTTCACCAGGCTGACTGGAGGAGACTAAATAAATAAATAAATAAATAAGGGGAACCAGCACAGACACGAGCCTCTCTCTCCACTCACCTTACAAAGCCGAGCAAGACAAAGAGCAGGCGCCATTTTGGACATACGTAAAGCGGCACCCACCATCAGCCAAGCAGAAAAACCTGACTCTGGTGGGGAGAAACAACAGGAGGTTAGGACCTAGTGAAGGTGTGGAGCTAATGAACTGAGACTGTGAAAATCTGAAGATGGATGAGAGAACTCACTGAGTACACAAACTTGGTAACCTTGGCAACCCGGTGGGAGACTGCAAAGAAATTTGAGACCACACTGAGGGCTGCATAGACCCTTTGTGTGGTCCTTGGGGTACAGTAGACGAATACCCACAGGGGCCAGATTCCAAATATCTACTACCCTCAATTCCACTCAGCTGTGCGGAATTACTCCCCTCCTGAGTCAAAAAAAAAAAAAAGAGGAGGAAGAGAGAGAACAAAATGGGTGAGTCACCTTTGGCACACCCTTAACCCTAAAGAACCAAACAGAGCTCTCTGGCCACACCCATCACAGCCTCTAAGGATCCATCAAAAGCAGACTGTCCACTTAATCTAGAGTCATAGTATAATGAAAAAAACAACTACAGCGAAAAAAACAAAGAATATCTCCACAATGCAGAAACTGGGGAAACAAGAACAAGGAAGACACTATGATGTCCACAAATGAACAAGACACCCCAATTCAAGATTATGAAGATGATGACATAGAAGAAATGCAAGAAGCAGATCTCAAAAATTGATAAGAACATTAAGAAGTTCTCAAAAACAAATTCTTGAACTACAGAAATCCTTAATGAACAAGATAAAATTTCTCACACGAAAATGAAATATTAAGGAGGAATCAAAATGAAATGAAGCAACTAGAAGAACATGAAACTATGATAGTGAAGAGAAATCATAATGAAATGAAGAATTCAATAGATCAAATGACAAACACATCAGAGAGCCTTAAAAACAGAATGGGTGAAGCAGAAGAGAGAATATCGGACTTAGAGCACAGGAAAGTATACAGTCAAACCAAAGAAAAGAGAGAATTAGAAATCTAAAAAATATTGTCGGGAATCTACAGGATACTATTAAAAAAACCAACATTCGGGTTCTAGGAGTTCCTGAAGGCATGGAGAGGGAAAAAGGATTAGAAGGCCTTTTTAGTGAAATACTAGCAGAAAATTTCCCGGTTTGAAGGACAGAGACATCCTAGTACAGGAAGCTCATAGAACCCCTAATAAACATGACCAAAAGAGATCCTCACCACGACAGGTTGTAATTAAACTCACCACAGTAAAACAGAGAGAAAAGATCCTAAAATGTGTAAGAGAAACGTCAGATTACTCTCAGAGGATCTCCAATTAGACTCATAGCAGACTTTATCGGACACCCTACATGCTAGGAGGGAATGGCGAGATATAGCCCAGATACTAAGAAAAATTACCAGCCCAGAATATTATATCCTGCAAAGCTCTCATTTGTGAATGAAGGTGAAATAAAGACCTTTCATAGCAAACAGAAATTGAAAGAATTTGTTGCCAAATAGCATATACTATAAAATATCTTTGGGAAAATGGCAGGGCAAAGTTACTACTTATCAACAGTCACTTTGAACATTAATGGACTCAACTCTACAGTTAAAAGGCACAGACTGGCTGAATGGATTAAGGAACAAAACCCATCTATTTGCTGCCTACAAGAAACATCTTTCCAACAAAGATGCATGCAGACTGAAAGTAAAAGGTTGGAAAAAGATATTCCATGCCAACAGAAACAAAAAAAAAAACCAGGTGTAGCCATATTAATATCAGACAAAATAAACTTTAACACAAAAACTGTTAAGAGAGACAAAGAGGGGCACTATATAATGATTAAGGATTCAATTCAACAGGAAGATGTAACTATTATAAATGTATATGCACCTAATTACAGGGCACCGGTTTATTTAAAAGATTTGTTAAGGGACTTAAAGAGAGACTTAGATTCCAATACAATAGTAATAGGGCACTTCAATACTCCACTCTCAGAAATGGATCAACCAGACAGAAGATCAACAAGGAAACAGCAGATTTAACCAACACTATTGCCCAAATGGGTCTAACAGATATCTACAGAACTTTCAATCCTACATTTAAAGATTTTACATTCTTCTCAGCAGTGTATGGAACCTTCTTTAGGACTGACCACATACTAGGCCATAAAGCAAGTCTCAGAATTACACCATGCAGCTTCTCAGAGCACAGTGGAATGAAGATAGAAATTAGCAACTCAGGAATCCCTACAGAGTATGCGCAAACACATGGAGACTGAACAACATGCTCCTGGATGAACACTGGGTCATAGAAGAAATCAAAAGAGAAATCAAAAACTTTCTGGAAGTAAAGGAGGATAACAACACAACATATCAAAACTTATGGGATACAGCAAATGTTGAGAGGAAAGGTTATAGCAATAGGTGCCTACATCAAGAAATTGGAAAGGCACCAAATAGATGAGCTTTCAATGCATCTCATGGATCTAGAAAACCTGCAGCAAACCAGACCCAAATCTAGTAGGAGAAGAGAAATAATTAAAATCAGAGAAGAAATCAACAGGATTGAATCCAAAAATTACAAAAAATCAGCCAAGCGAGAGCTGGTTTTTTGAAAAAATGAATTAAATTGACACACCACTGGCTCAACTAACTAGAAAAAGAGAAAAGATCCAAATCAATAAAATCAGAGATGGAAGAGGAAATTTAACAACAGACACCACAGAAATAAAAAGAATCATCAGAAATTACTTCAAGGACTTGTATGCCAGCAAACAGGGAAATCTATCAGAAATGGATAGATTCCTAGACACATGCAATCTACCTATATTGAACCAGGAAGACATAGAAAACATAAACAGACCCATAACTGAGACAGACATTCAAACTGTAATAAAAGCCCTCCCAACAAAGAAAAGCCGAGGACCAGATGGATTCACTGCTGAATTCTACCAGACATTTAAAGAAGAACTGACTCCAATTCTTCTCAAACTATTCAGAACAATCGAAAAAGAGGGAATCCTCCCAAATTCTTTCTATGAAGCCAGCATCACCTTAATCCCTAAGCCAGAGAAAGATGCAGCATTGAAAAAAAATTACAGACCAATATCCCTGATGAACATAGAAGCAAAAATCCTCAATAAAATTCTCGCCAATAGAATACAACAACACATCAGAAAGATCATCCACCCAGACCAAGTGGGATTTATCCCTGGTATGCAGGGATGCTTCAATCTTCGCAAATCAATCAATGTGATACACCACATTAACAGACTGCAGAAGAAAAACCATATGATTATCTCAATAGACGCCGAGAAAGCATTCAATAAAATTCAACACCCTTTCATGATGAAAACTCTAAGCAAATTGGGTATAGAAAGAACATTCCTTAATATAATCAAAGCAATTTATGAAAAACCAACGGCCAACATCCTATTGAATGGGGAAAAGTTGGAAGCATTTCCATTGAGATCTGGTACCAGACAGGGATGCCCACTCTCACCACTGCTATTCAATATAGTTCTGGAAGTTCTAGCCAGAGCTATTAGGCAAGAAAAAGAAATTAAAGGGATACAAATTGGGAAGGAAGAACTCAAACTATCCCTCTTCGCAGATAATATGATTCCATATTTAGGGGATCCAAAGAACTCTACTTAGAGACTACTGGAACTCATAGAAGAGTTTGGCAAAGTAACAGGATATAAAATCAATGCACAAAAAACAGCCTTTGTATACACAGGCAATGCCATGGCTGAGAAAGAACTGCCACGATCAATCCCATTCACAATAGCTACAAAAACAATCAAATACCTTTGAATAAACTTAACCAAGGATGTTCAAGATCTCTATGATGAGAATTACAAAACCTTAAAGAAAGAAATAGAAGAGGATACCAAAAAAATGGAAAAATCTTCCATGCTCATGGATTGGAAGAATCATCATCAAAATGTCCATTCTCCCAAAAGCAATTTATAGATTCAACGTGATAGCAATCAAGATACCAAAGACATTCTCCTCAGATCTAGAAAAAATGGTGCCAAAATTCATATGGAGACGCAGGAGACCTCAAATACCTAAAGCAATCTTGTACAACAAAAACAAAGCCAGAGGCATCACAAGACCAGATTTCAGGACATACTACAGGGCAGTTTTAATCATAACAGCATGGTATTGCTAATTTCCAACTTCATTCCTTTATGGTCTGAGAAGCTGCATCGTATGATTCTAATTTTTTTGAATTTGCTGAGATGTGCTTTATGGCCTAGTATGTGATCAATCCTAGAGAATGTTCCATGTACTGCTGAGAAGAATGTAAATGCTTTATGTGTAGGATGAAAAGTTCTGTAGATATCTGTTAGATCCATTTGGGCTATAGTGTCATTTAAATCTACTGTATCCTTGTTGATCTTCTGTCCTGTTGATCTGTCTATTTCTGAGAGTGGAGTACTGAAGTTCCCATGTACTATTGCACTGGAGTCTAAGTCTCCCTTTAAGTCCCTTAACAAATCTTTTAAATAAACCGGTGCCCTGTAATTAGGTGCATATACATTGATAATCATTATATCTTCCTGTTGAATTGATTGTTTTGTACTACTACAACAAAGCCTGAGGCATTACAATACCAGATTTCAGGACATACTACAGGGCAGTTGTTACAAAAACAGCATGGTACTGGTACAGAAACAGATGGATAGACAAATGGAACAGAATAGAAACACCAGAAATCAACCCAAACATCTACAGCCAACTTATATTTGATCAAGGATCTAAAACCAATCCCTGGAGTAAGGACAGTCTATTCAATAAGTCGTGCTGGGAAAATTGGATTTCCACGTGCAGAATCATGAAGCAAGACCCCTACCTTTCACCTTACACAAAAATCCACTCAACATGGATTAACGACCTAAATCTATGACCCGACACCATCAAGTTATTAGAGAACATTGGAGAAACCCTGCAAGATATAGGTACCGGCAAAGACTTCTTGGAAAAGACCCCAGAGGCACAAGCAGTCAAAGCCAAAATTAACTATTGGTATTGCATCAAATTGAGAAGTTTCTGTACTGCAAAAGAAACAGGAGAGTGAAAAGGCAACCGACAGAATGGGAAAAAATATTTGCAAACTATTCAACTGATAAAGGGTTGATAACCAGAATCTACAAAGAAATCAAGAAACTCCACAACATCAAAACAAACAACCCACTTAAGAGATGGGCCAAGGACCTCAATAGACATTTTTCAAAAGAGGAAATCCAAAGGGTCAACAGACACATGAAAAAGTGTTCAAGATCACTAGCCATCAGGGAAATGCAAATCAAAACCACAATGAGGTTTCACCTCACCCCAGTGAGAATGGCTCACATTCAGAAATCTACCAACAAAAGATGCTGGAGAGGATGTGGGGAAAAAGGGACACTAACCCACTGTTGGTGGGAATGCAAACTGGTCAAGCCACTATGGAAGTCAGTCTGGAGATTCCTCAGAAACCTGAATATAACCCTACCATACAACCCAGCCATCTCACTCCTTGGAATTTACCCAAAGGAAATTAAATTGGCAAACAAAAAAGCAGTCTGCATATTAATGTTTATTGCAGCTCAATTCACAATAGCTAAGACCTGGAACCAACCCAAATGCCCATCAACAATAGACTAGATAAAGAAATTATGGGACATGTACTCTATAGAATACTATACAGCAGTCAAAAACAATGAAACCCGGTCATTTGCAACAAGATGGAGGAATCTGGAAAACATCATGCTGAGTGAACTAAGCCAGTCCCAAAGGGACAAATATCATATAGTCTCCCTGATCGTCGACAACTAACTGAGCACCAAAGGGGAAACCTGTTGAAGTAAAATGGACACTATGAGAAACAGTGACTTGATCAGCTCTTGTCCTGACTGTTGATATACAACTACATACTTTATCCCTTTTAGTATCCCTTTTAGTATCAGGACAGAGACGAGACTCAGGGCTTTACCCCTCTCCACAAAAGTCAGCAGTAAGTAGACATTAGCTGAATCCATCATATACATTGAAATGCATGTAAAGGGGCATTCACTCAAAAGAGCAGACTGAAAATCACAAAGGTGGTTAGCTTTGCAAATTGCTTTTCAAATGAGAAAAAAATTTGACAAGAAAAATCCATAACACCAGAAAACAAGAAATGGGACAAATAGTGAACTGAAACATTTATAGAAATTTGGAATACAGAACATCACACAAGATGGTACATTCAGAAAATTCACAGCAACCCCTAAACACCAGGAAAGAAGAAACCATTCTCAGGAAACCAAGAAGAAAACAGCTAATGGATTTAGCTAATGTCTAATTACTGCTAACTTTTTTGGAGAGGGGTAAAGCCCTGAGTCTTGTCTCTGTCCTTTTTATTTTTTAGTTTCCCTTTATTTTTTTTTTCTCAAGGAAACCTTTTATTTAAGGAATACAAACTTCATGCATTTCATAAGTACAACTTTAGGAATGTAGTAATTCTTTGTACCATACTGCCCTCCCAGCCCTCTCCCATTCCCAGTCTCATTCTCCACTTTTTTTAAAGCTTTTATTTAATGAATATAAATTTCCAAAGTACAGCTTATGGATTACAATGGCTTTCCCTCCCCATAACTTCCCTCCCACCCGCAACCCTCCCCTCTCCCGCTCCCTCTCCCCTTCCATTCACATCAAGATTCATTTTCAATTCTCTTTATATACAGAAGATCAGTTTAGCATACATTAAGTAAAGATTTCAACAGTTTGCACCCACACAGAAACATAAAGTGAAAAATACTGTTTGAGTACTAGTTATAGCATTAATTCACAATGTATAACACATTAAGGACAGAGATCCTACATGAGGAGTAAGTGCACAGTGACTCCTGTTGTTGACTTAACAAATTGACACTCTTGTTTATGGCATCAGTAATCACCCTAGGCTCTTGTCATGAGTTGCCAAGGCTATGGAGGCCTTTTGAGTTCAACAACTCTGATCTTATTTAGACAAGGTCATAGTCAAAGTGGAAGTTCTCTCCTCCCTTCAGAGGAAGGTATCTCCTTCTTTGATGACCTGTTCTTTCCACTGGGATCTCACTCGCAGAGATCTTTCATTTAGGTCCTCCTCCTTTTTTTTTTTTTTTTTTTTTTTTTTTTTTTGCCAGAGTGTCTTGGCTTTCCGTGCCTGAAATACTCTCATGGGCTCTTCAGCCAGATCCAAATGCCTTAACGGCTGATTCTGAGGCCAGAGTGCTGTTTAGTGGAGATGCACTTTTGTTGTTGTTGTAAAGATCTCCTTAACGAAAGCAGACACCATACTCAGTATAACTATCAGAATCTCTTGAACTGCATTCTTCTATCTGTGCGACTACCTGGCATTGACAATTGTCTCATCTTCTTGTTCTATCTTCCTTTACAAAGTTAAATAATGTAGTCTACAAAACTTGGAGTTTTCTATTTATGGTATGCATATATCTACCAAAGATTACCAGAAGAGGAATTATTTCTGAAATTCTCTCTACTTATTTATAAATACATGAAAAGACATTAACAGTATTCCTTTAAAGGACCATGTACTGTGACCATTACTATCACTCTATGTAGAGCCATCATCATCTATCACTATCTCAATACACTAACTGCTTTCACAATTTCTACTTCAGCTAACTCTAGGAAACATGCAGCAGTGTGTGGAAGACTCCTAACTGTGAGAATAGAGCATTCCATGTGCTGTAGTGGGTGGATGGTATGTGGTTGGGGGTGGTGACCTCCAGGATAGCCTTCTGCCCCAAGGTAAATACCTTTAAGAATGCATGTGGGGAAAGGCTTGTGTCCTTGAACTGATAGCCTTGTTTTTGGAGAACACTAGGGAACACACGAGGTTGCTTTGACAATACATCAACTATGCTTGTTTACTGCTTGCCATTTAATGATGTGCACTCTGACAAGGTGCAGATTACCGACCTGGGGTAGCCATCAGTCACTCCCACGTGTAAAATGAACCCAATAGGATCCCTAGGTGACTTCTTTAGAACTGGCAAACATACGCAAGCCTTCTCAGAACTTGAGCTCAGCTGTGCCACAAGCAGGCATGCGGATAACCTAAAAGGCACATCACAATGTCCCCATGCTCAAAGGCATTCCACCACACTTACCGTAAAATCCCAAGGTGTTTTCCTTGGTCTATTAGGCATTACAGTATTTGGGCTCAAGCTACCACTACTCCCTTCGTAGATTCCAATGAAGTTATTCTTGCCACAAAGCTATTGCTAACTCAGGACCTTTGCAGTTGCTACCACATAGAAATCTCTTCAGATGCCCACAAGACCTGTTCCCCCCTCTTATCAGGGAGGCCTTACCTGACCCATCTAATTTAAAGACTCCTTCTGCTATTATTCTTTAACTTTTTACCCTGATGTGGTTTTCTTAAAAGCACTCAACTTGTGTAGCTAACCATTTTATTTTGTTTATTTTGATGTCACTAAAATACAGCCTCCTATCAGCTCCATGGCTGTACACACTGCCTACAATAATGACTAGCATACTGCAGGTGCTCAACGATACAAGTATACTGTGAAAAGTTGGTGAGAAAATGGGATTAAAAACTGTTTTGGTGGGAAATAAAATTGAAAGTCATAAATAGTTTTTTCCTAATGTGCATTTTCCATGAACTTTTAAAAATTTGAAAGGCAGAGAGAGAGAGAGAAGAGAGTGAGAGTGAGAGTGAGAAAGAGAAACAGACACCAAGAAAGATATCTTCCATCTATTGGTTAACCCCCAAAGTGGGTAGCAACATGGCTGGGCCATGCTGAGGCCAGGAGCCAGGAACTCCATCTGGGTCTGCCACATGGGTGGCAGAGTCCTAAATATTTGGCATCACTCTCCTTCATTCCCAGGCAAAATAGCAGGGAGCTGTATCAGAGCAGATCAGCTGGGACTGAAATTGGCATTCTGATATGGGATGCTGGCATTGCAAGTGGTAGCTTAACCCAAGGTGCCACAACACTGGTTCCTCATGAACTTTCTGAAAATCCCTCACATGCATGCATTTCAAATTTTTCTGCACTAAAAGAAATGTATCTTTTAGTTTCACTTGACACTAACTTTCTGAAGTACCTTCCTATTTACTAGATGAATACTGAATACATATTAATACATTATCAAAAGTTAGAAATAGCCAAACAAAAAATAAACATATCATCTTCTAAATACAGACATGCATTTACAGGTCTACAAAATCACCTGCAGTTCTTTTGAAGCTGGGTTTATTTCTCAGTGTGCCATCCTTTGAAAGTGCTGTCATCATTCATGGCTAACTAAGCCTCACAAGCCTCTAAGACCTTTGCTCAAATAAGCCATTCATTCCCAAATTGCTGCAAGCCAAGCTGATCTACTCAGATCTGCTTCTGTTTCCCAGAAATCAGTTTATGCTGCAGTACTTCAGTGAGTTTTCTTTGTATTGTCTGCAGTGGTCACTAACCACAATTCACTCTGTACATTTTTAGATACTCCAGAGCCGCCACAATGCTGGTAGATGAGTCTGTAAGCCCAACAGGTTTCCACGTTTGGAACCTTGTAATTTTATGCTAGAGATGGCCAGGTGTGGTGGAACAAGTGGACTACTTTAAAATTTCAAGATGAAATAAACTCTTGAGTAAACTCCATCAGTGCAGGAATATCTGTTTTGTTCAACTATTTTGGCATAGGGACTGATATATTGACAGTAATTATACAAAATAAATTACCTAAAAGTTGACATAAAAGTACTAAATGAAGCATAAGGACAATCAACACAAATAAGATTGGATATAAAAATAACATGACCAAGAACCTTAAACTAAATCAATAAATGAGACAAACGCACCAATGATGCAATGAAGTTAAATTTTAAGAAAGTTGGAAAATCTAAGACATTTTTTGAATTACTTTTCAATATGACATACAAAAATCAACACGAGTTTTCCAATTAAAGCCACATTTCACTTACAGGAGTTGAAATCTTTCTTGTTGCTTCTGTGATTACTTGTTCTAAAGGTTTCCAGATCTGAAATGCATAGCGACCTGAATAGTGAAAGGAATAAGAGCAAACATGTTTTATAATCAAAGTCAATAAACACCTTCAAGATGCTTACTATAGTATTTTGATAGTTTATAATATGTCATTTCAATAAATACTTCAAAATTCACCAGAAAGTCTTATTTCTAACTATTGAACAGAATTTCATTTACTATTATCATATACATTAAATTTATCAAGTTCTAGTTTACAATTATATAATTAGAATTTCAGTATTTATACATATTTATATGATGTTATGGATCACAAAAAATAACATCTTGGTATTTTTTAACAACAATCTGTAGATAAAATTCCTTTATGTTTAAAAGGTACTCAAGATACTAAAATGATTAATTGTATTGCTTTTTCCTAATAAGTATCACTATAATACTGCTTATGGTCTACAGAAACTAGGAGTGCTTTTAATGAAGGTAAAGTTAAAAAAAAGCAGCTATGTACAAGATATTCATCAAGGATGTTAATTATTCATCTTTCTCACTGAGGATGGCTACTCTCTCTAAAAATTTACTTTTAATTCTTTCCTTTCTAAGGCATCCTAATAATCAAAACTTCTTTGAAAACTAAAACTCAATAGCAAAACAGGTCTTACATTATTTTCAGAGCATCAAGTAAGAATAAAATATTACCTAGCAAATTTACTTTTTTACCCTAATCGGAAATGTGTGTCTTCTTTGTTTCTTCCTCTAAAAGTCTTCCTAGAAAACAGCACATGAACTGGAAGCTATTTTTTAAATTTATTTGAAAGGCAGAGTTAAAGAGAGAGAAGAATCAGACAGAGAGAGAGAAAATCTTCTATCCGCTGGTTCATTCCCCAAACGGCTGCAACAGCCAGGGCTGGACCAGGCCGAAGCTAGGAGCCTAGAACTTTTTCGCAGTCTCCCACGTGAGTGTAGGGGTCTGAGGACTTGGGCCATCTCCCACTGCTATCCCAAGTGCATTAGCAGGGAGCTGGAAAGGAAGTAGAGTAGCTGGGTCTTGACCTGGCGCCCACATGGGATGCTAAAGTCACAGGCAGAGGCTGAGCACCATGAACCAGAAACTCTAATTCACTAGAAAGTATATTTGCAAATCAAGAGTACCACTGGGCAAGTTCAACTATTTAGATCTTTTAGAAAAGCTACCTGCCTAAATATATCCTTATTCCTGTACAGACAACACGTTACAGTGAAGGACAGGATGCTAGAAATGAGAAAATGTCAAGTTGCCAACCTAAGTATGAGACAAAAAGCTCTTGGGATCCAGTAGAACATTAAATAAAGTGAACCTAAGTGAGGTACATTCTCCTAACTCAGATCTCTTATCACATACATGTCACCTTCTATTTGATTCCGTAATTATAAAAATGTAGATTTAATTTACCCCAATATTCTTCAAAATCATAATCAGGGACAGTGACTGGCTTCCTGTCTCAGTGAAAAACTAGTTTTAGGCTTCAAAAAACACCTAGGTTTACTTTAACTATAAACCGGAAGACCTAGTTCCAACAACTCAGAGTACTTTCTCTTAAATTCTATTACTCAATTGTAGTTGGCTCTGGCAGAGATCTGCTATTTTAGTGAGTAATGACTTTGGTAACACTGTGATCTGTACTGACTATCCATACCAATTCTTGTCCTTTTAAAAAAGACAACGCTGGAAAAGTACATCTTTCTCTAATTTCAATGAAAATCATTAAAATTTGTAATAACTATGTCTATTAATTACCATAATAAATTTTTTTTAATGATTATGGGCAAGTTTGTTAGAATTCCTTTTGAGAAAACATACTTTCATCATGAAATCTTAGAAATCAGTTAACTGGGGCTGGGGCTGGCGCTGTGGCACAGCAGGTTAACGCCTTGGCCTGAAGCACCAGCATCCCCTATGGACGCCAGTTCGAGACCCGGCTGTTCTACTTCCGATCCAGCTCTCTGTTATGGCCTGGGAAAGCAGAAGATAGCCTAAGTCCCAGGGCCCCAGCACCCACGTGGGAGACCTGGAAGAAGCTCCTTGTTTCAGGTAGGCTTAGCTCAGCCGTTGCAGCCATTTGGGGAGTGTACCAGCAGATGGAAGATCGATCGATCGATCGATCGATCTCTCTCTCTCTCTCTCTCTCTGCCTTACTGTAACTCTGCCTTTCAAACAAATAAATAAATCCTTTTTTAAAAAAAAAATTAATTAGGGAATGCCTGTGTAATTTTTTATTTTTATTTATTTTTTTATTTTTTGACAGGCAGAGTGGACAGTGAGAGAGAGAGACAGAGAGAAAGGTCTTCCTTTGCCGTTGGTTCACCCTCCAATGGCCGCCGCGGCCGGCACGCTGCGGCCGGCACACCGCGCTGATCCGATGGCAGGAGCCAGGAGCCAGGTGCTTTTCCTGGTCTCCCATGGGGTGCAGGGCCCAAGCACCTGGGCCATCCTCCACTGCACTCCCAGGCCACAGCAGAGGGCTGGCCTGGAAGAGGGGCAACCGGGACAGAATCCGGCGCCCCGACCGGGACTAGAACCCGGTGTGCCGGCGCCGCTAGGCGGAGGATTAGCCTAGTGAGCCGCGGCGCCGGCCGAATGCCTGTGTAATTTAAAACTATAAATTAGTAACTGAATCACATGGCAATTTTACCTCACATCTTTGCAAACTATTCTTTCTGAAAAGGTAATTTAGGCAAAGAAGTTTTCCTGGGTTGATCAAAAAAAGTTAGGTTAATATGTTAAAAGATGAAGTAATACACTACAGAGAACAATTAATGTTTTATCAGAAAGAACTTAAAGCCTAAAAAATGTGTAAACCTATCAGCGAGAAAAACATGGGAGAACACAGAACTCTATCACTTATATTGCTTCTTAGTAAGTATCTGTTATTATAGTATACTATAGCTCAAACTGAAAAAAAAAAAATATTCCAGGAAGTTCAACTATTTTCGGGGCTAGTTTTCCTAGTTTTTTTATTATTAGTTTTCCTTCATTATAAAGCTTATGTAGATTTTGCTTCGCTGACAAGTATTTAGACTACAAATGACAGAGAGCATGGGAATGAACAATGCCTGAAACCAAATACTAAGTCTGTTCATGAATGACTACAGAATCTGTTTGGAAATTCACTGATAAATAATTTTCATTCTTCTTACCTGCAAATGCAAGAGCTGCAACACCCAATCCTACAGCTATCAAACTTCTTGCCTATGGAGGAAAAAATGATTATCACTTACAGTGTTACACACTAGGATTTAAAAGTACGTCATTTTTAATGTTTGTAAATATGTTAAATAATACATTCAAGTTGTACTGTGTAAAAAAATTTTAGCATCTATAGGATTATACAGGCTACTTGCTTTATCAGCTAATTTTCAGTGAACTAAAATAATTCTAGATTTTTACTTTATTACCATATGTCGGAATTCACTCTAATCAAGCTTAAATATTGTCAATTGCTAAAATATTTTATAGATTATTTTAATTCTATGTTTAACATATTTATCTTCTACAAAAAGGTACATTTCCAACATATTTTATATTTGCAATACTCAACAGCATTTGTTATAAATGTTTCTAAATATAGATTTAAGATTCTAAAGAAGTCAAACTTACAAAAATCAATAAAGTTGACAGTTATTTAATTCCTACCCTTCTATTCTAGTGGTACTTTCTACCAAAGTACCAGCTAATTCTGATAAAAATATATATTTAAAACTGGTTATAGACCCATAATATTCCATACTTTTCTCCTTAGACATCTCAGGAAAATACTTAAGCCACAACAGAACAAGGCGTAAGTGGCTAAGATCAATGTCCATCCCCTAGTATCCATTCTTCTTTTCTTCTATAGAGAAATTGTTTTTAGTCAGACATGTATTTTCACACCCCTTGGACTTACATATGGCTATGTTCACTAAGCATTGGCTTACAGGATATAAGCAGAGTGGTTTGTACAATTTCTGAAGAAGTCCTTCAAGGGACTGGAGAAATACCCTTCTCCTTTTCCATTCCTCCTTCCTGCTGGCTGGAATGCACACAGTACACCTAGAGCAGCTCTCTTGCATAAAAGCGGAAGAAGGGTGAGATGAAAGATGACTTAATCATAGAGTTACCTTAGCACCCCTGGTCTGCCTCTATTTTGTGAGAGAAAAGCTGTGTCTTCCCAAGTCACTATATTTTGTTTGTAGGCACTTGCAGCCAAAACAAATTCTGATACAGAATTAAAAAGTGAAATTACAGAAACATTCCTAGTAACATAAATCCCAAAGATTCAGCAAAGATATTTAAAAAGCTAGAATAATCTCACTAGGAAATAGAATGAATTCATTTTGCACTGGTGCTGACATCGTAACATGAAGGCTGAGATTGAAGAGACAGTAAACCCAAAAAGTTCAAATGCTGTAACAGAATACGTAACTTTTAGGAAATGAAAGCTCCAAATCTTCCAAAATGATGACAATTAGAAACATGAGGAGAAAAAGGACAATTATAGGAAAGTGCTCTACCATTAATTTCCAGCAACTCTCTCCAAGAAATCTAGAATTTTTTATAGACCAGACGAAAAAAATTCATCTCAGTTTCTGCCTCTCAGTTCCAGCTCTACTCACATAGCTTTTCAGCAGACAATGACACTGGGGCAATTTCAGTAAAGGAAGATTCATTCTCTGGCAGAGAAGGGAAAGCCTGGAGCTACTACCCACCCAGAGAGGTAAAAAGTCTTCGTTCCTTTCACACTGTCTAGACTTAATTATTCCAGAAAAGGCAGGGAAGTACTGACTTTAAGAAGATGCACTATAGTGACACAATTTCACTATTTTCTAGAGTTCCCCTCGTTCTATGTATTTTGAGCTTTGTAGTCTTATCTTCCATTATTTTACTTTACAGACCCTCTAACAACTCAACTTACACATGTGAATTATATTTTCTTCTAACTTTAACTTGACCACACAAATTCATCTTTATTTACCCAAATCCTACCAACTCTTTTTTTTTTAAAGATTTGTTTTATTTATTTGAAAGTCAGAGTTACAGAGAGAGAAGGAGAGTCAGAGAGAGAGAGAGAGAGAGAGAGAAGAAGAAGAAGAAGAAGAAGAAGAAGAAGGGAGGAAGGGAGGGAGGGAGGTCTTCCATCCACTGGTTCACACCCCATTGGCCAAAACGGCCAGAGATGCGCTGATCCGAAGCCAGGAACCAGGAACTTCCCCCGTGTCTCCCATGCGGGTGCAGGGACCCAAGGACTTGAGCCATCTTCTACTGCTTTCCCAGGCCACAGCAGAGAGCTGGATCAGAAGTGGAGCACATGGGTCTCGAACCAGTGCCCAGATGGGATGCTGGCACTGTAGGCGGAAGCTTTACCCACGACACCACATCACCGGCCCCAACCTACCAAAATCTTAATACCTCAACTTGAAGAATCTACAAAATGGTCCTCAGTCATTTATAACATCTAACAATGGGCACATAACCAATTATATGACATATACATAATCCCTTCAAATTAATAAAAAAGACAGGGCTGGGATTGTGGCACAGCAGGTTAAGCTGCCGCCCACAACACTGGCATCCCATGTGAGCACCTGTTGAAGCCCTGGCTACTCCACTTCCAATCCAGCTTCCTGCTAATACACCTGGGAAGGCAGCAGATGTTGGCCCAAGTGGTTGGATTCCTGCCACCCACACAGGAATGCAATGGAGTTCCAGGTTCCTGCCTTTGGCCTTGCCCAGTCCTGGCCATGGTGGTCATTTGGGGAGTGAACCAGCAGATGGAAGATCTTGCTTGCTCTCTCTCCCTCTCTTTAACTCTGCCTTTCAAGTAAATAAATCTTTAAATAATAACAAAAAGATAACTCAATTGGAAAGAGGGCAACTAAGCACCTAAAGTGGTCAAGCTAAATGGCTAAAACATGAACAGGTGCTCAAATTCAAGACTAATCATGAAATTAGAAATTTAGAAATATTAATATTCTATTAAGTATTTGTAGAACTTGTCTACTGAAGGCATCCTCATCCCCTACTGGGATACTGTGAGGCTAAAACAGAATATATGTAAATGTAAGGGATTTAGCATAACAGCATGGCACATGTTAGGACAGTCAGTAAATGTGAACTACTTTTGGTATGTATTATCAATGAAGAATAACAAACTATTGTGAATGATGTAACAAAAGTACAAAATTCTATAATCCTGAAATTTAAGATTTATTAGTGAAATGCTTTTTGAGGTGGGCACTAGAAAATGAATTGGTCTTCCCTGGATTAAATATCCCAATTTTTCACATTTTAAAAAATGTACATTTTAAATTCAAAGTCTCGAAAAATATGAGTTTTCTAATTTCAAACTTGTATAGATTAGTAATTATTGCTTCCTTTTTACTGTTTGAACTATTCAAAATACATGAGAAAAACAGCTGCCTCTGCAATTCCAGTCTCATTTCAAGGACTAGAGGCATTTAACTGAAAACATTAAGCCATTAAGCATTTGCTCATTTTTCACTTTACTCTAGTAAAATGTAAAGCTACTTTATGTTAAACAGTAAAATTTTAATTTAATTCAACAAATACGCCTGAGTACCCTGCTAGGATTTCCCGATTGTTACCACAGATCCATTCTCCACACTCCTCTGCCCTGCTCTGTACCTTTGCCTCCTCTTATCTCTAAAGACCAGTTCTCTATTTCCAGTACCCTCTAGCTTCTAGTTTGATTTCACTAGTGAGGGGAAAAATCAATAGAAAAACAAGGGGTAGAAGGAAAAAAATGGGGCACTTCATGCACCCCATTTCTTCCACTGCCTTTTCTCTCTGACCACGGTTTGTGCTGGGGAGTTCCTCTTCTACACCTTCAATTGGAACACGATTTCTAGCCTTGCCCCTTTATAGGTTTCCAACTGTTACCAGGCCACGGGTGACACACTGTCCCTTTTTGGATACCTTAAATCATGCCTACAAATCTGCCAATAGGCCCCCCATTAACTACCTTCACCAAAAAAATAAATCCATCTATTACTACCAGGACCTTTGGTCACTACACACCAGTCACTGTATCATACAAGGAACATGGCAACCTTGCCTCAAAGGCCTGTATCATATGAGTCCCATGTAGGACCTGGAACATGGTAGGTCTTAAATATTTATACTGTTATCCCAAAGATCTTTATTTTTATCCTTATTATAACATTTATTGAACTAACTTATAGTCAGATGTGTTGTTCTGTCTCCTTCACTTTTTCCAGTTATAGTCTTTAAATCATTTATTTTCAGTTCATTTGAAAGGCAGAGAGATAGAAAAGAGGCAATGACAGATCTTCCATCTACTGATTTACTCCCCAAATGCCCACAACAGCTGGGGCTGAGCCAGGCAGTCAGAAGCCCAGAATTCAATGATGGAATTGGAAGCAGAATCAAGACTGGAACCCAGGCACTTTGATAAGGTATACGGGCACCCAAGCAGCATCTCAACTGCTGTGCCAAATGCCCACCTCTTTACAGTCTTTTAAAAGCTTAACAAAATCTGCCGGCGCCGCGGCTCACTAGGCTAATCCTCCACCTTGCGGCGCCGGCACACTGGGTTCTAGTCCCAGTCGGTGCACCAGATTCTGTCCCAGTTGCCCCTCTTCCAGGCCAGCTCTCTGCTGTGGCCAGGGAGTGCAGTGGAGGATGGCTCAGGTCCTTGGGCCCTGCACCCCATGGGAGACCAGGAGAAGCACCTGGCTCCTGCCATCGGATCAGTGTGGTGCGCCGGCCGCAGCGTGCCGGCCGCGGCGGCCATTGGAGGGTGAACCAACGGCAAAGGAAGACCTTTCTCTCTGTCTCTCTCTCTCACTGTCCACTCTGCCTGTCAAAAAATAAAAAAAAAAATAAAAAATTAAAATAAAAAAATAAAAAAATATCTAAAAGCTTAACGAAATCTATGGACAGTTTTCCCAGAAAAGCACAGGTACACACACACAGACACACATACACACACAATTTTGCATACAGGTGAGAGGATTCATGATTTTCCATTAAACCCCTAAGTTCTTAAGCTACAATGTAAAAAGCAGGGTAAGAAGTGAAGCAAGCAGAGTGTCTAATTCACATTTGAGTACCCAGAGCACCGAACAGGTACATCGTGTATTTCATTTTTCACTCAACAAGGAAAAATAATGTTGATGCATTAAAAACATTAATCTCTGAATTGAGTCTTCAAAATAACATGAATAGACTTTTTCCAATCTTAAAAAAATTACCAACAATAACAGGGGCTGGCATTGAGGCATAGTTGGTAAAGTTGCCATCTACAATGCCAGCATCCCACATTGGCACTGGTTTGAGTCCCAGCTGTTCCATTTCCAATCAAGCTCCCTGCTCATGGCCTGGAAAACGCAGTGGAGGATGGTTCAAGTGTTTGGACCCCTGAATCCATGTGGCAGACCTGGAAAGAAGCCCCTGGCTTTGGCCTGGCCGAGCACTGGATGTTGCGGCAATCTGGAGAGTAAACCAACAGATGGAAGACCTCTCTCTGTGTCTTTCCCTCCCTAACTTTGCCTTTCAAATATAGAAATTAAAAAAAAAAAAAAATGAGGCAAATCACTGGAAAAAACATGGATATTCACTAAATAAAGGACCCAAACTATGCAGTCAAATCTTGCTGATCCACATTAAAAAGACAAAGGATATAGCACGACTAATCAAAAACCTATTTCTTTATTGGAACTAAAATTCCATTTCATAAGGGCTCTGTAACTGAGTATTTAATTGTATTTAGTTAATTTGATATTAAAAAAGCTTATAGTTTTGGAACAGAAACAATTACACAAAATAAAAGTATTTAAGTGAAAGTCAACCTGAAAGTAAAAAAAAAAAAAAAAAAGAAATCATATCAAGCAAACTGTAATAACCAGACATTTTACCCTAAAGCACCAAAAAAGTCCTCAAACTTTTTCATGGAACACTATAACAGATGTATAAACAATTACAATTTTATTGACTCAAAATAACATGATTTGTGTCCTGGAATGTGGGGGAAACTACTTATCCACTACCTAACATTTTTCATTCACTGAAAAGTGCCTAGTATCTCTTTTCAGAAAAATTTAGCGAGTTGGGAAACAGTATCAATTTCTCCCAACCCTCCAAACACCCAAACAAGAAAGAGAAAAAAAAAATCTAATTTCAAATATAGAAAATCAAAGTTAAGAGAAGGGTCAATCTATAGCCTGAGTAAGTACCTTACACAGAACTCCTAAATACATCTTTATTTGATCTTAATTTTTATAAATAAAAATCAAACATACTAGAGCTCTGATTAGTCCATCGTTCATTTGGAGTAACTATATAAATATCAGATCCAGCAACACGTTCTCTATTTCACTACTGAAAAAAAATGTTTACATAGGCTTTATCTATATGCCATTTCTTATTAACTTAAGTTTCAGTACGAATCCTGGGACTAAAAGGGTGCTTTTATATATGCAACACCATATTGGACCCAGTTGAAAGCATGAAGACATACTTCAATTTTTATTTTGAAAGCTCTTGTAAACAATGATGCTTTAAAACTAGATTGCCAGGCCGGCACTGCGCTCACTAGGCTAATCCTCCGCCTGCGGTGCTGGTACTCCAGTTTCTAGTCCCGGTTGGGGCGCTGAGTTCTGTTCCGGTTGCTCCTCTTCCAGGCCAGGTCTCTGCTGTGGCCCGGGAAGGCAGTGGAGGATGGCCCAGGTCCTTGGGCCCTGCACCTGCATGGGAGACCAGGAAGAAGCACCTGGCTCCTGGCTTCAGATGGGCACAGTGGCCATTTGGGAGGAGAACCAATGGAAGGAAGACCTTTCTGTCTCTAACTCTGCCTGTCCAAAACAAACAAACAAACAACAACAACAAAAAAACACAAACAACTAGATTGCCAGTCACAAAGCGAGAAAAATTACATTGAAACGACAACATAAAAACAAAATGGCACATCAACCAAAGTGTTAGCACCACTAATATAGTAATTTTCTATCAAGTAGGCAATAACCAGGTTAAATGTCTAAAACTGCTCATGTGATTAGACATCACAGTACATACATCTGAATTTTACAGAAATACCATTTCTTTGACTTGAGAAAATTAAGCTATGTGCTGAAAATAAATCAGATTTTTTTTTTTTTAGGCTAGATATATTCCTGCATCTTGGTGTTTGCTAGAACTGCCAAAGGTATCACATGTAGGAAAGAGTAGATGGTAAAGTGGATACCATATGAGGCCTTTTTTTCCCCTTAATTCTTATTTTCCCCCTGTATATACACAAGACAACCTTGGGCAAGCTTTAGTTTAAAAAAAATTTTTTTAAGATTCATATATACTAGTATATCATTTTGAAAGTAGCTACTATTTTCTAGGCCTGCAAAAGATTAAAATCTTAGATACATTTATTTTATCACACAAAATTAGTCTAACATATTTCTATTTGGAGAACAAGCTTATCATTCTATAGATATGTGTCTTCTTTTACAATTGGCCCAGTTAAGGTTTGGGGACAAAGGTCTATATAAGGAAAACAGAAAACCTTATATTCTATTTATGCCAAATTTAGAAATTTAGTTTAACAATCTTGTCAGGGTCATCACAGAAAACAAAGAGGATATGCATTCCCACAAAAATATTTTTGTGATAATGGTAAATTTGTAAAATTCACAACTTTGTTTTTTGCCTTTTTGACAAGGATACTCTAGTTTTCATTGTATCCTTCTGACCTACATAAAGCATGAATATTTTGGATATAAGCATTTCTAGCTACATGTATAACGGCACTATAGAAACAAACTGATGGCAAAATCTCAATGAAATCCTTTACTGATTTCAAAGAGATACGAGAGTTACCATAGAAAATCCTTTCCTAGACAGCTAAGTCTGGCTCAAGAAAAGTGGTAGATCCACACTAAGTAGCAGCCTTGCAGAATTAGGATTTCTTGATGTCCTGCTGGCCCCTCAACCCTACTCAGCACCATCGTTGTCATCCTTAGTACTCTCTCCCAGTCTTCATGGTCCTTACTAACCTAAGTTTTTAAGTTTCACCTTTTCATCACATAGCAAGCATGAACCTCCTCAAGCCTAAAAGGAGCAAAGGGGTGCTATGGGAGGTCCATGGCCTTCAAAGTTAATTAGACCCAGGCTCTAATTCCAACTCAGTGTTTACCAGTTCTGTGACCCTAAGCCATTCTCTCCCAGCCCATCTCCTCATCTATAAAATGGGATTATCACAAGATGCTCAGGATGATTTATGAGACAACGGCAGGACACTGTGTGAACATGGCGGATACCTCCACTCTCACGTCTTCAGTCTTACTCCCGCTCCTCACTACCCTACGCCTCCTGGAAATTCTTTCAACAAATAACCTCACTGCCATTCTCCACTTTCCCCACTCATCTCCTCACCAAAGCAAAACTCTTCGGTGTCAAGTAGTAATCAGCAGATCTCTCTACTACGATATATAGCATATTATTTAATAATGGTGTATCTGTCTATATCAAATCCCTTCTAGCATGTCAGATTCTGGAAGAAGGAATTTGTAGGTTTTATCTTTTTGAGCTTTTAAAATCTAGCAGGGTATCTGGCGCCCAATATGTTTTCAAAGTTTCTGTAATGGGATGAAAACGATTTTATGGTGCGTCCTTTACCAGCCACATGTCTCTTGTAGCATATATTAATTGTGTTCTGTACTGGTGGTTGAAATTTTGTTTTCAAATGGGAAACTAATGAACAATGCTAGTCTAACTTATTTAGGAAAGCAACATATAATTGTACCTCAAAATATCCCAAAAGTCTCAGAAAAGACAAAGAAAATGAAATTAAGGGTCTTGGGTCAGGTAAACTTCTTTACAAAAAAAAAAAAAAAAAAAAAAGAAGATAACCCACAGGTCATGTAGGAAAAAACATGAAAGAATAACCAAGTTGCTAAACATAGCAAAAAGAAATAAATGCCCACTAAAAGGGAAGTTTTAATTTATAAAGTAGAGGCCAGTGCTCTGGCATAGTAGGTTAAGCCACTCCCATATAGGCGGAGGTTTGAGTCCCGACTGCTCCACTTCCATTCAAGCTCCCTGCTATTGCCCCGGGAAAGCAGTGGAAGGTGGCCCAAATGCTCGGGCCCCTGCACCCACATGGAGACCCAGAAGAAGCTCCTGGCTTCAGATGTGACCAGCTCCGGTGGTTGTGGCCATTTGGGGAGTGAACTAGTGGATGGAGGACCTCTCTGTCTCTCCCTCTCTCTGTGAGCCTGCCTCTCAAATAACTAAGGTAAATCTTTATTAAAAATTTTTTTTATAAAGTAACCTTTCGAAGGCTGTCTCCTGTCTGATTTGTTGATTATGGATTATTAACTCAATAAATACTGGAAATATGTCAGGTAAAATCCATGTCCATGTGAAGCCACATTTTAGCATGAGACAACAATGTAAGTAAGGAAAATATAACATTCTATACAGTGATACATGCAATGGAGAAAAATAAAGAAATAGGCGTGTGTTTAATTGGTGAGAACAACATACTTGGAGAATGAGTAGGGAAAGCTTCACTGAAAAGGTGACTTCTAAAAAGAATGGAAGGAAGTGAGGACGTCAATCCACATCTAAGGAAAGATCACTGCAGGGCCTATGAAAGGGCTGAGACTGGTGTGCTTTAGGAACAGTCAGGAGGCCTGTGGGCACAGAGAAGTGAAGGGGGAAAAGGAATTGGGGATGAGGTCAGAGGGTCACAAAGGGAACAGATCATGCTGGACCTTACAGGCTAACGTAAGGCCTTTAAATTTTTCTTTCAGTGACATGAAACCTGTTTTGAGCAGAGGCCTAAGATTACCTTACTTAAAATTCTAAGGATCACTCTAGTTGTCAGGTTGAGAAAAGACTGTCAAGGGTCAAAAGCAAAGGAATGGAGATCAGTTAGAAATCCTAAACAGACATAATGGACCAGTGTGATCAGTGATGAAAATGGCAAAAGTGATTTTAGATATATTTTGAAGGTAAAGCCAGCAGGGTTTGTGGAGACTAAATGTACAGTATGAGAGAGAAGAATCAAGGATATCAGGGATGTTGTCTTGAACTAGAGGAATAAACATGTCTTTTGCTGCCAGGAAACACTGTCAGCTCCAGGACAGAGGAAGGGGATGACATCAGTTCTCTTTTGGACTTCCTTGTCTAAAACCACGCCAGAATGAGTATGATAAATAAAGCCTAAGCAAAGCAATATGGGAATTAATAACATGAAGGGGAGTGGTGTCTCATCTGCTAATGGAAAAGAACAATGAGCCGGATGTCTCAAAACCATTCTTTGTTATCTTGCAGTGACTCAATCCTCAAGGATTAATCACAAGCAAATCACTTTCTGCTGAACTCAGTGCTTTATGCTGTCTTATTATTTGGTTCACTTTCCACAAAAAAAAAAAAAAAAAGCTCTTTGAATTTAAACAACAGCAAGGAGAAGGGAGAGAAGAGGGAACAAGAAAGACTACCACAAAACAGATTTTGAGAATTCGGAAGAGAGCTATTGTATATGCAGATCAAAATAAGGAGAGGAAGGGAGATTAGATTCTAGGGAAAATGTCTGATATAACATTAGGAAGAGAATTTTCACAATTATCCTACCCCATGAATTTTGCAGACTCACATCTAAATTGGACAAATCCACATTAACCTACTCAGTCCTTCCCTTTAGTGTTCCATTGCCAAAAGCAAATATGTACATTTGAACTTTTCTCAAAATACCAACTCCTATGAAGATGTACATTAAGTAAAAAAGGAAAGGAAACCTAACTACATTTCAATTCACTCTGCTTTGAAGCCACTTATTTTAAATCACAGGCAAGTGTTAATTTCTATAGCCAAGACTAGTGAGTAAATAAAAGAGCAAAACAATAACATAAAATCAAAAGCCAAACATGGCAAGAACCAAAACTCATGGGCTTGCACCAAATGAGTGTCCCTCTACTCTCCAGTATAATTAACAAAAAATTCCCCAAACTTAAATCCTCACTATACATTTCTTAAGAATAATCTTTTAAGTAGTGTTTTACATTATTCAAAATAATGATGTGAGAATTGCCTCTACTTTTTCCTAATAACATAAGAAGCTTTATTTGCTCACATCAAACATAAATGTGAATAACTGTGGCTAGTCAGAAAATCCTGCCCAGTTATCAAGCTAGTCCTTCGATGCCATGGAGGGCACTTGTAGTCCCTGAATTCATTGCAGGTTTGTTGAACCAGGCTGGACACACACACACTAGTTTCTCTAGAGAACCCTGACTGACACATATTTCTGTTAAAGAAATGAGAGCCAGCACCACGGCGCAACAGGTTAATCCTCCGGCTGCGGCGCTGGCATGGTCCGGGAAGGCAGTGGAGGATGGCCCAGGTGCTTGGGCCCCTGCACCTGCGTGGGAGACCAGAAAGCACCACCTGGCTCCTGGCTTCGGATCAGCATAGCTCCAGCCGTTGCGGCCATTTGGGGAGTGAACCAACAGAAAGAAGACCTTTCTCTCTGTCTCTCATTGTCTGTAACTCTACCTCTCAAATAAAATCTTAAAAAAAAAAATAAAAAAAAAAAAGAAAGAAATGAAAAGCTGATTACTAGGGGCTTAATTAAGGCATATCCAAAATATGGATCAATAATCAAACATACTATTGAGAAGTATTTATAGACCATATCTTAAACAGAGAATAAGCGGTTATAGAAACAATGTACGATAAAAAAAAAAGTTGTAAACCAAAATAACAGTAGTTACACAGTAATGGTATCTACCTGCTTTCATTAAAACAAGGTCTCAGGATGACAGACTTTGGAATTAAAGATAGAGTTTGAATTTTGGCTTCCTACTTATGAACTCTACAACCCTGGCCAAATGACTTAATCTGTTTCAGAATTTGTAAAATGAGTATAATAACTAGACCTAATTAATTGGGTTGGTATGAATTTATGTAAATTAAGACATTCATATACATTACCTAGTGTTTAACATTTTGATAAATCTTCAATAAACTGCAGCTATTACAATTACCATATATAGGGCTGGCGCCGTGGCTCACTTAGCTAATCCTCAGCCTGCGGCGCCGGAATCCCATATGGGCCCCAGGTTCTAGTCCTGGTTGCTCCTCTTCCAGTCCAGCTCTCTGCTGTGGCCTGGGAATGCAGTGGAGGATGGCCCAAGCGCTTGGGCCCTGCACCTGCGTGGGAGACCTGGAAGAAGCTCCTGGCTCCTGGCTTCGGATCGGCGTGGCACCGGCCATAGCAGCCATTTGGGGGGTGAACCAACAGAAGGAAGACCTCTCTGTCTCTCTCTCTCTCTCACTGTCTATAACTCTACCTGTCAAATACATAAATAAAAAATCTTAAAAAAAAATAACCATATATAGTATTAGTTAAAAGAAAAAATTATCAAAAAAGAAAAATGTTAGGAAAATTCCACCTGGTCAGAAGGGTTTAACTTTTTAAACTTCAGTCAGAAAACCCTTTGACCTATCTATTTTAAAATAAACTTTAAAAACAAATTCTTCCTGGCATCCTTTAATAAAACAAGTGCACTGACCTTTTATCTTCCTTTTTATCCCTGCCCTTAAATTTGCACCCTGATCATAAAAACAATCTTGCTGTGTCTCTAGCTATCCTACCTCCTATCAAGTGCTCCGATATACTTTTATTATACTGACTTTGAAGTCCTTCGCAAGAACCCCTTTAACTCCCCTTTTTAGCGTCCATCTGATAAGCACCTTATCTGCAACATTCTATAGCTTTGCTTATTTCTTCTCACCTGGGAAATCATCTTTTCAGAAAGATACTTTTATTTCTTTACAGTAGCCTATTTTGTAATTTCTTAGACTGGGAATGCCTACAGCTTAAATTTTCATTATACATTCTTCTTTCCTTCTTTTTTCTGAATTAAGATACAATTAACCGCCGGCGCCGCGGCTCACTAGGCTAATCCTCCACCTAGCGGCGCCGGCACACCGGGTTCTTGTCCCGGTCGGGGCACCGGATTCTGTCCCGGTTGCCCCTCTTCCAGGCCAGCTCTCTGCTGTGGCCTGGGAGTGCAGTGGAGGATGGCCCAGGTGCTTGGGCCCTGCACCCCATGGGAGACCAGGAAAAGCACCTGGCTCCTGGCTCCTGCCATCGGATCAGCGCGGTGCACCGGCCGCGGCGGCCATTGGAGGGTGAACCAACGGCAAAGGAAGACCTTTCTCTCTGTCTCTCTCTCTCACTGTCCACTCTGCCTGTCAAAAAAAAAAAAAAAAAAAAAAAAAGATACAATTAACCATGTCTTCAAGTTTAAGACTTTTTAAACATATCTTGAAGTATCTGAAGACCCTGAAAATCACCACAAAAATGAAGACTGTAAATCACTCCTTGGAGTTCGATTTCATCATTTTCTGATGTAAGACGAAAAGGCAATGGTACAGTAAGAAAAGCCACTTTACTAACGATACGACCTTGACACAGTTAATTCACCTCTTTGAACCTCAGTTTTGTGTATGAAGGTGCCGACCAGTAGCATCTAACTTCATTATGAGAAGAAAGAAAATATAATCACAGTGCCTGGTACACTGCACACATTCACTAAATGTTATAGATCACTTCCTCCTTAATTATTCCACCGCACATGAAGAATTCAATATATTCATGCAGATTCTATTTATATATATAATATACATAATATTTATATATAAAAATAGAAAATGTCACTAATATGGGAAGAGACAAGAAACTTTTTCAACACACAAAAGACCTTGTATTTGAAAATATCAGGAAGCACTGTTTTAGGAAAAAAACAAAATAACATACTGGCTAAAAGTGAATAATTACTACAAGGACTTAAAACAATCCTCCATAAAGTTTCTATCAAAAATTCTTATCATAAGGATAAAATATAGACGATAACCTTACTGTTAGAAACAAGTATGCTGGCACTTAAAAATGATAATGAATCAACAATTCAAAACTGCATTTCTAAATAGCCAAAGTTGCAAGCTTACCAGAATGGAGGGAATGGCTATCTCAAATCATTAGGTGAACCACTAAAAGGAATATGCAAATTAGCTATCCTTCAAAGCACTTATTAAACCTTTAAAATTCTTTCCATACAAGGCCAGCGCTGTGACATAGTGGGTTGGGCCTCCACCTATGGCATGGGCATTCCATTTGGGCACCAGTTAATGTCCTGGCTAATCCTCTTCTGATCCAGCTCTGTGACCTGGGAAGGCGGTAGAGGATGACCCAGGTGCTTGGGCACCTACACTCACGTGGGAGACCCGGAAGAGGCTCCTGGCTTCAGATGGGCTCAGCTCCAGCCATTGGGGCCATTTGAGGAGTGAGCTAGCAGATGGAGGACCCCCCCTACACACACACACCCGTCTCTTTCTGTGACTCTGCCTTTCAGATAAATAATTTAAAAAAAAAAAAAAAGAAAGAAAGAAAAGAAAAAAATATTTACTGGGGCCAGTGCTATGGCACAGGGTAAAGCCACCACCTGCAGTGCTGACATCCCATATGGGTGACAGTTAGAGTCCCGGCTGCTCCACTTCCAATCCAGCTCTCTACTATGGCCTGGGAAAGCAGTAGAATATGGCCCAAGTCCCTGGGCCCCTGCGCCAGCATAGGAGACCCAGAAGAAAATCCTGGCTCCTGGCTTCAGATCGGTGCAGTTTCAGCTGTTGTGGCCATTTGGGGAGTGAGATCAATGGATCAAAGATATCTCTCTCCCTGCCTCTGCCTCTCTAAATCTGCCTTTCAAACAAATAAATCTTAACAAAAATCTTTACATACAATATAGTGATTATATATATACACATATAATATATATATATTATATATATGATATATATACACATATGTTGTAGTGATTAGTTAATAAAATGTATTCTTAAAAACTGAGATTTTAAGTGTTCTCACCACAAAAAATAAGTATGTGAGGTAACACACGTTAATTAGCTTCAGTTTGCCAGTCTACAATATATTCATATTTCAAAACATGTTGTACATGATAAATACATACAACACTGTCTTAAAAAGTTTATCAAAAAAGATCAGAAAATTGAGAGTAGGGAAAGTAAGTCTTTAGATAACTGACACTTTAAGAAACAATTTTCAATATGTAAAATTAAACTGGTATTTTGAAAAACGCATTATTCAAAAGTCATAAAGCAGATATACTTATAAGTACTTTACAGTATTAAATTCCTTGGTGAATGACACAAAGATCGCTGCAGCTAGACAGTATTTGAGGGCAGAAAATGCTATTTATGGTACCACTGTTGGTAGTTTTTCATCCTTGGTTTAGTTCTCTTTACTTCACTTTTTTTTTCCTTAATAACTTTGTTATGAGTCAAACACATTTTTGTTTTTAAATATTTTATTGGCCGGCGCCGTAGCTCACTAGGCTAATCCTCCGCCTTGTGGCGTCGGCACACCGGGTTCTAGTCCCGGTCGGGGCGCCGGATTCTGTCCCGGTTGCCCCTCTTCCAGGCCAGCTCTCTGCTGTGGCCAGGGAGTGCAGTGGAGGATGGCCCAAGTACTTGGGCCCTGCACCCCATGGGAGACCAGGAGAAGTACCTGGCTCCTGCCATCGGATCAGCGCGGTGTGCCGACCGCAGCGCGCTGGCCGCGGCGGCCATTGGAGGGTGAGCCAACGGCAAAGGAAGACCTTTCTCTCTGTCTCTCTCTCTCACTGTCCACTCTGCCTGTCAAAAAAAAAATATATATATATATATTAAATATATATATTTATTTTAAGGGCAGAGTCACAGAAAGGGAGGGATAAAGTGATACCTCCATCTGCTGGTTCTCCCCAAATTGCCACACGAGCTTGGCCAGGCCAAAGCCAGGAGCTTCATCCAGGTCTCGCCCGTGGGTGCAGGGGCCCAAGGACTGCTTCAGTGAAATTCAAATACGCTCAGAGATGAGATTTCATATGGTGGTCCCAGGCCCGTCTGCATTCACCATTGGCCATTTCCCCCTCTGCTTTGTTGAAGGAGCGTTAAGGCCTGTGAGGTCGAGTCTGACCAGTAGATGCAATGGAAGATGGGAAAGCAGACAGAGACCTTCATCTCTGCCCTGGGCAGCAGTTCGGGCAGCACCAGCGTCTCCTCTATGGCTCTAGATCCCACTAGTGAGATGCCCATAGTTTCAGTGAACATGCGGTGCCTTTTTTTTTTTTTTTTTTTGACAGATAGAGTTAGAGAAAGACAGAGAGAAAGGTCTTCCTTCCGTTAGTTCACTCTCAAATGGCTGCTTCAGCTGGCACTGTGCGGAGCCGATCCGAAGCCAGGAGTCAGGTGTTTCTCTTGGTCTCCCATGCGGGTGCAGGGGCCCAAGCACTTGGGCCATCCTCCACTGCCTTCCCGGGCCACAGCGGAGAGCTGGACTGGAGGAGGAGCAACCAGGACTAGAACACGGCGCCCATATGGGATGCCAGTGCCGCAGGTGGAGGATTAACCAAGTGAGCCATGGCGCCGGCCCCACAGTGCTTTTAAAAATACCAATTCTTTCTTTAGCCCACCAGTCCTAAGACTGCTAGCGGTATTTGGTTGTTCCCAACCTCCAGATTGCCTCGATATGTCCCATTTGATTTCTGAACAATTCCATAACCTGTGAAACCAGTATCTTGCATTATATTTCCTCTGTTTTATAACACTGATGTCATGTCCACTTTCCTGGTGAGTACTTGACAGAAAAGCTGAAGGGGAAACAAAGATAAAAAGAAAGGATATTCTTAGAAACAGAACTTCTAAGATTCATCTTCTTCTCATCTGTGTGACCTGGGGCAAGTTATTTCAATGCTTTAAGTCTCTATCTGCAGGTCAGGGGAGTGATGCGTTACAATAGTACATACACCTCATGGGATTATTACATGGACTGAGTTCACATGTTCAAATAATCAGCCAACCGGACACATTTTAGCTACCATCATCCCCTCCTCTATGTTCCCAGAACACTACCCACCATAACACATTCTTCAGTGACCCTGCCTTCTGCTTTTCTATCCTCTTCTTAAGCATCACATTAAGCTTAATCTTCCTAAAGGCCTCCACTGACAACATAGCTCCTACAAATATGGCCCTCACACTTTAACCTGTCATACAGGGATGCCCACAATTATTCCCAACTTATCTTTATGTTTATTTCTCGATAAAACCTATATTTTAGAAAAACTGTTTTGGCTTCTCTTAAAAAAATGAAATATCTGATAATACTGGTATTTAATAATTTGCCTCCTTCAGAAAACTAAACACTCTCTCCATTTTGCAATTATTAGTATCACTCATACAGAAGACTATGACCCCAGAGCCCTTCATTCATTTGTGCTACCAGCCTGGCCACGTTAGGCATCTAGATACGCCACTTGAAAGATGTTATCGTCTTTTAAGTTTTGCTCATATTCTTGCCTTTTCTCAAGGCTCAGCTCATTCGCTCACTTTTCCACAAAGTCTTCTCCAATTTCCCACCCAAGAACCTCTGAATTCAAGTATTCTATCGGTCTTGTAACACTTACAGCTTAGTTCTTCATTCACTTATCCTTGAAAAGGCATTTACAGTTATCTGTTCTGTGCTTTGCTTGGCCCTAGGGGTATTAGCAAGAAAATTGGACACATCCCTACAACTCAGGGTCTCCTCCTAATCTAAAAGAATGGATTTAGCTCCTGGAGAAATCCTTTGAGGACAAACTCCATGTTTGATTCACCTTTGTATCTACTACAGCACATACTGAAAGAATGAGTCAACAAAAACTGTCAATAGTTAATAGAATCTGTCATTACTAGGGTTTTTATCTTTGATCCAAATGTCTACTAGAACAATCACCTTGTAAACTGTTTTACTGGAACATAGTCGTATTTATATATTCGCTATACCTGCATTCATTCTACAATAGCAGAGTAGTTGTTACAGTCTCTCTGACTGCAGAGCCCAAAATATTTACCACCTAGCTCTTAATAAAATATTTGCTGGAGCTGGCACTGTAGCACAGCACGTTAGGCTGCCACTTGCAACGCCAGCATCCCATGTCAGGGTGCCAGTGATTGCCCTGCTTTGGATCCAGCTCCCTGCGACTGTGCCTCAGAGAGCAGTGGAAGATGGCCCAAGTGCTTAGGACCCTACCACCCATGTGGGAGACCCGAATAGGTTTCTTGGCCCCTGGCTTTGGCATGGCCCAGCCCATTTGGGCTGTAGCCATTTGGGGAGCAAACCAGCAGATGCAAGATGTCCTCCTCTATCTTTCAAATAAATATTAAGAAAAAGAAAAGTTTGCTGCCATTTGAGGATGACAGCCTGGTTCATGTTTATTTCCTACACACACACAGTTAACAGCTTCTACTATCTAGTATTCCCAAAAAATCTATTAAACTGAGTTACACTGATAAACTTTAAAAACAGAAACTATTTCTAAGTTATAGACTGTGCTCTTGGAGGTTTTGATAAGCAATAAATGACCAAAACTTGGATAAGAATATCAGAAGTCACAGTACTTGTATCAGATCATATATAGCATTTATTAGATGCTTATATAGACCTTTCTTGACCAGTAAAAAAGTGAAAGAAGAGGGCTAGTCTCATGTATCTTACCCTTTTTATTCCATAAGGAGTCCAGTTTATCAGCCTATAATCCATTTCCCTAATTCTCTATTTTTTTCCCCAAGCCAACTGGCTGATTTGTTAATCACTCAAGAAAGACACATGGGGGCCGGCGCTGTGGTGCAGCGGTTAAAGCCCTGGCCTGAAGCGCTGGCATCCCATATGGGTGCCGTTTCTAGTCCCGGATGCTCCACTTCCGATCCAGCTCTCTACTATGGCCTGGGAAAGCAGCAGAAGATGGCCCAAGTCCTTGGGCCCCTGCACCCACGTGGGAGACCTGGAAGAAGCTCTTGGCTCCTGGCTTTGGATTGGAGCAGCTCCGGCCGTTGCGGCCATCTGGGGAGTGAACCAGCGGATGGAAGACCTCTTTCTTTACCTCTCTCTGTAACTCTGCTTTCAAATAAATAAAAATAAATAAATCTAAAAAAAAAAAAAAAAAAAAACTGCATGGAGCAGCAACCATGTGCCTGACCCTATGCTAGGAGCTGAGAGAATGTGTGTTCTTTCAACTTGCTGGCTAGGTTGCCTATAAAGAATGTCTAATTTTAGTTTAAAAGTGTATTTCATAAAGGAACAGAAACATTATTTAAATACTGACAGCAAATCAACAAGTGAACCAAACTGGGTATGTGGTACTACCATCCAGTTTCAAATATTCCCCAGAAACACACACACACACACACACACACTACTTTAAATGTTTCACTACCATAAATCAAAGAATTTTAGAAAACTGGGAAAACAGCCCACTCCCTCATAGCTGCTGCTGTTAGAAAAAAAAAAAAAAAAGAGACATTAAAATTGTTTAGAAATTCCCCAAGGCATTTTATTCTCCTAAAACACCATAAGCAGTAAATAACCTTCTAGATAAACATAAATTGTCTGACAGTGTTATAAAATGCTAAACTTCTATCTTGAGACTACAACATTTGTGTTCAGGAGAGACAAAAGTTGTACCAGAGGGAAATTAAGAAGGGAAAAATTAATCTTCCTCCTCAAAAGGGGGTGGAAGTTTCGAGGAAGAGAAGAAAAAGGGAGACTACACACCCATTCAGCAAATACTTACTATTTACCACACAAACATTTATTTATCATACGCTGGGAATGATACAAAATTCTGAAGAAAGAGTAGTAAGCAAGATAGATATTTGTTTTCCCTCAGGGACTAACATACAAGAAAACCCTACAGGAGAAAACAGACGTGTCAACATGTTAGAATCAAACACTCCTGTTATCACTGAATAGTCACAGAAGTTAACCGTTTAACAAAAAACAACTGTGCCTGTTACCATGTGCCAGTTACAACACCCATCACAGATGTGATATAAAATATTTTGCCCTGAGGACTTCACACTAGGTGCTCATACAAATAGTTTGAGCATCTCTCATCTGAAACATTTGGGATCAGAAATATTTCAGATTCTTTCAAATTCTGGAATATTTGCATATGCATAACGAGATATCTTGGAGATAGGACCCAAGTCTAAACACAAAATGGATTTCTCTTACATGTATACATCACACACAGAGATTGAAGGGAATCTTACACAGTATTTAACATAATGTTGTGAGTCAAACAGTTTCATGGCATTGAATTTTCCACTTATGGCATCATATTGGTGCTCAAAAAGTTTTAGGTTTTGGAGTATCATTTTAGATTTTGAATTTTGGATGCTTAACCTGTATAACTGATATAAGAAATACAAAATACAAACTTCCTTCTACTAGCAAAGGAGAACTGGGGTCAGTGAAGGCTTTAGTAAGCCACGCCTTAAAAAAACAAGTGGGGGGCCTGCGCTTTAGCTCAGCACGTTAAAGCCCTACTAGCCTGAAGTGCCAGCAGCCCATATGGGCTCTGGTTCGAGTCCAGGCTGCTCTACTTCCATCCAGCTCCCTGTTAATGTGCTTGGGAAAGCAGCAGAGGATGGCCCAAGTGCTTGGTCCCCTGCACCGATATGGGAGATCTAGAAGAAGCTCCTGGATCCTGGCTTTGGATCGGCTCATTTCCAGCAGTTGCTGCCATCTGGAGAGTGAACCAGCAGATAGAAGACCCCTCTCTCTCAAATAAAAAAAAGGTGTTCAAAAAAAAAAAAAAAAAAAGAGTATGAGGGGCAGGTGCTTGGCGCAGTGGTTAAAACTGCCTGGGACACCCCTACCCCACATGAGAGTGCTTGATCTGAGTCCCTATTCTACTCCAGCTTCCTGCTAGCACGCACCCCGAGAGGCAGCAGATGAGTGCTCAGATATCCGGGTCCCTGCAACCCTTGTGGGAGATCTAGGTAAGAGTTTTGGGCTCCTGGCATAATCCCAGCCCTGGTTATTGCCAGCATTAGCACAGTGAACTAATTAGATGGAAATACTCTTTGGGCTGGGGTGGGGACAAAAAAAAAAAAAAAGTTGGAGTTGGCCAGGTAAAGAATTTCAGACAGAAGCAAAAGCTACAGTAAAGTCACAGAAGTGTGAAATATGAGGAACCCAATGCAACCACAGCATGGGCTGAAGTGGATGGAAAATGTGGCTGGATATGAAGTTTCCTACACCACCCTAAAAAAAGTTTGGATCACAGTAAGCTTATAAAAAGGGATGGCACCACTATGAAGTCTGTATTACAGAAACGTACCAAATGGCAGTGGGAAGTTTAGAATACCAGAAGCAAAGTCTGTCTTTACAGCCTATTACAATAGGCCAGAGAGATAGAAAAGACCAAGAACAGCAATGTAAAGGATGAGAAAGAAAATTACAGGATGAGGGTAAATCACTGATGGACAAAACGCTGGAAGGAGAGAGAAACCGGAGTTGATGATGGCATCCTGCAAGGCAGGAAAAAAAAGGAAAATCAACATATTTGAGGAGGGACTATAATGAGCTGCATTTTTTTAAAAAGGATTTATTTATTTATTTGAAAGGCAGAGTTGCAGAGAGAGAGGTCTTCCATCCACTGGTTCACTCCCCAGATGTCCGCAACAGCCAGAGCTGTGCTAATTCAAAGCCAGGGTCCAGGAGCTTCTTCCCAGTCTCCTACATGGGTGCAGGGGCCCAAGCACGTGGCCATCTTCCACTGCTTTCCCAGGCCATAACAGAGAGCTGGATCATAAGTGGAGCAGCCAGGACTTGAACCAACACCCCTATGAGATGCTGGTACTGCAGAAGGGGGCTTACCCACTAGGCCACAGCACTGGCCCCTGAGCTGCATTTTAATAAGCTGAACTTTGTATTTTTGTTCTGCATTTTGACTGCATTCACTGAGAGAACAAATCTTTCCATTCTTTCTCATTTCAGAATAACATTGACTCAACACTGTTTTTCCAGTGCTTACCCCAAATCAATCACCAATATAAATGCTACAAATACTTACCAGAGAGAAAGTTCCTGTCCATGAGTTTACATATTAGCTTACTATTATGGTATAAGAAATGGCAAAGAAAGACTAAGAAAATATTGAAGAAAAATATAGATGTATAGAATTGAGGTGGAGGCTTCAATGTATGTCAAAACAAGTTTCAAAATATAACTGAAAAATAGAAGAGTTCATTTTTTGGTAATGAACAAATGCTTCATAATTTACATGATTGATAGGTTTTAGCTTTCACATATCAGGTTTGCTTATGAAGAAATATATAGAGGCTGGCGCTCTGGCATAGTGGGTAAAGCCGCTGCCTGCAATGCTGGCATCCTATATGGGCACTGGCTCAAGTCCCAGCTGCTCCACTTCCAATCCAGCTCTCTGCTGTGGTCTAGGAAAGCAGAAGATGGCCCAAGTGCTTGGGCCCCTGTACCCGTGTGGGAATAATTTTTTTTTTAAAGTGGCAGGAAATGTTTTCCTTCAACTCACTGACAATCATTTTCTCCTATTTAAGATTACCACACATGTCCCACACCTAGGCCATTTTTTTTTTCTTTCCTAACACCCTTTGCCAGTTTCCCATTGCTTTCAGTACTTCCAAGTTCCCCAAAGTCATTATCAATAATCTTATCTATTTCATCATTGGTCATTGCCCTTAGGTACACAGTGAAAATCCCTGAGGCCTTTTTTGTTCCATAGTAATATGGAGAGGATGGGGAGTATTGGTGGATAGGAAACTACTGATCCATGAAATCCTAAAATATGTACGACAACCATACCCAAGAAAGAACTGTCCGCATCCTTCAAAATGTTTAAAGTCCTCACTGAATATAAAGTAGGCAGAAAGCCTATTTATCTTAGTATAGAACTTTATCATTTTTGCACTGTGTTACTAAAGACAATTTTCCATAAGTGTAACTTCCTTGTAAATTGAGGGAACGATTATTTTGTTCAAAATTTTACCAGGAATTGTTCACCATTCGGGGGAAAAAAAAAACAGTCTGACAATGACAATTCTTTAAGCCTTGCAAGGATGAGGAATCTTTTTTCTGCCAAGGATAGTTTGGATATTTATAAACATGATTTGCAGGTCACACAAAATTATCAACCTAAAATGAGCCTGCTATAGATTTATTGAATTTCGAGTCCCACCTGCAGTTGCCTTGACAGCACCACACAAAACGATTCTGCAGGCCTTTTACAGCCCATGGGCCGGAGAGTCCCCAGCCCACCCCTGCTAAAGGTATTTGAAATGTCAATCCTTCTGATAATCAGTCTGCAATTTCAGTTGTCAAATGACTTTCTGTATTGTTGCAATAAGCCAGTTACTAATGATCACCTCACTGTTTTTTAATATTGTCCTATCTGACCACTTATGTATTTAAAGACATGTTTATTTTCTAATAAAACATTTATTTCACCTTTATGTTTCAATTAGAACAGTTTGTTGATTTTTAAAATTATGTTAATGCACAGAGTTTGTTGCCTATGAATCTCATTTCAGGATTTCAGGAAATACAGGACATTTTACAAAATATTTGTTTTACAGAAAGGTAGATTTCAGAAACCAAGTGGACTTTAATTCAAAAAACATTTCCTTTTTTTATTTACTTGAAAGGTAGAGTTAGATAGGGAGAGAGAGAAAGAATTCTTTCATTCACTGGTTCACTCCTCAAACGGCCCACTAGTGCCAGGGGTCAGGAGCTGCTTCTGGGTCTCCCATGTGGGTGCAGGGGCCCAAGCACTTGGGCAGGCTTCCATTGCTTTCACTGGTGCAGTAGCAGGGAGCTGGATTGGAGGTGCAGCAGCCAGGACATAAACTGGCACCCATGTGGGATGCCAGAATTGCAGGCTTAACCCAGTGCACCACAACACTGGCCCACAACATTTCTTGAGCACTGCTAGGTGCCCGGTACCATCCTCCAGGCTTGGAATATGTAAGAGAACAAAACTGATGATGAAGTTTGGAGTTGCAAACTCTTTGAACTCCTGTGTCTGATTCGTTCCTTATCACAATCCTCTTGAGGAAGGTCCTTGTTAACCTTCAGTTAAGTGAGGGAAGGGAGATTCAGGAAGTTCTAGGTGAAAGGTCACTGCAAAGCACACCAAACACTGGAGTTAGGGAGGTTTACTGTCGGGTGGGGGAAACCTGATGGGCTGCCTCCCCATGCATGAGAGCACAGCAGCCTGTAATAGGGAGAATCGGTCTTAGATAGCTTTGTAGAGGAAAGGAGGTGGGAGCAGCAAATCCTATTAGGGCAGAGGTGCAGCTGGCGCCCGTGTTGGGCCATTTGGTCACCTGACTTCTAGTGAGCCAGGCAGAGCTTAGGAAGCTGGTACCATTTTACTAACACGGGGTAACTGGCGCAGCATCATTGCCCCAGTCGGTGGCAGACCTAGGATTCCAAGTCCTACGCTCATTGCACTCTAACTCCTTGGAAATAAGGATAGGATAGTCTGATGGAGCTTGATAAGATAAAGTAGAAGGAATCTCCATGACAATGTGTAAAAATCGTAGTTGGACGCACTGTGAAATTTTGAAGCTAGAACTGATGTTGATGATTTTATACTTGTAGGTATTTTTACTTGAAAGAGGAAAGAGTGTATAAAATCCAAGATGTCAGGTAGGAGGCATATTTAATAGTCCAGGTAATGGGGCTGGGGGTTGTGGCCTAGCAGGTGGAGCCACCGCCTGCAGTGTTGGCATCCATATGTGCGCTGGTTTGAGACCTGGCTGCTCCACTTCCATTCCAGCTCTCTGCTACGGCCTGGGAAAGCAGTAGGAGATGGCCTAACTCTTTGGGCCTCTGCGCCACATTAGAGACCTGGAAGAGGCTCCCAATCGGCGCAGCTCCGGCTGTTGCGGCCAGTTGGAGAGTGGACCAGCAGATGGAGGATCTCTCTCTCTCTGACTCTACTTCTCTCTGTATAACTCTGACTTTCAAATAAATAAATAAATCTTAAAAAATAGTCCAGGTAACTGAAGGCTAAAGTATAGGCCAGTGATTGTCCACCTGTCCATCTACCTAGGCAAACCCACCTGTGTGCTCCAGAAATATATCAGCTATGATAATCCAGTGCTCACAAAATGAGTCCTTACTAGAAGTAAATAGTCACTCTCTGATCTTAGGAAACTTAGAAAAACGCTGGAAAATTACAGATCAACAAAAAAGATGTCACAAGATAAAGGACAACTAGCAAACAGTATGGCCAAGAGCCATGAATCTGAAGGCAAGATACATGGTTGCGGCTAGAGCAGCGTAAAATAAGTGGGGGAAAAAAAATCAATGAATTAGCCATTTTTCTGGACGTTCTAATCCATTTTTCTTACATACAGCCTGAGAGAACTGCTTAAGATCCCCACCTGTCACTCCCTTGCCTAAAACCCATCCAGATGGTTATCACTGCCCTCCGGCTATCTGGTTTACCAGCTGCTTCCTATGTTCTAGCCTCTGCCCCATCATCTCTGGGAACTCCACTCATCCACACGGCCCACGTGCACCTACTGGGCACTTGTAAAATGGCTAGCCTAAATGGAGATGTTTTTTAGGAGCCAGTGCTGTAGCACAGCAGGTAAAGCCGATGCCTGCAGTGCCGGCATCCCAGGTGGGTGCCGGTTGGAGTCCTGGCTGCTCCTCTTCCGATCCGGCTCTCTGCTGTGGCCTGGGACAGCAGAAGATGGCCCATAGACCTTGGGGCCCTGCACCCGCATGGGAGACCCAGAGGAAGCACTGGGCTCCGGATCTGCGGTGCAGATCCAGCCATTGCAGCCAACTGGGGAGTGAACCAGCAAATGGAACTCCCCCCCCCCACCGCCCACCTCTCCTCTCTCTGTATAACTCTGACTTTCAAGTAAAATGAATAAATCTTCAAGTAGATAAATGGAGATTTTTTTAAAGAGTTAAATATACATTGGCTTTCAAGGATGTAGTTATTACAGGAAAAGAAAAACTGTGAGAGTATCTTAGTTATAGATTTATATTATCAGATGGAACATGCTTCATAGTTGAGTTAAATACCGTTAACATTAAACTCATCTATTTTTCACTTTAATATGACCACAACAAAACTGAAATATACGTATGCGGGCGGCCAGCGCTGCAGCCCAGCGGGTTCAGCATCCCGGTCCCATATCCGATTGCCAGCCCCCCCTACCCAGCTTCTGCTAATGCGCCTGGGAAAGCAGCCAAGACCCAGGACAAGAGCCCCTGCCATCCTCAACGAGCTTAGGCCTGGCTGTTGTGGCCACGTGGGAGTAAACCAGCAGACGGAAGATCTCACTCTGCCTTTCGAATAAAAGATAAATCTTAAACAACACGCGCACATACACACGGGTCCAGAAACGTTTCTTTGGGGACACTTCTCTCTCCCAGCGCCCCATTTCAGCCTGAGTCTGAGCGCCCTGCTTCTCTGAGGGCGACACCGCTCCCCCTCTGTTAACTCCTCCATCTGACCTTGCTTTTCAACCTGAACCGCACCACACCCTCCTCGAGGGTGTCCCGAGGGAGGAGAACCCAACAGACACAGTTCAACGTATTTTCTATCCTCAGCCGCCCGTTTTCTGGCCCGCGTCCCCGACTAGACTGGAAACTCCTAGAGGACAGAGACGCTCGGAGCCGCGCTGTCGCCGACGTTTCGTCATCCAAGCCCGGCACAGAGCAGCCTCCCTCCCCCTAACGAAGGAGCGGCGGGACTGGGTTGGTCAGAGAACCCGAAAACAAACGTTCGAGTGCCGAGGGGGTTCCGCGGGGCCAGGCAGAGCTGGGGGTGCAGAGGAGTGAGGCGGGGCTCGGAGGCGGCTCGGGGGCGCCAGCGGGGCGTGCCCGCGCACCGCGGGGCCGGGGAGGGGCGGGGGACTCACCAGACCGTGGTCGATCTCGGCGTCGGGCCGTTTGGCAGAGGGCGGCACGTATTCGGCATAGCGCAGCCCCTCGCCGGCGGGGGCGACGCCAGCCCGAGCAGCCATGGCGAGGCGGCCCCTGAAGACGCGGAGCGCCGCAGCGCCGTCTACGAGGCGGCCTCAGGGACAAACTACTGAGGGCGCGCTCGTTTGCAGGTCCAGGTGAGGATGCGTCCGCGGCGCCGCCGAAGGCGGAGCCAGCCCGGGAAGAGCTTGTTCCCACCCAGCCTTGGGCAATTTATCCCAACGAAGCCCAGGGTCGTTTTCAATGCCGTGGGACGGTGGAGATTTTTCCTTTGTTTCAGATTTGGCAAGCCAAGGCCATCCCAGGACCTCCTGGGGAACTGCAGGGTGGGGCCTGGCACTCTTCCTAGGCTGCCCTGGGGCCTCGGCTGAAGCCTGTGAGGAGATATTGGTCTGGTCAGCTGCAACCAGGAGACTCAGGGGCCCCGCTGTAGTGCCTAGCCCCTGCCCGAGGGATCCCGGCCCAGGCCCAACACCTGAGCAAACTTGTGTTTAAACCCACCGATTGTCTCATTCAGGAGTGTCATTGAGACGTGTTGTGTCCTCCACTCCCAAATGAAGTTACAGAGAAGAAATTCATAAACCAGGAAACAAATTTCACTCCTCACAGACGGTTTTGTTCTCTTTTGGGTCTAGAAAGACTATTTGGTCTTTAGGTTATTTATTTACTTATTTGAGAGACTAAGAGCGCTGCCATTTGAAGGTTCACGCCCAAATGCTTGCAAACAGCTGGCCGTGAAGGCAGGAGCCAGGAATTCAGTCCAGGTCTACCACGTGGGCAGGGACCCAATTACCTGCACCATCATCACCCAGGGGCCACTTTAGCAGGAAGCTGGAATGGGGATCCACCGCAGGAGCTGGGGTTCCAGTGCATTCCAGTATGGGATGCAGCCTCCTGAATGCAGCCAATGGTATACTACACTAACGAAAATAGTTGTAACCACAGTGCCGTCGGAGTCCAAGGGATGGAATGGCCACTTTGAACCAAGTCATCAGAGAAGGTTTGGTAGAAGCTTTGCATTGAGATGGTCAGTAATGAATGGGTAAGATTTGTTTAGATGGGAGAGGAATATGGGCAGAAATTTCAATTGGAAATAGACGCGAAAACATGGAAAAGATAGAACTCCATCTGGGTCTCCCCTGAGTGGCAGGGACCCACGTATTTCCACTGCTTCCCTAGGTTCGTAAGTAGGGAACTGGATGGTAAGTGGAGTAGCCAGGACTCCAACCGGTGGTCCCAAATGGGAAGCCAATGTCATAAGCAGTGACTTAACCCACTATACCCCAGCGGTGGTTCCCTGACTCACAATTAATAAAGACACTACTGAACTAAGCAAACAGATTGGAGTGGAGCAGACAGGTTAATGATTCATTCATCTGCTCATTCATTTATTCAATAAATATTTATTGAGTACCTGTTAGGTATCAGGCACTATGCTAGGTATTGGGTCTATGACAAGCAAACAAATAAGGCCTCTGATTCCTTGGAGGTTTACGATGTACCCTGGCAGCTGGGCCCTAGCAGTCACAGGCTGCTAGCCTGGAGCAAATGAGCAATTAGAGCAAGACAAGACCCAGCTGAGCTGTGGTTCCTCTTAGCAGCTGCTGCCCCTGCCCAGGAGTTGGAGGGAATGTCCCAGAGCAAAAGCCAGGAAGTGGAGGAGGATAAGTGGGCCTGGGAGAGGACAGCAAGGCAGAGGAGAGGTGGGTTCAGTGGGGTACGTTTCGGCTCAGACCTCAACCTACAGATAGCTGACTGTTTTAGACTTGACTCCTGTTCCAAATCGAAGAAGCAGCCAATTTTAAAGGGAATCTCATCCACAAACACTACTCAGTTCTCAGCTCACTCTTTGCTGCTGCTTTTTTTAAGATTTATTTTATTTATTTTGAAAGTCAGAGTTACCGAGAGGTCTTGCATCCACTGGTTCACTCTCCCTACGGCCGCAATGGCCAGAGCTATGCCAACCTGAAGCCAGGAGCCAGGAGCTTCTTCTGGGTCTCCCACATGTGTGCAGGGGCCCAAAGACTTGGCCATCTTCCACTGCTATCCCAGGCCATAGCAGAGAGCCGGATCCGAAGAGGAGCAGCTGGGACTCAGACCGACGCCCACATGGGATGCCAAGGTTCCAGGCCAGGGCTTTAACCCACTGTGCCACGGCGCCGCCCCAGTGTGCTCACTCTTAACCAGCAAAGAAGGATGGAAGCAAAGGCAATGAAGTCTTTTTCTCTCCCCATTAGGATTTCTTTCTGACTTAGCTGTAATCATTTTTCTGGAATCCATGAGAACAAAAAAATGCTTTTTTGAAACCAAAAGGAAAGCCACATTAAATTTTCACTGGTCTACTTATATTAGTTATGCCATTCCAAAGATAAATTACATTATGTGCAACAGACTTTGTAAAAGAAAGACACATTGGTAAAACATCTTACAAACATCTCAGAGTATTTAGGGGTGGGCATTTGGCCTAGCAGTTAGGATGCTCATCCCATGTTGGAATACCTGGGGTTGATATCCCAGCTGTGGCTTCTGGTTACAGCTTTCTGATAATGCAGACCCAGGGAGACAGAAGTAATGGCGCCAGTAGTTGAATTCCTACTGTTCACACCAGAAACCAAGATTGAATTTCCAGCTCCTGGGTTCACATCCTGGCCATTGAGGGCATTTGGGGAGTGAACCAGTGTAGGGAGCTCTGTCTGCCTCTCAAATAAATAAATAACAATTTTAAAAAATATATTTTATAATCTTATTATAAGGACTTGGGCAAAAAAAATTGACCTCTTTGTGTCTGTTTCCTCATCAATAAAGTGATAAGAAGATAATAATAAGAGCCCCTTCCTTCTGAGTTGACTTTTGCAAAGTTCATTGAACAGTGCTCGATATTGAGGAAGTTCTACCAAGTCGTCAGTTACTATTTTCAGTTATCTGTTTCACCTATTTCTCTGTATATTTTCTTCTCACTGCCCTACCAACAGTTGTGCTGACCCCCAAGTAATTGTCATATCTTTAAAATAATACAATTTCATTAGATGTTATGTAGTGGAAGGGGAAATTGTTTTGTGAAAATGAAATGAAAAGCCTTAGAAAAACTTGATAAAAACAAGTTGTTTTTTTTTTTTTTAAATAAAAACTGTTGAATAGTGGGCATGGGAAGAGAATCACAAAACAACTGAATGTGATTCTCCCCTTGTTTTGCTTTTAAATATCTTGTTTCCCTTCATTTTACACAAATCCAAATTAGGAACCATAGAGGATGGATTACCGTTGTGGAAGAGATCTGAGGCGGAACTGAATAGAGGGAGCTAAATACAGAAAAGAGGCTTTGGCCCTGCAGATATTAAAAATAGAGTACATGAATAGATATACAGTCCATTTTATTTTAAAGTTCCAAAGGGGCATGCCAGTGCTGTGGCATAGCAGGTAAAGCAGCTGCCTGTAGTGCTGCACTCCTCATGGGCACTGGTTCGAGTCCCTGCTGCTCAACTTCTGATCCAACTCTCTGCTGTGGCCTGTAAAAGCAGTAAAAGATGGCCCAAGTCCTTGGGCCCCTCCACCCACATGGGAGATCTAGAAGGAGCTCCTGGCTCTTGGCTTCAGATTGGCCCATCTCTGGCCATTGTGGCCGTTTGGAGAGTGAACCAGTGGATGGAAGATTGATCTCTCTCTCTCTCTCTCCTGTCTCAAAAGGCAAAGGAACATTAGGGAAGAAAAGTCTTAAAACCTCTGCAGGAAAGATTAAAAAAAAAGAGTTGAGAAAAAGTGACACCATGGGTTAAACACTCATATTTGTTCCTCTAAACTCAGCAGTTTAGTCCCCCAAAGTCTTATGTTAAAGATACTAAGTGGATAGAAACTTATTTGAATTATGGTGCTTAGAGGTACAGACTTGGAAAGTGATTACATTGGATTAGATCACTAATTGAATCCTGGTGACTTTATAAGGAGAGAGACAAATCCACACAAACACATGTATTCCCTGTCTCTTGCCATGTGATGCTCTGGGCCACCTCAGGACTCTACTAGCAAGAACTCCATCACCAGAGGCTGGATCAATGGATCCTATCCAGTCTTGGACTGTGAACCTCCAAAACCATGAACCAAATATAACCTTTTGCCTTCATATTTCTGTATAGTAACAAAAAGCTGATTAATACAAGTTATTTATACCTAATGCTTAAAAATAATATGTAAAGTGTATGTCATTACCATTTGGACTACATTTAGCTTTTTCAGTTGACCCACTGACTACTCTCCTGGTCTGGTCAGAAAAGAGACTCAGGGCTGGTACTATGGCACAGTGGGTTAAGGCCCTGGCCTGAAGCATCAGCATCCCATATAGGTGCTGGTTCTGGTCCCAGCTGCTCCTCTTCTGATCCGGCTCTCCTCTGTGGCCTGGGATAGTAGTAGAGGATGGCCCAGGTCTTTGGGCCCCTGCACCCACGTGGGAGACCTGGAAGAAACTCCTGGCTCCTAGCTTCAGATCAGTGTAGCTCTGGCTGTTGCGGCCATCTGGGGAGTGAACCAGCAGATGGAAGACCTCTCTCTGACTCTACTGACTCTACCTCTCTCTGTAACACAGTCTTTCAAATAAATAAAGTAAATCTTAAAAAAAAAAAAAAAGGAAAGAGACTCTACTGCATGACAAAGTACACTAGGCACAGAGGAGGACTAGAATATTCAAGGAAGGAGTGAGAGAAACTAGGCATCTAGCTAACAATAGAAGGAGGAATACATATTTGCTTGATTAATGAGAAAGACATGACTTTGGGGGAAACAAGTTATGAGAAAGCACAAAGTTATGTGAACAGTACTAAAAGTCATTCAGTTGTTCACAAGTTTGAAAAGTAAAAAAGAGAAGAAGATGGGTGAGGGAGGAACAAATAAAGGCCAGATAAGGGCTTTTTAAAAAGCTATTTTTAAAAAGATTTATTTATGTATTTGAAAGGCAGAGTTACAGAGAGGCAGAGAGAGAGAGAAAGTCTTCCATCTGCTAGGTCACTCCCCAAATGACCACAATGGCCAGAGCTGGGCAAATCCAAAGCCAGGAGCCAGGAGCCTCTTCCAGGTTTCCCACACAGGTCCAAGGGTCCAAACACTTTGGCCGTCTTTCATTGCTATCCCAAGCCATAGCAGAGAGCTAGATCAGAAGTGGAGCATCCAGGACTCGAACTGGCGCCCATATGGGATGCCAGCACTGCAAGCGGTGGCCTTATTCTCTATGCCACATTGCTGGACCCTAGCTAGGTATTGAACCACCTTACATAATAAGTAAAGATATTTAGAATTTGTATTATAAGTGAAGGCAGGCATAAAAAAACATTGAATCCACTAGTGACGTGATCAGATCTACATGCCATGAAGATCATCCTGGTGATTATTTTGGCAAGAATGGGCCAAAACTAGAGGAGGGAGATCAGCAAAAGAGTCAACATAATAATATGAATAAGAGATGTTGAGATCTATATTAGGTCAATGGCAGCAGGCATGGCAAGAAGGAGTGTAATGACTTCCATTGTCTTCTTCTTTACATTCAGTCTTGCTTAGTTCATCAAACTGACTGTGTTCTGCACTCTCTGGTTGGGCCCTGATCGACAACCCAAACAATGCTTCCCTTCACTCTAGCCAGATGTTTTTCGTGTATGGGCACTTTACCCTTCCGGGACATTGAGATTACAGGAAAACTTTGCTAGGTGTTTTGGAGAATGCATCTTCTCTTCAGCTGGACACAGAGAAGCATGAAGCCCTGATTGCAGTTGGTAATCATTTGGCAGCCAGGAACGAGGGTGGCCATTTAATTTATCATCTAAAATGAGGTCACATTTGAGACCAAGAATGCTATAAATAATTGCATTAGGATAATCATTGTAACTGGGACTGTCCAACAAACTGACCCACATGGTTTTCCTACCATTAGAAGAGAAGCCAAGAGTGGGTGTTTGGCACAGTAGTAAAACCGTAAGTTGTGAGGCCTGCATCCCAATTGGAGGGCCAAGGTTCAAGACTCGCTGTACTCTTGATTCCAAATTCCTGCTAATGTGCACCTTGGGAGGCAGCGGGTGATGGCTCAAATAGTTGGATCCCTCCCACCCATGTGGGAGACCCAGACTGAGTTCCCAGCTCCTGGCTTTAGCCTGGCCCCTCCCTGGCATTTTGGGAGGGAGTGAAGCAGCAGATGAGATCTCAATCTCTCTCTCTCTCTCTCTCTCAATTTCTCTCCCTCTCTCTTTTAAATAACTAAATAATTTTTAAGTAATTAAGTTACCTTTGAAAAAGGAAGAGGAAGGAGGCACGACCTTAGGATGAAGCAAACATCATTGAAAACCATGATGAGATTAGAAATGGGTCTCTGATGAGATTGTTCAGCTGCTATATGACACTTCGCTTGACATCTATCCCATCTCTGAACATTTTTGTTATGAAAGTAAAACCTTATTTTTCTTCAGTTTTGTGTTTAAAGATTTAAGCATTTAAAATGTAGAATTAGCATAATGAACCCTCACATCCAAAAAATCCAGATTCAACAATTGCCAAGATCCTGCCACAACTTTTCATTTATTTTTGGTTTTCTGACAAAATATTTTAAATCAAGTTAAGACATCTCACTTTGAATATTTTAGTATGCCTTCCTACTAAACATGGGCATTTTCTAACATCACCACATCATGGATATGTTTCCTTGATTATTACCAAAAGAAACTTAAAAATCTGATTTGATCATGTCAGAATCCAGACTTCACACATAGCAGTAGATGATTATATTACATAAATCTCATTTAATCAAGCAAAAGCCTTTTAATCAACATTTTTAAATATTCATAATTTTTTGTGACAACTTTCATCTTATTTTAAAAACCAGGCTTTAGTTGGATTATCTGCACCTGCCATCAAAGCAATCTAACTGATCCAAGGGGGTGATGGTAAGAGATACATCAGGAAGATTTGGGATTAGGCAGATAAGCCGGATAAGGAAAAGAGAAGAATCCAAGGTTATTCATATATCTCTTCCATTAATAACTACTGAGGTACAAAACATACATAGAATAAGAGAGTCAGGATTAGACTCTGAGGACTCCAAGACTCAAGGAGGAAACAGTGTGGGTAAGGATAGGGGTGAGGTGGTAACAGAAACTACAAGTTAGACACCAGAAAGATAGAAGATGCCAGGAGGGAGTAAGCTCATGGAATACAAGGAAGTTTCAAAAGAGACGAAATAGTGAGGAATGCCAGGCACCCACAGATAAATAAGGTAAGGGGCCAGTGTTGTGGCATAGTGGATTCATGTCATAGCTGTTCCACTTTTGATCCAGCTCCCTGCTTATGGCTTGAGAAAAGCCGTGGAAGGTGATTCAAGTGTTTGGGTCCCTGCCACCCACTTGGGAGATCCAGATAAATCTCCTGGCCTTCGTGGCCATCTGGGGATTGAACCAGCAAATAGAAGATATCTTTCTCTCTCTCTCTTCCTCTCTCTCTGTATCTCTTTAAATAAATAAATAAAACAAATTCTGCTAGATTTTGGGACTAGGTTGTCACTGCTGAGTGGAGCAAGAGTAATTTCATTCATTTCAGAGTGATTGTGATTACCGTGCATTGTAGAATATTTTAGAAAGTAGTCTAAAAATTTGTAAGGATAAGGGCAGGTATTGTGGGGCAGGGGGTTAAGTTGTTGCTTGGGACACTCACATCCCATATCAGAATGCTAGTTCAAGTCTCTGCGACTCTACTTCTGATCCAGCTTCCTGCTAATTCATCCTGGGAGGCAGTAGTAGTTGTGTTCCTGCCACCCATGTGGGAGTCTGAATGGAGTTCTAGGCTCCTGGATTTGGCCTGGCTCAGCCATGGGTATTTGATGAGTGAAACAGAGAATGGGCAATCAATCTCTCTTCTCTCTCTCTCTCTCTTTGCCTTTCAAACAGATGAAAATAAACTCTTAAGATAAATAAAATAGAATGGAAAATCATCAAAAATAAAAGCATGAGGAGAACAGTGGCGATCCTTCCTCCCTGTGTGTTGAAGTCAGACAGTTTATACAGCAAAAAGAGAAAGAAAAACTAGCTCATTTGGATTTTATCATCAATCATATGATTGGGTTTTCTAAAATGACTATCATTTTGTGACTGCTTGGATATTTGGTAACATACAAGGATTCGTGAAACATGGAATTAAAAGATAAATTTGTTTTGGTGCAAAGGAAATTGAATTCCCCATATAGTTTTTGCATAATAAGGATTTTCCATAAACTTTTTGAAGACCCCTCATACTTAGCCCTTAGGAAACTATGGCTGTAGCCTTAAAGTAGGAAGGCAGTGAAATGCTCTGCCTATTTCCCTTTAATAATGTTTCACTGAACTCCAAAGAACAAGAACAGAGGAGTGGTTTCAGGGCTTTATTTCTAATCTCAAAGGCAATTAAAAAAAGAACAAATGACTCTAAAGGATGTCATGAGGGGATAAACCGAACAACAACATGTGTTTATTTTTTAACATCTACGTGTATTTTTAGTTGGCTGACACCCAAGAGTTAGCAAGTTTGTCTTGGCCAATGTCAAAGGCAGTGGAAGAAGTGTCCATCATGGAAGTGTGTACCGTCTAATAGAGGAAAATGGGTATCTACATCCTGTAGATTTGTCTAATGGTCACCCAGAGCAGCGTCTGCTGCTCAGCTGCCAGCTCAGATAATCCCAGGAAAGGAGAGCTGGCACCAGTACACATATGTTGTTTTCTGGAGCCAATTTGCATTCTGTGCTTTTGTCTCTCTGATCCAAAACAGCATAAACAATGCCAAACCCGGTTTTCTGATTATTTTCAGGCTGATTGAATCTGGCACATGACATGGTTTTATCTAATTAACCCACATGTGGTACAAAACAAAACAAATTTGAAATGGAAAGCTCTTTCTGTCTTTATTGAAAGACGGAGGTGAATATGTAATTATTTTGTCCTCGTCTCTCAGCCAAATTTATAGCTAAGCAAAGAGGTCTTTTCTACTAGAGAGCAAAACAAGTTCTGTGTACTACCTATTATAATTAAAATGTATTATGCTTTGCATTTCCCCAAATCCAGCCCTTCCCTTTTCCTCTTCTGTCCTGAAGAAATGTAGAGAAGATATATTCCTAATAAACAAAAGGGTTATTATAAAAGGAAAAAAAAATTTCTCAACACACACACACACACACACACACACCGCTTCTCAAACTAATTCTCCAAATCTCTGGACACCAACTGTTTTCTACAATTAAATTCTGACACTAATTATCCCAGAGTTAGCTCAGACCCCAAAGGTTAAGGGCTGAGTCCCACAGGACTGTCTCCATTCACAGGCCAATTGCAAGTCCCAGGTTTCCACCTGCACATCTATGTGATGGGCTACAAATTGGGGGTTTCTATGACCCCTTCCTCAAGTTTGATAAGTTGCTATTTTGGCTCATAGAACTCAGGGAAATATTTTGTTGATTCTTAAGAGTTTATTTTAAAAAGACACAACTCAGGAACAGCCAAGTAGAAGAGATGCAGAAGACAAAAGAGGGGGGTTGGAGGTACAGAGCTTCCACGCTTCTAGAATACCACCTTCCCACCACGTCCATGGGGTCATTTGCCCAGAAGCCCATGGTTCAGAGGTTTTATGGAGGTCCCACGAAAGCATGATTGCCTAACTCATTGATCCTTGGTGACTGAACTCCCTCTGTAGCTCCTCTCCTCTACCGTAGAGTTGGGGAGAAGGCTGAAATGTCCAACCCTCTCACCACATGGTTGATTCTTCTTGCAATCAGCCCCTAAGAGTCATTAGCACAGACCCAGATATAATTGAGAGGTGCTTATGAATAATCAAAGATGCTCTTCTCACTCTGTCTCTCAGGAAATATCAAGGATTTAGGAGCTGTGTGGTAGGAACCAGGGATGAAGACCAAATGCTTATTTCTTACATTGCAGTATCATAGGCTGGTTGTCAAAAATAGTCTCAAAACTAGCTGAGGGAGTGTCTCAGATTTTGAAGAAGACTGTCAGGCAAAGTAGATTTGTTGTTGTAGATTTTCCACACTTAACTCCATCATAAGATGGTGGCCTGAAAGCAGGCATCACATTCCTCCTCTAGATTTTCTTCAGCACACCTGACGCAGGTGAAAACTATTCCATGTCGATGTCAGCAATAACATGCTCACAGTAGGAAGTGTACATATCTATCATTCATCTCCCAAAGAATTAACTTCTGAAGTGATACTAATAATATAAAGTGTGCTAAACTTAATCCTTTTAGGCTATAGGGTTTGCAATAACTTGGTTGGTATCAGCCCCATGGGTAGCCAGATCTGGGTATGGGAGTTATTTCAAGCGGTGCGGCTTCCTGTATGCAATGGGTTGAGGAATGGGGCAAGGTGGTTGGAGGTGGAAGATAAGAGAGTGGGACTTGGCCAGAGCAAACACAATGCACTGTGGAACCAAGGTCAAGGAGATGATCCACATGGTGAGAAGGGTAGTAATATAACACAGGATTGGGAAAATAGGTAAAGTATTTGAAGATAGCAGGAATCAGGTTAATAATTTTTCAAAATACAGATATGAAAAAGGGAAGACAAGAAAAATCGTGTGGCATTGAACTACAATTGTTATAAAATGAATTTTATGTTTATATAAATGTGTTAGTTTTCTATTGCAGCTGTAACAAATTACCACGAATTTAATAGCTTTAAACAGCAGCCATTTGTTAGCTCACAGTTCCTTAGGTCAGAAATCCAAGGGAGCTCAGTTGAATTCTATGTGCAGGATATTATAAGGCCAAAATCAAGGTGTTAGATAGACTGAGCTTTTATCTGGAGACTCTAGGAAAGAATCTGCTTCCAAGTTCATTCATGCTATCAACAGAATTGAGTTCCTGGTGGTGGCAAGGCTAAGATTCTTATTTTCTCCATGGCTGTCTGCTGGGGCTATCTTCAGTGGCTGTGAGCACCTGCATTGCTCATCCCATTGTCCCCACCCCCAATCTTCAAGCCAGCGATAGCACATCAAGCCATTGTGCTTCAGGTCTCTCTGATTTCCCTTCTGCTCCTAGCAGGAGAAAACTCTCTAGTTTTTTTTAAAAATCAATTTATTTATTTGAGAAGCAAGGATATCCAGAGAATGAGATATAGAGAGTTTCAATCTACTGGTTCACTCTCCAAATGCCTGCAATGCCTAGAAAGCCAAGGCCAGAGTCCTGGACTCAATCCAAGTTCTCCCTGTGGGTAGCAGGAACCCAACTATTTGAGCCATCACTACTACCTCCCAGAGCCTTTAGCACAAAGCTCGAATCAGGAACTGGAGCTGGGAGCTGAACCTAGGCACTGTGATGTGAGACATGAGCATACTAACTGACGTCTTAACCACTAGACAGATTTCCAGCCCCAGCCTCTCTGTTTTCAAAGAACCCACTTGAATATAAGTAGGTCAAGCTTGCCTAATATTTTTTCTTTTAAAAAACTTTCAATTTAAAGATAGAAAGAGAAAGAGAGACAGAGACAGAGATCTTCCATCTGCTGATTCACTCCCCAAATGTTCACAATAGCCAGCCTGAACCAAACCAAAGCTGGGCCTCCAACATGCGTGGCACAGATCGAAGTCACTGAGCCATCACCTGCTGCCTCTCAGGGTGTACATTATCAGGAAGCTGGGATCAGGAAGCAGATCCAGGACTCAAACCCAAGCACATCAGTTTGGGATATGGGCATCCCAAGTAGTGTCCTAACTACTATTTGTCAGATGCCTGGCCTTTAAATAATCTTAATGTAAAATTATTTAGGGATTTAATCATATCTGAAATATGATATGGATATCAATGTTTGAAAAATCAAAAGTCAAAAATTTTAGAGAAGTTACTTTTAGAGTTTTGTCTACCATATAATCTAATGGTCTATAAATATCTACATATTAATCATCTTTTCATTACTATAATGAATTATTTGAGGCAACCTAACTTGATAAAAAAAAGAGGTTTATTTTGGCCTATAGTTTTGGAGGTTCATAGTCCAAGATCAAGTGGGGTCACTTGATTCTGCCTATGGTAATGGTGTTCTTGCTGACAATATATTACATGGTCCAGGACATCACATGGCAAGAGACAGGGAATATGAGTATCTGTCTCTGGTTTCATGTATCTGTGTCTATTTCTATGTGGTCTTTCTCTTTATATCCTTATAAAGTCACCGGAAGTCAGTCATGAGGGCCCCACCATAAGTGACCTAATCTAATCACTTCCCAAGTCCCCATCTCTAAACATCATAATTAGATTAAATTTCTACCCTCTTAGTACCATCAACATAAGACTTTAGGGACAAAGTTTGGATTGGGGGGGCAAATATTAAAACAGTAACCAATAGATGGAGAAATAGAGACCTATATATGCAAACCTATTTGTGTAGATATGCACATGTTTCCTATCTATGGCTTCTGAAGAGGGCCAGTAACAATGACACCCCTGTAAAAATGGGTAGACCTGGCATGCAAAACTTGGTTTCTAAATACCATTCCCCAATCCAAGAAAACCTAGCCTGTGGAGAAGCAGAGGATTCCGTAGTTGAGGCAGAAGAAGTACAAGATAAGTCTGGAACAGCTTGTACCAGGAAGTAAGGAAGTGCTCAAGGAATGATGGGACTTTTCAAAAGAACACAGGGCCCTCTCATTGGCCAAATGTGACAATCAAAATAAATAATGACAGTAATGGATTATAAGCCACTGAATAAAATAGCATCCATGATCCTTATTTGTACAAATGATACAAAAGGGAAAAAGGAAAGCACTTCCTTATTGCAGAATGCCTGCTAATAAGTGTGGAAGGAGTTAGAAATTACTATTTCACAATCATAAATGATTCAGGCAGAAAACATCAATGGATACTAAAACCAGTGGGTAAAAGTTTGATGAGGAATAGGATATCTACAGAGCTTCAAAGTATCTGCTCACAAATTGCTTATCAACTGCTTATTCATTATTCAATAACTGCAGAGTAGAGAAACCCAGCGTGGACCATCTTAACCCAGTGATAACCGTGAACACTGCCAAGATGGGACAAAACAGCATCATACATTTCTTAATATCATGCACTGAGAAAAACATAGCATCTCCTCTGTGATATGCCTGCCAAAATGCATACCTTGATTTGAATTTCGAAGAAACATCAGACAAACTCAAATTAAAGAACATTCTTCAAAGTTAATCACCTCTTTTCAGAAACGTCAAAACCATTAGCGACAAAACAAACTGTGGACTTCTTTCAGCTTGAAAGTGGTCAAAGAGACATGAGACCTAAATGGTCCTAGATTGGAACCTAGGTTATGGAGAAAAGAGGGAAATGGGAAAAATTTGCATTTTGTTATGAAGGATTTATTGGGACAATTGGCAAATTTTGAATGGTGCTTGTGGATTAGATGGTAGCAGTATCAATATTAACTTTTTTTTGACAGGCAGAGTGGACAGTGAGAGAGAGAGACAGAGAGAAAGGTCTTCCTTTGCCGTTGGTTCACCCTCCAATGGCTGCCGCGGCCAGCACACCGCGCTGATCCGATGGCAGGAGCCAGGTGCTTATCCTGGTCTCCCATGGGGTGCAGGGCCCAAGCACTTGGGCCATCCTCCACTGCACTCCCAGGCCACAGCAGAGAGCTGGCCTGGAAGAGGGGCAACCGGGACAGAATCTGGTGCACCGACCGGGACTAGAACCCGGTGTGCCGGCGCCGCAAGGCGGAGGATTAGCCTAGTGAGCCACGGCGCCGGCCAATACTAACTTCTTGATTTTAATGGGTGTACTGCAGGAGAGTATCTTGATGTTTAGAAAATGCACACTGAAGTATTTAAGAGTATGGGACAATGTAATCACAACTTAGATCCAAATATTTCAGAAAAATGTATGAAAATCTCTGTGGATTGAGTTGTACCTCCTCAAAAGACATGTTGAAAATCTAACCTCACTTCTATGAATGTGGCTTATTTGGGAATGAGGCATTCGCAGATGTAAACACATTAAGATGAAGTAACACTGAAGCAGGGTGGAACCTAAATTCCATGATCTGTGTCCTTATTTGGGGGGTGGAGCGGGGGAAATTTGGAGAAAAACACACAGGGAAGGCCTGGTGATGGCAGAGGCAGAGACAGCAGTGATGCTGGCATAGGTCAAGGAATACCAAAGTTGCTGCAACCACCAGAAGGCAGAAGACAAGCATGCAACAGATTCTCTCCCAGGCACCCTGCCAACACGATTTTGGACTTTTGCCCTCCAGAACTGTGAGATACTCATTTTCTTTGTTTTCAGCTATCCAGTGTGTGGTAATTTGCTAAGGCAGTCCGAGGAAACTAACACGGACCCTCTGTGTGCTTGCTCATGTATGTGCTTTTCTGAACTTGAAAATTCTGAGCAATCATCTGAAAGAAATTTCCAAGAATGTATTGCCAGGTCATGTATGAAGATTTTGCCGTTTTTCTATGCACATTTTCTACGCACAAATCTTTAACCCAATGGGAATGTTGCATACGGTATCATGATCTTTTTTTCAGCCATACTTCCTCACTCTGATATATTCTTTAAAATGCCCAACAGGATAAAACAAATGTAGAGAGAGAAATAGGGTTTAATAAAATATATTTGAAGTCTGCTTTTTTTTAGTTTGTTTTTTTGTTTGTTTGTTTGTTTGTTTATTTATTTATTCATTTGAGAGGTAGAGTTACAGACAGAGAAGGAGAGACAAAAGGAAAGGTCTTCCACCTGCGGGTTCACTCCCTAAATGGCACAATGGCTGGAGCTGGGCCAATCTGAAGCCAGGAGCCAGGAACTTACTCTGGGTCTCCCACGTGGGTGCAGGAGCCCCAGTACTTGGGTCATCTTCTACTGCTTTCCCAAGCCAAAGCAGAGAGCTAGATCTGAGGAGGAGCAACTGGGACATGAATTGATGCCCATCTGGGATGCCAGCACCACAGGTGAAGGCTTAGCCAACCAAGCCACAGCACCGCCCCAGAAGCTTGCTTTTGTAATTAACACAACACAGGTAAAAATACACAATGATGTCTGACACCCATTACTAGTACATTAAATACGTATGTAAACACATGTATTAATTATTACCCAATGATTTTGAGTTCTTTACATCATCTTTAAAATTGAGAAACATTTTTTTACAAATTATATCAGGATAAATAATGCAATAATGTGGGGCCAGAGATAGTGGGTAAAGCTGCTGCCTGCAATGCTGGCATCCCATCTGGGCTCCTGTTCGTGTCCTGGCTGCTCCTCTTCCAATCCAGCTCCCCACCAATGTGCCTGGGAAAAGCTATGGAAGATGGCCCAAGTGCTTAGGGCCCTGCTACCCACATGGGAGACCTGAAAGAAGCTCCTGATTCCTGGATTTGACCTGGCCCAATCCTGGGCTGTTGCAACCATCTGGGAAGTAAACCAGTGGATAGACTCTCTCTCTCTCTCTCTCTCTCTCTCTAACTTTTTCAAACAAATAAATACATCTTTAAAAATGCAATAATATAAAATTTCTATCCTCTAAGCCCTCCTGTTGAGAATATATGCATTATCTCTAAAAATGTTATAATCTCACTAATACATGCTACAATACTACTTGTAGGTTCAGATTATTGAGTATGCCATTGCTAAATTATTAAATAATAACTATAAAAAGTACTCTATACATTTTTACATGGAATCACATTTGGCCCTAAAATTCAGTAAAGCAAGTGAGTAGGAGAGGTTTTACAGGGAAATGAACAGAGTTTCAGAGGACTCCAGAAATTTTCTCAAAGCTATGTCACTTTTAAGGAGAAACGACAATATAGGAGACTTCCCTGCTTAAAATTCCCACAATAGCAGTGTCAGTCATCTCTTTAGAACACACAGTAGCATCCCAGCAAGAATTAAACACCTAGTTTGAAGGACAGACTGGTGATGCTAACCACACACTAACCTACCTACTACTACTTATAACTGGATTAATTTGCTTGCTCAGTTTATTTTCCCAATGGGTTTCAAAGTCAACCTTGGCATTTCATAACCCCAAAGCATGTTTTCCTTGGAGTGATTATGCTGTAAGAAGAAAACGCTAGCATCACGATAAAGCATTGCCGACAAAAACGATTAGGAAATAGAAAACAATATAGTTTATTTGTGGTCATTTTTATGTATCTATGTTCATTTCCTTTGAAAAGTAGACAGAAAAAGAGCATCCATTCACTGGCTCACTCTCCAAATGCCTAAAGCAGCTGAGGCTGGGCCAGGCTGAAGTCAGGCACCAAAAATTCCATCCAAGTCCTCCAAATGCTTGAGATATTACCTGTTGCCTCCCAGGGTATACACTAGTAGGTAGTAGGAATTGGAAGCAGAAGCAGGACTCAAACCTAAGCATTCTAACAAGGGATACTGGCATCCCAAGAAGCCTTTTAACTGTTGCACCAAATACTTGCCCCAACAGTGTGTTCTTGTTTGGGTCTCAACTTGGTTTTGTGGCCAGATTCTGCATGAATATGTGAGATTTTGAGGCAATGTTTCTGGGATCACCTTAACATAAAGTAAGAACCGAAACTTCTATCTAATGATGATGTATGTAATGCAAATGGTGCTATGTTTCTAGCCATGGTTACTTTATTGAAAACAAAGGGGACTTATGTGGATTTGCTCCTCAAAATACTTTCATTGGTCACAATTCTGGGCCACAAAATCCATCTCATCAATATGATTTCCCTGTGTACTCCAGCCACAAGGACAGTATAACCATTTCAGGGTCAGCTGCATGAGGTTAAAATGGAACCACATTCTAGCAGTAAATAAGCCAGAAATATGTTTGGAAGACATCCTGAAAGTGCTATCTAGCCAGTTGGAAATTTCTTCATCAGTAAACAATTTTTCCATCCTTTCTTTCCTACATTCTGCTGGAAAGTATCAGGTATAAACCTGACTACCATAGCCTGCATCTGAGTACACTCTGTGTACATGTTTCATTAGCCTGGCCTCACTGACTGAGGACACGTCTCCTATGTGATACATCTTGCTTTGACACAAACTACAAAGGGCCAACTTGTCTTTCTTGCACATGTCCTTGTGTGCCTAATCTAGCAGACTGAAAAGTGACTGTTGGGTCTCCCAGGTCTCTCTCTTTTCTTTCTGGGTCCTGACAGCAATTCACAGAGTTCCTTGACTGCTCTCTGGCACAGCCACCTACAGGTTGTGTGTGTGTGTGTGTGTGTGTGTGTTTTCTAGCAGGCTAGACAATAAGCCAGAGGCTTGAACATTGCCAGGCACCGGTAAAGTATTTATGGTGTTGTGCAGACACAGAGAGGAATAGGCTCAGGCCATGAGCCAAGTTCCTTAAACCCTCATGAGCACTTCCTACCCTATACCCTTGTTGCATATTCATGTAAGCAGGTATGTCAGTTTTCTCTGTCCTAACTGTAGGCTGCAGCCCTCTGTAAGTTTCCCTAATAAATGCTTTGGATGAATCACCCTGGCATCTATTGCTTCTTTCATTGTAAACCCAAGTCGCCTCAACTGAGGATGATTTGGGGGACTCCTCTGGGAGAACTTCCTTGCCTCTGCTTTTGTGGCAACTCCAGTCATGGGTTCAGTGGGAAGAAACAATGACCTGCTAGTAGGAACTTAAAATACATACTCAATACTTTCCCCTATAATTTGTCTATTTTTCAGCCTCTGAGCTGTCATTCTGTCTCAGTTTAGTAACTCCTCTCTAAGGTCTTTCCAAACAGAAAGCAAATAAAGAGTTGCTCCTAAGTGTACTGACAATGAGCACTTACTAACTGCAATGTTTTTCACTTCCAGTGGTGGTATTCAACCTCAGCTTCAAAAAGTCCAGGAAAATGTCTATTACAACAACAACAACAAAACCTCTGCATAGATTCCAACATTTTTGGCACCAAAGTAAATTTCATTTTCTTCCATTTTTTTACAAGGTTTTTGAAGTATTCTCGTACACCAGAGACTTTGGGGAGCATTTAAAATCCTGGAGACCAGGCTCTGTCTCAGAGCAATTAAGGCAGAATCCTCGGAGAGGTTCCAAGTCTTGATGATGCTAAAACTTCCCAGATGATTCCAAAGTATAGCCAACATTGAGAACCATTGAGCCAGCTTATAGAGCGCTGGTTTCCCAGTTGCTAGTCTACAGCTTTTCCATGGGGATTGTGCCAATGTTCTTCATGAGACTTAAGATGTGGAGGTACACATGTGTCTATTTATTCTTATGCTCTCAGTGTTGACCCCATAGCACTAGAACCTTCACCTGGCTCGCTAATGTCCACCTGTGGGAACCCATGCATTCTTTCTAACTGATCTGCCTGGAGATCAGGTGAGCAGGGAGAGAACTCTAGTTCTTTGTCAATATCCTCTCTTCATCTATAGCTATCAAATTGCCTCTACAATTTAAAGCTAGGGACAAGGCCACCTCAATTCTCTTTTTGATGTAATCTCATTGCCTAAGTAATTTTTAGGGACAAGGCCACCTAAACTCTTTTTAATCTAAACTCACTGCTTAGGTAATCTCATCCAATCACCTGGCTCTAAGTACATGCCAAGTGATAATGAGTTTCCAATGTCTCTCTTCAATTTACACATCAAGCCTGAATTTCTACTTTAATAATTTACTGTGCTTGAATGGCTAGTGGGTTTTTAAAATATAATACATCCGGCCGGCGCCGTAGCTCACTAGGCTAATCCTCCGCCTTGCGGCGCCGGCACACCGGGTTCTAGTCCCGGTCGGGGCGCCAGATTCTGTCCCGGTTGCCCCTCTTCCAGGCCAGCCCTCTGCTGTGGCCAGGGAGTGCAGTGGAGGATGGCCCAGGTGCTTGGGCCCTGCACCCCATGGGAGACCAGGAAAAGCACCTGGCTCCTGCCATCGGATCAGCGCGGTGCGCCGGCCGCAGCGCGCCGGCCGCGGCGGCCATTGGAGGGTGAACCAACGGCAAAGGAAGACCTTTCTCTCTGTCTCTCTCTCTCACTGTCCACTCTGCCTGTCAAAAAAAAAAATATATATAATACATCCAGGGACCGGTACTGTGGCGTAGTAGGTTAAGCTTCCACCGAGGCATCCCAAATAGGCATCAGTTTGTGTCCTGGCTGCTCCACTTCCAATTCAGCTTTCTGCCTATGGCCTGGGAAAGCAGCAGAGGATGGCCTAATTGCTTGGGCCCCTACGTCTTTGTGGGGGACTTGGAGGAAGCTCCTGGCTCCTGGCTTCAGACTGGCCCAGCTCCAGTCATTGCAGCCATTTGGAGGGTGAATAAGTGGATAGAAAACTTTCTCTCTCTCTCTCTCTCTTTCTCTCTCTCCCTCTCCCTCTCCCTCTGTGTGTGTGTGTGTGTGTGTGTGTGTGTATGTCTCTCCCTCTCCCTCAGGTGGAAGCTCTGCCTCTCAAATAAGTAAATAAATACATCTTTTTAAAAAGATGAAATTGTTCATCTTTATTTAAGAAAAAACTTACTGCATCCAAAAGTGACCTCATGACAATACCCCTCCTTATCAAAAATGCCTCTCACATCCTTCCCCAGTTTAGTTCATGGTAGTTCCACCCTCCTTGCTATTGAGGCTCAAGACCTTGACCCTCTTTCTCTATGATTCACATGCAGCCTGTTTTCATTCAACTTGTAAAATCCTGTTCATTATACTTCTAAAATATATCCAAAATCTTGCCACTTCTCATCACCTTTTCTGTCATCACAATGGCCCAAGCCAGCATGTTTTGTTATCTGGATTATTTTGACCGTCCATCTCCCTGCTTCCACCCTTGCTTTCTGTATTGGTGAACATGGGCCACCATGTTCAATGCCATAGATTTAGACAACTGAGGCTTGAAGTCTGACGCCAAGGTGCCAGCAAGTTCAGGTCTGGAGAAGGCTCTCTTCTTGGACTGTAGATGCTGTATCCTCCCATGCCCTTTCTTCTACATTCACATGGAAATAGAGCTTTTACTTTCCTTCTTCTTATTAGGCCTAGTCCTCATGACTGCATGGAAACCAAATGATTTCCCAAATGCTGCCCTCTAAATATCATCACACTGGGGATTAGGGCTCCAATGTGTGACTAGTAGGGGACACAAACATCCAGTCTTCAACATTTTACTTAGGTCTGTTCTCAATAAAGCACAGAATGATCTCATTAAAACATGTTATATCCTGCTGATCCTCTTCACAAAATCCTCCAGACACTTCCTGTTTCAGGCAGCAACACAGCCAAAGGCTCTACTGTGCCTTGGAGAGCTGTGGATGGTCTGGCTCCCATGTCATGCTTCTGTTGGTTTCTGCCTCCTCTCACGCTCTGCTCACATTAGCCTTTTGTGTTGTTTATTAAATACACTCTCCTGCCTCAGGGTCTTTGACTTTATTTCCTTTGATATGCAGCTGGATTATGTTTCTGACCTGCACCAGCGTTTGTCTATTTGGGTGTCTATTCTGATCGATCAGTGCCTGGAATTCTGATCGATCAGTGCCTGGATCATTTAGGTTGCTAAGTATTTTGACTGTCAAGGTGCCTTCATCTGAAATGCTATTCCTGTGTCCCCATACCCTTTGACTCCTTACTCAGAAGTCTTATTAAGACCTACCCCCCACCTGACCCCAATGTAAAATATTATGATTCAATTCTCATTCTCTTTTCTGCTGAAATTTTCTCTCCGTGTTACTTGTCTTGGTTCTCTAATACTGCATAACAAACTATATCAACATGTAGTGGCCTAAAACAACATTAAACATTTATTTTCTCAAACAATATCTGTGAGTCAGAAGTTCAGGAGCAGCTGAGCTGCATGTTTCTGGCTCAGTACAGTCAAGAAGTCAGCTAGGGTTGCAGTCATCTTGATAGAAGCCAGGGGTTACAACAAATAGTCCTGTTCAGTGTTGCAGGAGACTGCTTAAGGACATGAATACTGGAAGACAAGAATCACTGGAAGCCATCCAGGAGGCAAGCTAATACAGCACACCTAGACTAATTAAGACTACATTTCTTGGTCTCTCTTGAAACTAGGTTAAGGCCAAGTAACTAAATTTTGGCCAGTGAAATGTAAGTGTAAGCGATGAGTGTAACCTTGAGGTTGTACCCTTAGAGGGCCTGGACTCACCCTCCAGTTTTCTTTTCCCCATTTCACAGGCTGGGTTTGGAATGTGTTGGCTGCAGATAAGGGCAATGCCCCAGAGGAAGTACAGCAACACAACTGGTAAGACTAAGACCCTTGACACCACGTGGTCATTACAGTAGCCCTAGCCTGCATATGACTAGACAAGCAAACTTCCAAGCCCTTTAAACCATAGTTATTTTGAATTTTCACCATTGAAACTGAGTCTAATGAACATTTATACTATATTTTTTAACTTTTATTTAATGAATATAAATTTCCAAAGTACAGCTTATAGATTACAATGGCTTCCCCCCCATAACGTCCCTCCCACCCGCAACCCTCCCCTTTCCCACTCCCTCTCCCCTTCCATTCACATCAAGATTCATTTATACTATATTTTAACTATAACTAATTTCAGGCACCCAAGTGAGAGAGGTTAGATTGAAGTGTGGTAATACCCAGGAATAGCATGAGAAGTTTAAAGAATTCCAACTAATGTTTAGAAAATGGGGAATCTTGGGTCCGGCGCAGTGGCTCACTTGGCTAATCCTCTGCCTGCGGCACCAGCATCTCATATGGGCACTGGGTTCTGGTCCCAGTTGCTCCTCTTCCAGTCTAGCTCTTTGCTGTGGCCTGGGAGGGCAGTGGAGGATGGCCCAAGTGCTTGGGCCCTGCACCCGTGTGGGAGACCAGGAGGAAGCACCTGGCTCCTGGCTTTGGATCGGCACAGCGCTGGCCATAGTGGGCACTTGGGGGGTGAACCAATGGAAGGAAGACCTTTCTCTCTCACTCTGTCTCTCTCTCACTCTTTCACTGTCTGTAACTCTACCTGTCAAATAAATACATAAAAAATCTTTAAATAAAAAAAAATGGGGAATCTCAGAACTTCTTATATACAGTGTTACATTGTAGAAATAATATATCACAGTTTATTCATCTATTGTTAATACGCATTTGAGTAGTTTCTAGTCTTATGCTCCAATGACTAATGCTGACATGAACATTTTTGTTCATGGCTTTTGGGGAATTCAGTTATGATGGACATAGTTATGATAATTCAGTTATGATGGACATGATGACAGACAAAGCCAGAAGCTTGAATGGCAAGCTTTTGGTTATAAAGCAGGCTTGCCAGGTCCCAAGGCCCAGAGAGTACTCTCATTGGCTAGAGAAGGGTTAAGATCACCACCATGCCATCCACCAGAAACAAGAGTCCATATTTTTAGATCCACTGCACTCCAGGCTACTCCAGAACACACTCACATGGCTTTTGGGGAATTCAGTTATGATGGACATCTGGCCGTGGATAGACTAGATAATGAAATATTTAGCCTTTGGGCCAGCACTGTGGTGTAGCAGGTTAAGCCACCATCTGCAATGCTGGCATCCATATGGGTGCTGGTTTGTGTCCCAGCTGCTCTATTTCCTATCTAGCTCCTGCTAATGTGCCTAGGTAAAGCAGCAGAAGATGACCCAAGTGCTTGTGAGACCTGGATGAAGATCTTGGCTCTTGGCTTGCTTCAGCCTGCCTTAGACCTGGCAGGTGTAGCCATCTGGGGAGTGAACCAGTAGATAGAAGATCTCTCTCCCTCTCTCTCTCTCTCTCTCTCTCTCTAACTCTGACTTTCAATTAAATAAGTATTTTTTTTAAAAGAAATGTCCAGCCTTCTAAGATTCTGTCAAACAATTTTCAAAAAAGGTTGAACTAGTTTACAGATCTATAGTAGAACACAAGAATTTCAATTGCTTCATGTATTTGCCCACAATGGGTTTTTCTCTTTCATTTTAGCTGTTTTGTTGAGGTATAGAGGCATCTCATTACAATTTCATTTGCATTTCCCCCATGGGAAATGAAGAATTACTTTTCATATATTTATTAGTCATTTGCATATCTTTTTCATGTAAAGTGCTTGTTGAAGTATTTTGCCAGGCTTACTTTATTTTTTTTAAAAAAAATTTGTAATTATTATTTTTTTTGACAGGCAGAGTTAGACAGAGAGAGACAGACAGAGAGAAAGGTCTTCCTTTTCCGTTGGTTCACCCCTCAAATGGTTGCCACGGCCGGCGCACTGCACCAATCCGAAGCCAGGAGCCAGGTGCTTCCTCCTGGTCTCCCATGCGGGTGCAGGGCCCAAGTACTTGGGCCATCCTCCACTGCACTCCCTGGCCACAGCAGAGAGCTGGACTGGAAGAGGGGCAACCAGGACAGAATCCAGCGCCCCAACCGGGACTAGAACCCGGTGTGCTGGCGCCACAGGTGGAGGATTAGCCTATTGAGCAGTGGCGCCGGCCTTAATTAGAAGAATCTTGAACTCTAACCCCTGTGGTGTGACCTTGGGGAACTCTAGCCCTTAATAACAATGTTGGAAATATTGACTCCTGTAGGTCAAGCCAAACAGCAGAATTCTAGTTTGTTACTATTTTTTTTTAAAGATTAATTCATTTGAAAGAGTTGGGGGGGGGCGGGGAGACAGAGAGAGAGAGAGAGAGAGAGAGAGAGAGAGAGAGAGATTCCATCTACAGGTTCATTCCCCAGGTGGCTACAACAGCCAGGGCTGGGCTGGGCTAGGCTGAAGCAGGAGCCTGGAGCTTCATCCAGGTCTCCCACTTGTTGGCAGGGGCCCAAACACTTGGACCATCTTCTACTGCTTTTCCCAAACCATTAGCAGGGAGCTGCATTGAAAGTGGAGCAGCTGGAACTCAAATTGACGTTCAAATGGGATGCCAGCATTGTAGGCAGTAGCTTTATCCACTATACCATAACACCAGCCCTAGAACTCTAAGTTTGATTCATAGAAGTGGAACTCTTGTCAGCTTCCAGAAGATATTAGGATAGAATGGCACCACAAAATGTCTATTAATGCCAACAGAGCCCCAGCTTCCCTGGAAACTGTATTCCTGTGCCAATAGGCATTTATATATTGGTAAGTTAAACTAGAAATATTTATTTATTTTTATTCTGAAGGGACTTCAAACACATTATGGACATAACTCTAATGATTTAGCAATTAAAGGCCAAAAATTTACCAGAACTATGTTGTGAATACTTTGAGGATAAATCTAGGTATTATTAGAAAAATTTTTTTTGGAATTGATGGGTCAAAAATAATACCCATTTGTATTGTACCAAACTGCAGTTTATGAGCCATTCTCACATATGTTGTCTCCTTTGGGCCTCACACGGCTCTAAAAGGTGGATAGGATCAGTAGGGAGAGAATGATTAACAATTCTACTTCACCAATGAGGAAACCAAAGTTCAGGGAGTGTCTGGGGTTGCCTGGGGTCAACAAAACCGCCAGATGGCTTGGCCTGGTCTCAAGTTCATGTCTTCCACCTTTGTGTCCTCTACACTTTCCCCTTTTCTTATAGATCTGGTTATTTTTACAAAGGATTGTGAATAAGTTCACCAAAGCATTGGCTTCGATTTAAAGCATCAGAACAATTAGGAGTTCCCTAACAAAGGACCTTCTTGGAAAAGACACAGGCATTGGGTGAAAAATGGACAGTGCTTTGGAGAGTTTCTATTTGATTCATTTATCACAGCCAAAGAAACCCCTCAGGGGTTCTCCTTGCCAATGTCCCTGGCAGAGTCTACAGAAGTTTCCATAGAGAGAAGGGAAATTCCTTCCATCTCTGCAGCCAGCAAAGATCCTATGACACCCACTACATAGCATTGGAGCCCAGAGATGGCACCTGCTCTCCAGTCCTCAGATTGGAATTTACAAACAAGAACAGGTAATACCATTGAAAGCACATTTCTACATTCCTCATTTCCCCAGGCAACAGTAACTGTGCCATGTGAAACACAGAGAAGATCTATCTTTCCATTCTTAAGTAGATATTGTTCTTTGTGCTGTACTACAAAGTTCACTATCTTAATACTCTTAAAGCAAAGCTGTTTTAACCCAAATTTAGCACGTTTACTACCTGTGAAATTTTGACAAGTTGTATAAAGCAGTATCATTGTGTAGATCATTTGATCATGTAATTATAGGGATGAATACTGGAGTGATAAGGTTTTTATTAATGTTGACTCTGAAGGTTTTTATTAATGTTGATTCTGATGGGTTTAGAAAGTTTGACATAACCTTTGGGTTTTGGAAAATAATACACAGCTGCTCGTTGCAAAAATTATAATAAGGGAAAAGACTCCAGATTCTGAGTATTGTCAAGAAATATTTTGTTGCAATTGTCTTCTAAAATGTATAGAGCTAGATTTTGCTTCTGAAGTCCTAAGCTCAAGTTCTGCTTCTGCCATTAATTTGTACATGATGCCGGTAAGTCACGTGGCTTCTCTAAGTTTCTGTGTCCACATCTTTACAGTGAAGTACTTAGGTGATCTTAAACATGAAGCCAGAATAGAGGTTCTGGTTGTTTGCTATTGTATCTTCAGGGAGTGAGGCAGTGGGTAGTATGTGCTTACTACTTAGTAAATATTTCTTGTATGGACTTATGGTGACTCACAAGTGTAGCATTCCACAATTTCATGGTAAAATTTGAAGAATTTCTAAAGCCAATGAAATTATCACAGATATACTCTCTCTCTCACTCACACACACACACACATATACACACACACTGAGATGATGAGCAGCAGGTGATTTTATGTAATTCCTTTGTTAGAAGACAGAAGAAAGCTTATGACATAGTTACTGCCCTAAATCTTTTGGGTTAATTTAAATTACACTGAAGAATCAAAATGATGGAAGCATGATTCTTCAGAATTTTTAAAAGCAAAGATTTTTCATAAGATACTTTATGATTGGAAAAAATTTAGTTTGTGTATTTCTTCCTAAATATTTATACACATGAATGAAGGCACAATCCAAGGCAAGTTACTTAAAAACCAGTTACATATTTCCATTTATTTCTTTGACACATTAGCACACATCAGCAGTACACCAAACTGATGAAGCTTCTTTTTGATTTGATCATATCTCTTAAAGCTCTTTGGACTGGCTAAAATTGATTTTCTTGTTCCTGAATTTCCATTTCCCAATGAGGCCTCATTTTACAACATTTTCCTTTGCACCCTTTTCTTGATTCATTTTCTTTTTACCCAGCTTCCCTCTTTCCCAAACTGTCTTTTTGCTCAGATTAAACTAATTTACCTAAAGGAAGGAATAAAAGTGGTTACTTCCCAGAAGCAGTGATATTTTAAAAGAAAACCATTTCCCAAATGAATCTATATTTGGTCAGATTTCAGACAAAATAACAAGCTCACTAGATTTAAGGCTCTTCTCCTGCTCCTTAAAACATATTCCCAGGTTACTGTCTAGGACAGTGCTTTTCCAGATCCTTGAAGCCAGAGAGCCAAGGCATTAAGCAAAATTAGGCAGCAGCGCAGTGCACAGAAGAGAGAAGGAGCTAAAATATTCAGTTGAAGAGGGGTTAGGGGTCTAGAACGCCTCCTGCTCAGCCTTGCTTCTCTCATTAACCATTGCTGCAGAGGCACATGCCTCAGGACAACCCCAGGAAAAGGCCACTCCCTGGTGTCACACAAGCGCCACACACAGAAGGTGAGAGAATGAGCCGCAAGTAGATAAGCCACTCTCAGGCATCTGCAAGGAACTTGGGATGACTAGTCCAATAAGAAATCACACTCATTTTTTTTTTTAACACTTTGAGAAGGCAGGAAGACAAAAAGTGAACAGAGTCAGGTTATTCAGATTTTGCCTACTATCCTTTACTTTTTTTTTTTTTTTTAAATTTTTGACAGGCAGAGTGGACAGTGAGAAAGAGACAGAGAGAAAGGTCTTCCTTTGCCGTTGGTTCACCCTCCAATGGCCGCTGCGGCTGGCGCGCTGCAGCTGGCGCACCGCACTGATCCGATGGCATGAGCCAGGTGCTTCTCCTGGTCTCCCATGGGGTGCAGGGCCCAAGCACTTGGGCCATCCTCCACTGCCCTCCCTGGCCACAGCAGAGAGCTGGCCTGGAAGAGGGGCAACCAGGACAGAATCCGGGGCCCCGACCGGGACTAGAACCTGGTGTGCCGGCGCCACAAGGCGGAGGATTAGCCTAGTGAGCCACGGCGCCGGCCAGTCCTTTACTTCTACCTCCTGTTTGGAACCTGGCTGTGGGACGTGGAAGTATCGCATGATACATATGGTCAACCAAGAGTTCGTGAAATCAGCATTGTTATTACCTGCCTCCTTAGGAGAACTGGTTTCCCCCTCACTGGGCTTTTCCCTTCTTCAAATGTTAGATTTAATTCAACCACCAAACACATCATTTTCTCCCCAGAAGTAAGAATTCCAGGGGTATTTTCCTAGCAGAAATGATTTTGAAGAAGTGGCCTCTTTTTGCTGAGCTCTGCACTTTCATTTCCCACTCCACAGGGTCCTGCAGATTCTGTCACCTTCCCCTCAACCTTGTCCCTCTCCTGGGTTAATGTTCTGCCACCTACCCAGGCACTAAGCTAAAGCCACAAAGACATCATGGAAACAGCAACCATTCATTCACTGGCACTTGAAGACACACATAGATGAGGATTTTTTAAACCTCCATGCTACCGTCATTTTGGGTAGGAAAATTCTCTATCCTGAGCCTGTTTAGCAGTGTTTAGCAGTGGCAATGGCCTGGAGATGCCAAAGGCACTGACCCCACCCTAGGCTTCACAATACCAAATGTCTCCACGCGTTGTCCAAGGTCTGCCAGAGGCAAAATCAACTCTGAGAGCCACTGATGACCACTCATGTGGATACTGCTTCTGCCTGGCAAGGTCCTATAGAGTGAGTATTGGAACTGCACATTAAATTATACAGATAAGGAAACAGGGTCACGGAACAAGGACTTGAATGTGGCAGAGCTAGTCTCAAAGAAAGTACAATAAAAGCTACTTCCCAGGGGCCAGCACTGTGGGTAGCAGGTTAAGCACCATATAGGTGCTAGTTTGTGTCCTGGCTGCTCCTCTTTCCATTCAGCTCCCTGTTAATGGCCTGGGAAAGCAGCAGAAGATGGCCCAAGTCCTTGGGTCCCTGCACCTGTGTGAGAGACCTAGAAGCTGCTCCTGGCTCCTGGCTCCTGGCTTCAGCCTGGCCCAGACTTAGCAGTTGCAGCCATCTGGGGAAGTGAACCAGTGGATGGAAAACCTCTCTGTCTCTGTCTGTCTATCTTTCTCTCTCTTCGTAACTCTGCCTCTGAAATAAATAAATTAATTTGAAAAAAGCCACTTCCCATTCTCTGCTGTCTCTGGTGCTAAATTCTCCCTTGCATCGAGAGTGTGTTTTTCTTTTTAATCCATTTTAATCTTTCAGATGGCATGTCTTGATCTTACCGTCTGATTTCTATTTCCTGTGCAACTGCCTTAGCTCAGATGTCTGCTTCCCACCTCGATTCTAGTAAGCAGGCTCTTCGTTTATCTCCCTGATTTCAGTCCCTTCATCTTTCAATCTTCCTTTCACATTCCTAGGAGCTGACTTTCTCAAACAGATATGATCACACAACTGCTTGACTGAAAAATCTGTTTTCCATATAGCTTACAGCAGTGGTTCCCAGAGGGTGGTCCTGGGACCAGCAGTATTGGTATCACCTGGAAGTTTATTAGCGATGCAAATCCTCAGGCCCTGGTACAGACCTACTAAATCAGAAACTGCAGGGTACAGACCCAGAACTGTTTTAACAAACCTTCCAGGTGGATTTTTTTTTTTAATATTTATTTATTTATTTGAAAGTCAGAGTTACACAGAGAGAGGAGAGGCAGAGAGAGAGGTCTTCCATCCAATGGTTCACTCCCCAGTTGGCTGCATCGGCCGGAGCTGCGCCGATCCGAAGCCAGGAGCCAGGAGCTTCTTCCGGGTCTCCCACGTGGGTGCAGGAGCACAAGGACTTAGGCCATCTTCTACTGCTTTCCCAGTCCATAGTGGAGAGCTGGATCGGAAGTGGAGCAGCCAGGTCTTGAACTGGCGCCCATATGGGATGCCAGTGCTTCAGGCCAGGGCGTTAACCTGCTGCGAGACAGCGCCGGCCCCATCCAGGTGGATTTATTTATTTGAAAGTCAAAGGAGAGAGAGAGAGAGAGAGAGATCCTCCATCTGCTTGGTTCACTCCCCAGATGTCCGCAACAGCCAGTGCTGGGCCAGGCCAAAGCCAGGAGCCAAGCAGCTCCATCTAGGTCTCCCACATGGGTGGCAGGGGCCCAAGGGCTGGGACCATCTTCTGCTGCTTTTCCAGGCCATTAACAGGCAGCTGGATCAGAAGTGGAGTAGCCAGGACATGAACAGGCTTCTGTGTGGGATCCTGGTGTCACAGGCAGCAGCTTTACCTGCTACCCTACAATGCCTGCCCCAGATGCTCGGGACATGGAAGAGCGTCTGGCTTACTCGACAGAGCTCTAATGCCTCCAGATGGTACAGGAACCCTGACTTCCTTTCCAACCAAGTGCTTTGCCATCACTTTACCCTCCTGTCTCCCTCACGCTTGCTGACCTTTCAATTTCACTCTTTTCATGAGCTATCAAATGTGTATTTGTCTTTGTGCTCCAAGCACCAGTGGTAGGAGACAGCCCAGCTCCTGAGTGGCTTACTAACCTGGGCTGGGGGCACCAGCCATGCCACCCCAGTTGGAGTTAGGTATACACCATGCCATTTTGAGGCGCAAGCCTCTGCCATCATGTCTCTTCCTTTGTGCTGAATTGCTATGCCTCATTCTCAAATGCATCTTTTCCCGAATTAGTAGTAGGATTAATCCCTTCTTCTGTGTCTGCTGGCCTTACACATCTTACGCTTTGTTCACCTGAGATGCAGATTCTGGGCAGGAAAAGCCTTCTCTCATCTTCACAGAGCCAGCACTGTGACTGTGAGATCAGCCTGGCAGCCCCCAGAATCTTCATAGAGCTTTATAAAAGTATGCATGCCAGAGCTCACTCCCAGATCCACAGAAACAGAACCTTGCAAACCTGTATTTTAAAAATATCCATACTGGGGTTGGCACTGTAGCATGGGGTAAAGCCACTGCCTGCAGCACCGGCATTCCATAAGGGCGCCTGTTCCAGTCCCGACTGCTTCACTTCCCATCCAATTCCCTGCTAATAGGCCTGGGAAGGCAGCAGAAGGTGGCCCAAATGCTTGGGTCCCTTCACCTACTTGGGAACCCCAGAACAAGCTTCTGGCTCCTGGCTCCTGGCTTGGGATTGACCCAGCTCTGGCTGTTGCAGCCATTTGGGGGAGTGAATCGGTGGATGGAAGATCTTTCTCTCTGTCTCTGTCTCTGTCTATCTCTCTGTAACTCTGCCTTTCAAATAAATAAATACATAAATAATATCTTTAAAAAGTCCACACTAGCGGAATATCCTGGATAGAACAGTTTTTTTTTTTTAAACTTTTATTTTATTTATTTGAAAGGCAGAGTTATAGAGAGAGCATGAGACATAAAGAGAGATCTTCATCTACTGGTTCACTCCCCAAATGGCCGCAACAGCTGGGACTGGGCTAAGCTGAAGCTGAGAGCCAGGAGCTTCCTCTGGGTTTCCCATGCAGGTGCAGGGACCCAAAGACTTGGGTCATTTTCCACTGCTTTCCCAGGCCATAGCAGAGAGCTGGATCGGAAGTGGAGCAGCTAGGACTCACAGGCGCCCATGGCGCCCATACAGGATGTTGGCATTGCAGGCAGTGGCTTAACCAGCTATGCCACAACGCCGGCCTGCAGCAGGTGTTTAATTGCCTTTTCTTTATGGTCTGAACAATGTCTTGGCTGGGCTGGCCAGGATCAACCTTACCCATCCCCCAGCTTTGTGGTTTCCTCACCTCTTCTTTCTATTTCACTTTCCATTTCCTCTAACTACAAAGTATCTGCAGTGATAACAGCTGAATGGTAGTCATGACTGGTAAAAGGCAATTCTTTGTTCACATGACTTTAGTTCCTGGCCCAACTCCTGGTGCCTTAAAGGTTCATATTTTTCAGTCTCGGGCATCCAGCAGTACCCTTAAATTAAGGCTGTTGAACAGTTCCAAAAGTAGAGAAGTACCTCCAAAAGTTCCTGAAAAAGCATATTTAAAAGATAAGTATATTTGGAAAGAAAGAAAGAAAGAAAGAAAGAAAGAAAGAAAGAAAGAAAGAAAGAAAGAAAGAAAGAAAGAAAGAAAGAAAGAAAGAAAGAAAGAAAGAAAGAAAGAAAGAAAGAAAGAAAGAAAGAAAGAAAGAAAGAAAGAAAGAAAGAAAGAAAGAAAGAAAGAAAGAAAGAAAGAAAGAAAGAAAGAAAGAAAGAAAGAAAGAAAGAAAGAAAGAAAGAAAGAAAGAAAGAAAGAAAGAAAGAAAGAAAGTTGAAATCCAGCTATGGTCTTTTCAGAATATGCATTTTCCACGAACTTTTTGAAAACCCCTTGTATCTTTCAGGGTTTTAATTTCCTTGCGGGGCTACAAGCTCAGGGGTCGTCCTTGGCTGGTGATCATGGTTATGCTTGTGTTTCCCTGAAGTTGGTTGTGAGGTCTGGAAGTCACTCACCTGCAGACTGGCTCAACGCAAAGTCCCCGAGGGGCGTGGCCAGCTGTTCTGCAGCTGAGGGGGGAAACGGGAAGTTGTCCGGGCCGGCGTTGCAGAGAGCGAGAAATCGAAACTCAGCTGTTAAAACCGCTGCCCCAGTCCTTTGGAATCGCTTTGGAAACTCGCTAGGCGACCCAGCCCTCAACCGTCCCGCAGCGGCTGCGCTCACGAGTCCTAGGTTGGGAGCCATGGGCACACGCAGTAGGGTGCTGGGCTCTGGGCTCCGCGAATCGCCAGCTTCTCGCCCGGCCCAGGACCCCAGTGAGCGGCACGCGGAGCACAGCCCCCTGCAGGACCAGAGACGGGGTTTGGAGGCGGCGCCCGGGAACGCAGCAGCGCGGGCCACCCCGCAGCACGCGGGCCCCAGCCAGTGAGTATTTAACAACCCGGCTTTGGGCTGGGAGCTCAGGCCCCAGACTTGCTTTCTTCCAGGCAATTTCTTGATCTTTGGGGTTTGAAACCACAGGGGCCCAAGAAAAGGGGTTTTGAGAGACGGAAGCAGTCCCATTTACCTAAGTTAATCTGTGAGTTACCTGGTAACAACAAACTGTAGCCTGCCTGTTTGCTGTCCTTTATTAAGCGTCCCGGCACCGCGTTCCTTTCAACAGTACTGGCCTGATTCTCATGACTGGCTAGCAGGGGCGGGGAACCTCCAGTCCCTGGGTCATATAAGGCCCGCCAGATAATTTGGTCTAGCACTGCCAAGGCAACCGTTTGCAGGTGGACTTGAAATTGAAATCTATGGCAGGCTCATTTTTACATTGATCATCTTTATGGCTCTTGAATGATGCCAAAAATATTGAAATGGCCCTTGGCAGGGGAAAAAAAAAAAGTTTTCCATCTCTGCAGGATTGAAAGATATGGGAGTGGGGAGATGGCAGCAGAGCTCACACCCCAACTAGGGTGAAGGTATGTTTTCCCTTTGCGTTTTAAAGAACTGGTTCCCAGACAGAATCATTATATCAGATGCCAGGATAAGGGTCAAGAAAGGGTGTGTCCTGAACCTGAAGGAGCAGGTTGACTCTTTCCAAGACTCCCAGATGAACTGGCCTCTTCGGACCAGGGGAGCAGGGCTGAGAGAGTGTGGACTCCAGCTACCAGGAGGTGGCGGTGCACCTGGTCCCTGACCTTGATACCTGCCCGAAGCAGGAACAGGTGGATGCACTGCTTCTTGTCCCTTGATTCAGGGACTGCAGTGTGGATCTTGGAAATACTTATGCAAAGTGTGATTCTCTCTGCCCAGGAGCAGGAGCTTGCTTACCTATTGGTGTGGTTGGTAAAGACATTATTTTCTTTGAAGTACTGCCTCTGGGAATTAGGATGATCCATGATGGTTTTATTTTTAGCTTCTCCCTTTTTATAGACTTCTAGTGATGTGAGAGACAGACGCTGGTTGCTGAGAAACAGTAGGACCCTATGATCAGTAAATAGTAGAATTTCTTTCATGCCTTAACTTTTGAAAGTACCAGGCCTTTAATATCATTCGACTTAGGGTTACCCTTAGATGGGGTGGAAATCAATTAGAGACTGATTCCTTGCTTTAAAATAGTTGCTGTCTTGCCATAATAGAAGCTCATGAATTCCAAGTGAACTACATATCTACAAGTTGCAGCATTTATGAGTTACAGAGGTCATGAACATGATCTTGTGTCTGTGAGGGGTCGATAATAAACACCATTTACATGCTCTTTCTATTAAAAAGCATCTGCTTGGATATATTCGTTGGTAAACTCACAACATAAGCATCAGAGGTTGCATCTATCTGTTTTCTAATTTGATTGTAATTACCCCCAATATGCTGCTGGACCAAATCTCTCAGAAAGGAACAGTTTTCTGATAATTTATCTAGGCCTCAATACCCAGAAGACATCTCTCCCATACTATTTTGTGATTTCTAAGATTTGCAAATAGACCATTGAAGAAGTACTTGCAAGAGTTCAATTATCTTTTGCAGAGTTCTTTCTTTTCTTCCTGTGAACCAGTGGCAGAGCATTGACAGCTCCCTCTCTTCCAGGTGTTTTACCTCTAAGATCCTGTTTGGATCACTCTGAGTTCTTGTTCCATCTCCATTATACACTATCTACTTCCTCACGTCTTTAATGGAAGTAAGGAACCAAGAGGAATGATCGAATGGCAAATGACATCTCAATGAATCAACAGCAACAAATTAAGGGATGGTTTAGTTTGGAGACAGAAAATAGCATTTTCTGGGTGGAATAGGGTGGGAGCTTACTGCTCTCGTCTAGGGAAGGATAGTTTTAACTAAAAAAGTGGAGAGAGTACGATCTCAGGAAGCATTATGGTGAAAATGACAGGAAATTCCACTCAAATTGGGGGGACATTGGGGGCCTATGTGGAGGGGCACAGCTTGGGACCCCAGCAGCTTCAGCACTGGGTTAGGAGTGAGGTGAGACCAGACTGCAGTAGCCCAAGCCACTGGCAATAAAACTGTGGGAAGAGCCTGGTATGGGCCTTGCCTGGAGCCCTGTGGAAGACATTGTTCCTGCCAACGTAGAGGTAAAAAACAGGGGGCACATTTCTCTCTCCCCAACCACTTGGCACCAGCAGCATGTAACTAGTCGAGAGAGGGCAGGCACCATTTTGGACATATGTAATAGATGTGCCAGGTCATGTCCAAGAGTCCAGCAAGCAGTCCAGAGGAGAAACCTGAGTATGGCTGGGAGAATTGACGAGGCTGGGTGCTCATGACCATAGGAGTCTTGTGTGCCAGGACTGTGAAAACACGGTGGCTGCGTGGGAGGTTGGAGGATGTGTCTGGGACTTTGGGGAGTCACTGTGGGCAGCTCTACATGCTTAGGGCTCCCTGATTGCCTGGTGAGGTTCATTGCTACAGGATCTGTGTTCATACTGAGGACTGCACAGATCCGTTGTATGGTTCTTGTAACAGCATGGATAAAAACTGTACCCACTGGGGCTAGTGCCCAGGCATTGATCTCCTTTGAGGAGAGGAACTGAGCATGAAAATACACCAACAGAGTAGAACAAAACTATTCTCTTATTAAAAAAAAAAAAAGATTCATGCCTAACTTGGGCGTCACCCTGGACACTCCCCTCACCCTGGAGCACCGAGTAGAGCTCGATAACCACACCAGCACATGCCTCTGGATATTCACTGAAAGAGCAGATGCTCCACTAATCCACAGAGGCACAGTCCAAAGATAAAAGCCACCACAGGGGGAAAAAAAGTATCACCACAAATGCCTAATAATAAACACAGCAATTCAAGAAACAAGAATAAGGAAGACAACATGACACCCCCAAAAGAACACAACATTTCAATTCTAGAATGTGAACATGAAGAGATTGATGAAATGCCAGAAATGGAATTCAAAAATTGATCATAGGATTACTTAAAAGTAATCAGAAGCAAATTCACGCACTAAAGAAACCCATACATGACATGAGTGAAAATTTCTCCCATGAAATTGAGATTTTAAAGCGATATCAAAACAAAATATTGGAAATGAAAAATTCAATAGAACAAATACAAAATGTGGTGGAAAGCCTTAAGAACAGACTTGATGAGGCAGAAGAAAGAATACTTGAGTTAGAAGACAAATCCTTGGAAATTTTACAGTCAGACCAAAAAAAAAAATAAGATTAAAAAACTGAAAAACAGTGTCAGAGATTTATGGGACACTATCAAATGACCCAACATATGTGTCTTGGGAGTTCCTGAAGATGTGGAAAGAGAAATGGATTAGAAGGCCTTTTTAGTGAAATAATTACAAAAAAACTTCCCTAATTTGGAGAAAGAAGGAATAGTCCAAGTACAGGAAGCACATAGAACTCCTAATAGACATGACTAGAAAAGATCTTAACTACAACACATTGTATTCAAACTCTCCACAGTAAAAATTAAAGAAAAGTTTCTAAAATGTACACAAGAGAAACATGAGATTACTTTCAGAGGATCTCCAATTAGACTCACAGCTGACTTCTCATCAGAAATCCTACAGTCTAGGAGAGAATGGTGAGATATATTCCAGATCTTAAGAGAAAAACTGTCAACCCAGAATACTGTACCCTGCAAAGCTTTTATTTATGAAAGAAGATGAAATTAAGACTTTTCATAGCAAACAGAAATTGAAAGAATTTGTCACCACTCATCCAGCCTTACAAAAGTTGTTTAAGGATGTGCCTACACATGGAAACACAGAAACGCGGTCATCACTATGAAAGAAAGTGAAGGCAGAAAATCTTCCAGTAAAAGTACAAAGGAAATCCAAAGTAAACAGTAGGAATATTTATAGAAAAATGGCAGGACCAAGTCCTTACTTATCAATAGTCACCTTGAATATAAATAGCCTTAATTCTCTAGTTAAAAGATACAGACTGGCTGAAAGGATTAAAACACAAAACCCATCTATTGGTTGCTTATAAGAAACATATCTCACCAACAAAGATACATACAGACTAAAAGTGAAAGGATGAAGAAAGATATTCCATGCTAACAGAAACCAAAAGGAGCTGGTATAGGCATCCTTATATCATACAAAATAGACTTTAACAAAAATAGACTTTTAACAACTGTTAAAAGAGACAAGGGCACTATTTTATGATTAAGGGATCAGTTCAACAGGAAGATGTGACTATTGTAAATGGATATGCACCTAATCACAGGTCACCTGGCTATTTAAAAGAACTATTAATGGATCTAAAGGGAGACGTGGGCTCCAACACAATAGTATTGGGGGTACTTCAATACTCCATTTTCAGCAATGGACAGATCAACTAGACAGGAAATCGGCAAAGAAACAACAACAGAGTTAATTGACACTATAGTCCAAGTGGTCTATTGTGAATACACATTCTTCTCACCAGTGCATGGAACTTTCTCTAGGATGGACAATATGCTAGGCCATAAAGCAATTCTCAGCAAATTAAAAAAATTTGAAATCAAACCACGGATTTTTTCTGACCACAATGGAATGAAACTAGAAATCAACAACTCGCAAATCTTTAGAACATATGTAAACACATATATGAACAACACAATATGAACAACACAGTCCTAAATGAACAGTAGATCATTGAAGACATCAAAAGAGAAATAAAAAATTTCTAGAAATGATTAAGACAATACAATATATCAAAAGTTATGGGTTACAGCAAAAACAGTGTTACAAACAAGTTTTTTTTTTTAACTTTTTTTTTTTTTTTTTGACAGGCAGAGTTAGACAGTCAGAGAGAGAGACAGAGAGAAAGGTCTTCCTTCCGTTGGTTCACCCCCCAAATGGTTGCTATGGCTGGTGCGGCACTGATTCAAAGCCAGGAGCCAGGTGCGTCCTCCTGGTCTCCCAGGCAGGTGCAGGGCCCAAGGACTTGGGCCATCCTCCACTGCCTTCCTGGGCCACAGCAGAGAGCTGGACTGGAAGAGGAGCAACTGGGACTAGAACCTGGGATACCAGCACCGCAGGTGGAGGATTAGCCTAATGAGCTGCGGCACCGGCCAACAAAAAAAGTTTTAGCAATTGCTGCTTACATAAAGAAATTGGAAAGGCACCAAATACATGAACTATTAGTGCTTCTCAAGGACCTAGAAAAACTACAGCAAACCAATCCCAAAACTAGTAGGAGAAAAATAATAATTAAAATTAGAGAATAAACAAAATTGAAACAAAAAAATGCAAAAGTTCAACAAAATGAAGTGCTGTTTTTTTTAAAAAAAATAAACAAAATTGATGTACCATTGACCCAACTAACCAAAAAAAAAATTGAGAAGACCCAAATCAATAAAATTAGAGATGAAAAAAAATGTAACAGAGCCACAGAAATAGAATTATCAAATTAATACAAAGAACTGTATGCCAACAAATCGGGAAACCTAAAAGAAATGGATAGATTCCTGGACACACACAACCTACCTAAATTTATCCATGAAGATATAGAAAACCTAAACAGACCAATAAACATGATGGAAATTGAATCAGTAATAAAGACCCTCCCAGCAAACAAAAGTTGAGGACTGGGGCAGCTATAATCAAAACAACTTGGACAGACCAAAGGAACAGAATAGAAACACCAGAAATCAACTCAGGCATCTACAACCAACTTAACTTTGACAAAGGAGTTACAGTCAACCCCTGGAGCAAGGACAGTCTCTTTAACTAATGGTGCTGGAAAGACTGGATCTCCACATGCAGAAGTATGAGGCAAGACCCCTACCTTAGACATTACACAAAAATCCACTCAAAATTGATTAAAGACCTAAGTCTATGGCCTGATACCATCAAATTATTAGAAACCTTGGAGAAACCATGCAAGACATCAGCACAAGCAATCAAAGCCATGCAATTCCATTGAAAAATGGAATTACATCAAATTGAGAAGCTTCTGTACTGCAAAATAAACACCTAACAAAAGTGAAGAGGCAACCTACAGAATGGGAGAAATTATTTGCAAACTATAGAATTGATAAAGGGTTAATATCCAGAATATATATACAAATCAAGAAACTCAACAGCAACAACACAAACAAATCAATTAAGAAATGGGCAAAGGATTTAAACAGGCATTTTTCAAAAAAGGAAATCCAAATAGCTGACAGACACATGAAAAAATGCTCAGGATCACTGGCCATTAGGGAAATGCAAATAGGAACCATAATGAGGTTTTACCTCACCCCCATTAGAATGGCTTTCATACAGAAATCAACAAACAGCAAATGCTGGTGAGGATAGGGGGAAGAGGTAGCCTAATCCACTGTTGATAGGAACATAAACTGGTGCAGCCCCTGTGGTAGACAGTATAGAGATACCTCAGAAATCTGAATATAGACCTACCATATGATCCAGCCATCCCACTCCTGGGAATTTACCCAAGGGAATTAAATCAGCATATGAAAGACTTATCTGTACCCCCATGTTTATTGATATGGAATCAACTCAAATGCCCATCAGTTGAACACTGGATAAGGAAATTATGGGATATGTACACCATGGAATACTATACAGCAGTAAAAACCGAAATGAAATACTGTCATTTGCAACAAACTGGATGAAACTGGAAAACACCATGCTTAGTGAAATAAGGCAGTCCCAAAGGATAAATACCATATGTTCTCTCTAATCTGTGATAACTAATAGAACACCTAAAAAGTGATCTGTAGGGGGCCGGCTCTGTGGTGCAGCGGGTTAATGACCTGGCCTGAAGTGCCGGCATCCTATATGGGCACCGGTTCTAGTCCCAGCTGCTCCTCTTCCCATCCAGCTTCCTGCTATGGCCTGGGAAAGCAGTGGAGGATGGCCCAGGTCCTTGGGCCCCTGCACTCACATGGGAGACCTGGAAGAAGCTCCTGGCTTCAGATCGGCACAGCTCTGGCCATTGTGGCCAATTGAGGTGTGAACCATTGGATGGAAGACCTCTCTCTCTCTCTTCCTCTCCTCTCTCTGTGTAACTGACTTTTGGATAAGTAAATAAATAAATCTTTTTTTTTTTAAATGTGATCTGTAGTAGTGAAATTAACACTTCCAGTTGCAGTGACTTTGAACAGCCCTTGTCTTGACTGTTGAGGAATTTTTTTTTCTTCATACAATTTGTTGAACTCTATACACATACAATTAACTCTATTCTAAGTAAAAAGTTAATTAAAAATAGATATTAGTAACAAATAAGAATGAGAATAGGAGAGGGAGGAGGAAGAGGGGTGGAAGTGTGGGTGGGAAGAATCACTATATTCCTAAAGTTGTATTTATGAAATGCATGAAGTTTGCGTTCTTTAAATAAAAGTTTTCTGGGAGAAAAACAGCATTTTTTGATGAACAATTTTAAAAGAGAGGATAAAGTCAGTGCTTCAGTAGTGAAGATTCAGGTGTTCATTCACAGAATTAACTTATTAGATATCTGGCAAAAGCCTTGGCCTTTACTCTTGTGTGCATCCCTCTGTTCATTTGGGCAGCTCCAGTGTTGAGATTAGGAACATGGCCAGGCAGACTTGGGTTCATGGTCTGAGTTTGCCATTATCTTTGATCAAGATGCTTAGTTACTTTACACTTCATTTTTCTCATTACTTACAATGAGATAATACCAATCTCATACTTTTTTTTTTTTTAAGATTTTATTGATTTATTTTAAAGGCAGAGTTAAAGAGAGGTAGAGAGATAGAAAGTCTTCCATCCACTGGTTCACTCCCTAAATGGCTGCAACAGCTGGAGCTGGGCCAACCTGAAGCCAGGAGCCAGGAGCTTCTTCTGGATCTTTCATGTGGGTGCAGAGGGCCATCTTCTGTTGCTTTCCCAGGCCATAGCAGAGAGCTGGATCAGAAGTGGAGCAGCTGGGACTCAAATTGTCACCCATATGGGATGACAGCACTGCAGGTGGCAGCTTTACCCATTACGCCAGCTCCAACCTCATAGGATTTTAAAAATAATGTGCATATGCATAAAACATGACTCTATGCCTGGCAAAGCAAATATTCCATAAACCTTGTAAGCCAAAAGTCTTGAATTCATTTAGCAAATGTTTATTGACCAGGTACTATGCTGTCATTCTTAAGTTAAGTGTTTGTGCCTTGGAAAAATACACAGATTTAAAGCACTGTTTACACATAAACAAGATTCACTAGTAAAAATCTATGACAAACTCTTAAATATTAGAACAGTCCTAAGTCAGATAGCTGATTTAGTCTCAGGCAAGGCTGAATTTTTGGCATATTTGAATTTAAGTAATTAAAAGTATGTAGTAATTCATATTGGCTTTCCCAGTTGTTTTTAGTTGGTGATTTTAATCTTGTCTCTTAATATCGTGTTATCTACAGAGATTTAAAGAAAAAAAAATCTGTAACACAAACATCTAACCCAAAGGAATCCAGTATCCTCCCTTAAAATAGTTTGCTTGTTTGAAAATCATTTAAAAAAAAAAAACAGTTTTACTCAGTTCCAGGGCAAAAGGTTCTTTGTGATAGTAATACAGAGATCACTTCATTCAGATACTTGTCTATTCAAATACGTGGATATGGCCCTTTTGTTTGATGCTATTCAAAGGAAATAAAAAGATCCTGAAAATGAACCTACAATGTAGAATTTTACTATAAATTAATTTTAACAAAAAGTTAACTGAATTTGCTTGTAAGTTAACATTTGCAATCTACTGTGTACAGATCTATACACTGCAGAGGCTTAAAGATGAGCAGTAAGAGCAGAGACATGTTGAGCTTCCCATCTGAAAGTGCTTCACTTAGGGAACTCTTTCAATTCTCATGTCCTCACAATAACTGTAATAAGACAAGATCTCTAGCTCTGGATAATTCATTAAAGATAAACAAACAAGTAATAGCTATTCAACAAAAAAAGTTATCTGGATAAGCCTGACTGTTTAATTGTTGTGACAGACATTTATCAGATAAGTACATAAGGACTCTTGATGTATACTTTAAGATAGGCAGGTCTGAGCTAGTCGTGGGAGCAGCAAAATCTTTCCTGAGAGGTGATGTTTGAGCTTTGATATACAGAGTAATTAAGAATTGTGTGTGTGTGTGTGTGTGTGTGTTGTTTCGTCTTTGACACTGAATATGTTCCAGTATCAAATAACTCTGGCACCAACTAAGTGTTCTATAAAGTCCTTCAGACTTCAAATACCAGCTGCAAATGTGGTCCCCAGATTCTGCCCAGCAGACTACAGATTTGGAGGTCTTTATGATTTTCCTTTCCCCCAGGGCTGATAATTCACTAGAATGACTCATTGAATTCATGGAAACTGCCATACTTACAATTGGAGTTTATTAATAGGACACAACTGAGGAATAGCCAAAGGGCAGAGATGCATAGGGCAAGGTAGGGTCCTAGGGAGGGGAAGGTAGTAGCCTGTGAAGAGCTTCCATGCCCTCTCCCAATGGGCCACCCCCCAGTGCTCTTCACCAATATGGGGGCCCCTCAAGCCTGGTTGCTCATTGTTTTTTTTATCAAAGTTCCATTATGCAGGCATGATTATTAAACCTTTGGCCGTTGGTGGCTGAATCAGCTCTAGCCCCCTCTCTCCTACCCAGAGATTGTGTGATGGGACTGAAAGTTTTAACCCTCCCTCTCATAGTTGGTTTTTCTGGAGACCAGCCTCCATCCTGAAGCTGTCTACAAAATCCCCGCTGTGAGTCATCTCGTTAGCACCCATAGGCACTCATCACTCCAGGAATTCTAAGCATTTTGGGAGTTCAGCACCAGGAACCAGGAACATGACTATTTAATTTCTAACAGGGGTTAAAATAACCTCAGTGGCAGCTTGAGGAACTTATGTCAGTCCTTTTCACAAGAACTTACTGTGGGCGCATAGTCAATTAACACTGCCACTCTTTTGGATCTGTTATGTCCTCATGCTCTGTGCTCCCCAGGCAGTGTTCAGAACATTCTAGGGCACCAGTATCAGCCTGGCCCTGGCCCTTGTGGCTCTCCTACACAGAGCAACTTTCCCTGGAAGCCTCCCCGTGAAACCTGTGCAAGATTTTTTTGGAATTGTCTAGCAGCCTTAAACTCTACCTTCTCAAGCCCCCTTCCCTCTGTCCTTTCATAGGTACCAGGCCTGCTCTTGTTCTCAAGGCTTTCTCCACCTACTCCTGCTCCCTCTCCTTTTATCCTTCACAACCTGTCCCCCAATACAACTCTTGTGTATCTAACCTCATCTTGGTGACTTCTTGGAGAATCGAAACTGACGTGGTCTCTAAGACACACCATACCCAACCACCACGGTGTGAATACTTCATTTTCATGTCCATCATTGGCACACTCCCCAGGAATATTAGGGAAACTCACTCTGTCTTCCTGTTTCTCCCCCTTGTAATCTAGGGGACATTCCTTAGTTTCCTTCATCCAACTGCAGTGCTCCTCACCAGGTTGTTGTGATTAGAACAAAATAATCCTTATCATTGACACTTTTCCTCCCCATTATTCTCACATTCATTAGGGAGATTAAGAGATGGCTTGGTAAGAGCACTTGTTGATGGCCAACCCCTGATTTTTCTCTTTACTCCATAAAGAACATTTTGTTACATTTTGTAAAGTGCTTTGTAAACAAAAGATGGGCTATATGCTAATACAGTCATTAAGTCATAGTATTAGTTCAATTTTCATAAATATCACCATATAATATGTACACCCTGAAACCCATAAGTGTGGTTTCTTATATCTAAGAATTTATTTTTTTTAAAAAAAGTTTCTTTTTTTTTTTTTTTGAAAGGCTGAGAGGGAAGACAAATAGTTCTCCCATCCTCTGATTCCCTTCCCAAATGCCCACAACAGATGGGACTGGATTAGGCTGTAGCCAGGAACTGGTAACTCAGTCAGGAGCTTCCATCTGAAGGGCAGGTACCCATGTACTTAAGCCATCCCAGGGTGTGCCTTAACAGTAAGCTGGGTTTGGGTGCTGAGTCAGGATTCTGATATGGGATATAACTCCCCGAGTGGAATCTTAACTGCTGTGCTAAATGCTCACCCAAGACAGAATTTCTTAAGTCATTATTGACTCATCTTATTTGCACTGAAACTGGCCACATAAAATAGCTTTAAATTAAGTACAAAAGTATTTGTAAAAACTTATTGCAGCCCGTAAGGACATTATTTCATTTCATCTTGCACACTATAATGTTCCAGATTTCAATTCCCTTTCCGTAGATGATGGTAAGAAGTTAAGCCTCTGCTTTGCAGGTGCTAAAGGGCACAAGAGCATTAGGCTTTACTCCTCCCTTGAGATGGAAGACTGAGTTAAGTTGAAGTCCCGTTTAGTATTATGAAGTAATAATGCATTGAAAGAAGATCTGTGATTGATTCTAATGAATGGTTTCCTTGATGGTTCAATATAGGTGGTTCTTCATTAGAGGATGGTTAAACTCAATCTCTGAGCAAGGCTCATAAGTATTCAGAATGTTTATAAAGTAACATATAGTATTTAACTCTTAATGGTAATGACATGACTTAATGCGCTGGGTAGGTAGGTGTATCAATGATGAGACTACTGAACTAACAGGCAGAGCTCTGCCTATTTGGCTTATTTTTTTTTTAAAGATTTATTTTATTTATTTGAAAGACAGAGTTACAGAGAGAGAGAGAGAAAGAGAGAAAGAAAGATCTTCCATCCACTGGTTCACTCCCCAGATGGCCGCAATGGCCGGAGCTATGCCGATCCAAAGCCAGGAGCCAGGAGCTTGTTCCAGGTCTCCCATGTGGGTGCAGGGGCCCAAGGACTTGGGCCATCTTCTACTGCTTTCCCAGGCCATAGCAGAGAGCTGGATAGCAAGTAGAGCAGCTGGGTCTCAAACTGGCACCCATATGGGTTGCCGGTGATCCAGGCCAGGGCTTTAACCCATTGCGCCACAGTGATGGCTCCTATTTAGCTTATTTTTGAATGAGAAATGTGATAAAGCATTGGAAGACTGTACCAGCATGAAGTAAATTAGTTGTAACCTGGAAGAGTCAAACTGGGGACTCCTAAAAGGTTAAACCAAAATAACAATCAGGAGCTCTCATGTCTTGAGTGTTTAAACATATGCTAGGCCTGTGTTGAGCATGTTGTGAATAGTATTGACTTTTTTCCTTTGAAATAAATGCTTTTCCAATTTGCAGATAAGGAAACTGAATTTTGATAAATTAGATTATTTTTCAAGCCCCCTCCCCCTTTTAAGTCATAGAACCAGCATTCAAAATTGAATCTATCTACTGAAATCTGGATCCTGTACGTGATATGGAGCTGGGAGAGGGAGGGATTGGGCAGCTGGTTAATGTTCTATCAACTGTCTTATGTTCACATCATGAAAAGAGAGATGTATAGGCTAAACAGAATGGTAATAAACACTAATGTAAATAAATTGACTTACTACTTTAGGGGAGAAAAGGTTTCTTTCATCAACTTTCACTAGGTTCATAGCTGAGAACCCTATAATAAAAGACTAACGAAAGAAAAGCAGAAGAGAGAATATCAAACTTAGAAGACAGAGAACAGGAAAGTATACAGTCAAACCAAAGAAAAGAAGAGGAAATTAGAAATCTAAAAAATATTGTCGGGAATCTTTAGGATACTATTAAAAAACCCAACATTCGGGTTCTAGGAGTTCCTGAAGGCATGGAGAGGGAGAAAGGATTAGAAGGCCTTTTTGGTGAGATACTAGCAGAAAATTTCCCAGGTTTGGAGAAGGACAGAGACATCCTAGTACAGGAAGCTCATAGAACCCCTAATAAACACGACCAAAAGAGATCCTCACCACGACACGTTGTAATTAAACTCACCGCAGTGAAACATAAAGAAAAGATCCTAAAATGTGCAAGAGAGAAACGTCAGATTACTCTCAGAGGATCTCCAATCAGACTCACAGCTTACTTCTCATCAGAAACCCTACAAGCTAGGAGGGAATGGCGAGATATAGCCCAGGTACTAAGAGAGAAAAACTGCCAGCCCAGAATATTATATCCTGCAAAGCTCTCATTTGTGAATGAAGGTGAAATAAAGACCTTTCACAGCAAACAGAAATTGAAAGAATTTGTCGCCACTCGTACAGCCCTGCAAAAGATGCTTAAAGATGTGTTGCACACAGAAACACAGAAAAATGAAGAGTTTGGCAAAGTAGCAGGGTATAAAATCAATGCACAAAAATCAACAGCCTTTGTATACACAGGAAATGCCACGGCTGAGGAAGAACTTCTAAGATCAATCCCATTCACAATAGCTACAAAAACAATCAAATACCTTGGAATAAACTTAACCAAGGACGTTAAGGATCTCTACGATGAAAATTACAAAACCTTAAAGAAAGAAATAGAAGAGGATACCAAGAAATGGAAGAATCTTCCATGCTCATGGATTGGAAGAATCAATATCATCAAAATGTCCATTCTCCCAAAAGCAATTTATAGATTCAATGTGATACCAATCAAGATACCGAAGACCTTCTTCTCAGATCTGGAAAAAATGGTGCTGAAATTCATATGGAGACACAGGAGACCTCGAATAGCCAAAGCAATCTTGTACAACAAAAACAAAGCCGGAGGCATCACAATACCAGATTTCAGGACATACTACAGGACAGTCGTCATCAAAACAGCATGGTACTGGTACAGAAACAGATGGATAGACCAATGGAACAGAATTGAAACACCAGAAATCAACCCAAATATCTACAGCCAACTTATATTTGATCAAGGATCCAAAACCAATCCCTGGAGTAAGGACAGTCTATTCAATAAAGGGTGCTGGGAAAATTGGATTTCCACGTGTAGAATCATGAAGCAAGACCCCTACCTTTCAGCTTACACAAAAATTCACTCAACATGGATTAAAGACTTAAATCTACAAACCAACACCATCAAATTATTAGAGAGCATTGGAAAAACCCTGCAGGATATAGGTGCTGGCAACGACTTCCTAGAAAAGACCCTGGAGGCACAGGCAGTCAAAGCCAAAATTAACTATTGGAATTGCATCAAATTGAGAAGTTTCTGTACTGTAAAAGAAACAGTCAGGAAAGTGAAGAGACAACCAACAGAATGGGAAAATATATTTGCAAACTATGCAACAGATAAAGGGTTAATAACCAGAATCTATAAAGAAATCAAGAAACTCCACAACATCAAAACAAACAACCCACTTAAGAGATGGGCCAAGGACCTCAATAGACATTTTTCAAAAGAGGAAATCCAAAGGGCCAACAGACACATGAAAAAATGTTCAAGATCACTAGCAATCAGGGAAATGCAAATCAAAACCACAATGAGGTTTCACCTCACCCCGGTGAGAATGGCTCACATTCAGAAATCTTCCAACAATAGATGCAGGAGAGGATGTGAGGAAAAAGGGACACTAACTCACTATTGGTGGGAATGCAAACTGGTTATGCCACTCTGGAAGTCAGTCTGGAGATTCCTCAGAAACCTGAATATAACCCTACCATTCAACCCAGCCATCCCACTCCTTGGAATTTACCCAAAGGAAATGAAATTGGCAAACAAAAATGCTGTCTGCACCTTAATGTTTATTGCAGCTCAATTCACAATAGCTAAGACCTGGAACCAACCCAAATGTGCATCAACAGTAGACTGGGTAAAGAAATTATGGGACATGTACTCTATAGAATACTATACAGCAGTCAAAAACAACGAAATCCGGTCATTTGCAACAAGATGGAGGAATCTGGAAAACATCATGCTGAGTGAACTAAGCCAGTCCCAAAGGGACAAATATCATATGTTTTCCCTGATCGGTGACAACTAACTGAGCACCAAAGGGGAAACCTGTTGAAGTGAAATGGACACTATGAGAAACAGTGACTTGATCAGCTCTTGTCCTGACTGTTGATGTACAATGTAATACTTTATCCATTTTAGTATTTTTTTTGTTCTAGTACTATTGGTTGAACTCTGTAAGTAACACACAATTATTCTTAGGTGTTTAAATTTTAACTGAAAAGTGATCCCTGTTAGGAATTTGGAAAACATTATGCTGAGTGAATTCAGCCAGTCCCAAAGGGACAGATATCATATGTTCTCCCTGATTGGTGACAACTAACCAAGCACCAAAAAGGAAACCTGTTAAAGTGAAATGAACACCATGAGAAACGGTGACTTGATCAGCCCTTGCCCTGACTGTTGATGAACAACTTAATTCGTTATCCCTCTTAGTATTTTTTTTTTGTTTGTTCTACTTGATACTTTTGGTTGAATACTGTAATCAATACACAGTTATTCTTAAGTGTTGAAACTTAACTGAAAAGTGATCACTGTTAAATATGAGTGGGAATAAGAGAGGGAAGAGATGTGCAATTAGGGACATGCTCAAGCTGACTTGCCCCAAACGGTAGAGTTAGAAACATACCAGGGGATTCCAATTCAATCCCATCAAGGTGGCATATACCAATGCCATCTCACTAGTCCAAGTGATCAATTTCTGTTCACAATTGGTCATAATGATAGGACTAAGAGTCAAAGGGATCACATAAACAAGACTAGTGTCTGCTAATACTAACTGATAGAATAAAAAAGGGAGAGAACGATCCAACATGGGAAGCGAGATACACAGCAGACTCATAGAATGGCAGATGTCCTAAATAGCACTGTGGCCTCAGAATCAGCCCTTAAGGCATTCGGGTCCAGCTGAAAAGCCCATGAGAGTATTTCAGGCATGGAAAGCCAAGACACTCTTGCAAAAAAAAAAAAAAAAAACCTAAATGAAAGATCTCCACGAGTGAGATCCCAGTGGAAAGAATGGGTCATCAAAGAAGGAGGTACCTTTCTCTGAAGGGAAGAGAGAACTTCCACTCTGACTACGACTTATCTAAATATGATCAGAGTCTGTCAACTCAAAAGGCTTCCATAGCCTTGGCAACTCATGACAAGAGCCTAGGGTGACTACTGATGCCATAAACAAGAGTGTCAATTTGTTAAGTCAACAACAGGAGTCACTGTGCACTTTCTCCTCATGTAGGATCTTTGTCCTTAATGAGATGTACATTGTGATTTAATGCTATAACTAGTACTCAAACAGTATTTTTCACTTTGTGTTTCTATGTGGGTGCAAACTGTTGAAATCTTTTCTTAATATATGCTAAACTGATATTCTGTATATAAAGAGAATTGAAAATGAATCTTGATGTGAATGGAATGGGAGAGGGAGCGGGAAAGGGGAGGGTTGCAGGTGGGAGGGATGTTATGGGGGGGGGGAAGCCATTGTAATCCATAAGCTGTACCTTGGAAATTTATATTCATTAAATAAAAGTTAAAAAAAAAGGAAGTGTAATGGTAAGAACCTGGGGAAACTCAGCAAGGCCTGTGTAGCTTCTGCTCTGTGCGCCTGTGTCTTCATTCATTTCTTCTAGGTATAGGAAAAATGCCTCTGAAATGAGATTCATATAACTTAATTTAAATTTTGTCTTAATTTTTTTTTTAATTTGCAAGCCAGGGAGACAAGAAAAATTCCATTTGCTGGGTCACTCCCCCTAGTACCTGCAACAGCCAGCGCTGGACCAGGCAGAACCCAGGAGCCTAGAACTCAATCCAGGTCTCCCCTGTGGGTGGCAGGGACTCAGATACTCACTGAATCATCAGCTGATACTTCCTGGAAGATAGATGATACATGGAGGAGCCGGGACTCAACTAAGTGCTCCCATATAGGATGTGGATGTTGCAAGCTAACCACTGCACAAACACTCAACGACACCATCGGACCTGCTTTAGAGGAAGATCAGAGAATTCTTTTTGGGATGTTTCAAGAGAGAGTGGTAGGGGAAGGTCAGAGCGAACTTCCTGCTGCTTCTGTCCTCTCAAAAGCCAAATTGTGTGTCCTGAACCCAAATTACAGCTTTAAATTGATTTGGATAGAAAATCACCTTTCAAGAGCCAAGTGTCTGTGGGGATCTCCTTTTCTCTGCTGTCTTTTCCTAAATGACAGAGGGCTTGGTGACCTTCTGTGAGGACAGTTTTCTTTCTCAGTGTCACTGTTTCTGAGCAACCATAATAACACAGTGACTCGCATTGACTTTGCAGACCTCTGACCGTGACCTGCGGTGAACAGTTCATTTGGCAGCATGATGGAAAACACATCTGAGTATATATGAGGGTGTATATAAGGAAAACCTCATGAAACCATTCTCACCCTTACTATGTGTGAAACCCTCTGACATTTTCTATTCTTATTCATTAAAAATAAATCCATTGAATTGATTTCATAACCTATTAGTGGTTTACCACCTGCAGTTCTATGCATGGCAGAATAGATTGTTAGGGTAGATGCAAAGAAAAGACTTTTCAGTCTGATTAAATCAAATGTACCTTCCTGTTTGTTCAGGAGGGTAGAAATTATGTTCTTTAGAATGAATTTCCAACTTTTTTTCACTGGGTTTTGTTCCTCAGTATGGTATGCCTTTGCAGCCTGCCAAGTCATGGGGAGGAAACGTTTTAGTTCAAATACAGTATCATCAAAAATGAATGGACATTTCTCAAAATGTCTTTGACAGCTCAAACAGTGAAACATTAAATCAACGGGATGATGAAAGCTTGAAAACACATAATACCTATAATGATCAGTAGACGCATAGCAGAAATGAGAAAAAAATGCAACTTAGTTCAATTACACTGTAAGGTTACCTACTTCAAAGTCACTAGAGGGCTGTAAGGTTATGCATGTTGTTAAGGTTAATTGCATCCATTCAGGATGTATTTGACTCTGAAACAAAAGCTTAAGGGGAAAAATAATCAAAGAAGACAACATCTGAAGGGTCTGTTCTATAGCAGAGAATCAGCTCATTATGGCTGTGTTGTTCAGCAATGATTGTAATCAGACCCCAGCACCCACAAATATGAAGACTTAAAAGTCAATCCATGAAAGTTCTGAAACAAAAGACATACATCTTTTTATTATTATTATTCATTTATTTGAAAGAGCTACACACAGAGAGAAGGAGAGGCAGAGAGAGAGGTTTTCCATCCACTGGTTCACCCCTCAATTGGTCGCAATGGCTGGAACTGTGCCAATCTGAAGCCAGGAGCGGGGAGCTTCTTTTGGGTCTTCCACGTGGATACAGGGGCCCAAGGACTTGGGCCATCACATACTGCTTTCCCAGGCCATAGCAGAGAGCTGGATCAGAAGTGGAGCAGCTGGAACTCACCGGTGCCCATATGAGATGCTGACACTGCAGATGGCAGCTTTACCTGCTGTGCCACTGTGCTGGCCCCAAGACATACATCTTCATTAAAACTCGGGGGCTACTATTGCCCAGTGTTTATTTTCCATTAACAGTAGCAAGAGCTAAGCCCCCATGCTCCTTCATCTTATAAGAAAACACGAGCCTCTGTTTTAAGAAATCTTTATTTGAAATATTTCCCCCCTTACAAATCTTATCAGTATTTCCTCCCGATTGTAACAGTAAATTCATATTTGACCATTAGAAAAAATGCAAGTGTTACAAAGCAACATAAGATGTGGAAGTTCTCTGTAATCAGACATCAGCACTTCAAAGAGCTTAGCGTCGAGGCATTTTTATTTGTGAAAGTCTGGGTGCACTCTTTTGATTCTTCGTGCCAAGTAGAAAACATTTAGAGCCATTACAATCTTCATCAATTTCTACTGCTGACAGAAGGTGGCAGGGAAGAGAGGGGATAGTCACGTTTTATTCTTTATTTTAAAATGTGATTACCCTCTATCACATAGGGAGTGTTGTATTTCATATTGGTTTATTATCTAGTTGTGCAGGGAACAACTCATGTTCCCACAGTGGAATCTTGGATAATACAAGGCAACTTTGAAATATTCATGGGAAAAAATGGAATTAAAAGATTGTGTTAGTGTAGAAAAATTTCAAAACCCAAGCGTAGTGTCTTCATAATCTGTATTTTCCATGAGCCATTTGAAAATTCCTCATATCTCCCAGGCAGGATTCTTAACAAAAACATCTCAGCTGATCTAATCACGAAGAGATCATCCTTTCCTTAAATCCGGATTGTGAGGCTTTCTCTAAGTCAATTTACTTGAACTCTTCAAAAACATCATTCGTGAAAGGAAGAAAATGAGTAAGGAAATGGTCCCGAGATGGAGGAGTCTAGAGAGACAACAAGAGTGTGTAACCCATGGTTGGGTCCAGGATGAGGTGGAGCTAGGGAGGAATATGGGTGCGAAGAAAGAACAGTTTGAAACTATAGACAATTAGGCCACGTGATATCCATATGACATTCCTTGGAGGTGATAATGTTACTTTGTAGGAGAGTGTCTTTGTTCCTGGGAGACTCATGCTGAAGTACCTAGGGGTGATGTGTCCTGACTATACAGCTTACTTCCAGAAGGTTCAGAAAAATAAATAGTAAAAGTGTATGTAGAAAAAACTAACAATTGATAAATCAATTTTATAGAATGTAAGTCTTCGTTTTACAACAATTTTAAATTTGCAGAAATTCATCATATGTTCAGGCTAACTCTGGGATTTTGGAAATGCAAATAAGATATTGAAGGAAGAAAAATTTAAATGTAGTTCACATTCCTGTTCAAAGATTGATTGATTTGAAAGGCAGTTTCATAGACAGGGAAAGACATAGATCTTCCATCCACTGGTTCACTCCTCAAATGGCTTTAAGAGCTGGGGCTGGGCCAGGCCTAAACCAGCAGCTTCACCTGGGTCTCCCACATGAGTAGCAGAGGCCTAAGTAACTGGGCCATCTTCTACTGTTTTCCCAGGCACATTAACAAGGAGCTGGATGGAAAGTGGAGCAGCTGGGACTTGAACCAGTGCTCATATGGGATGCCGACATCACAAGCGGTGGCTTAACCAGCAGTGCCACGATGTGGGACACCACATTCCTATTCAGATTCTTGATTTTGCAGGACAATGGAAATTTTTTTTCTGGGTAATGCTCTGTGCAAAGCTTTAAGCCAGGTACATTCTATAGGATTATTTATAATAAGAACAGAAACAACTGGAATGATAGAGTGTTAAATTAGGATGCTTCTCTGTCATGAAATATTCAGTATTAGGCACATTACATGTATAATTGAGTTGTGAAATTCACTTACAAGTGAAAACAGAGTATCTAATTATACACAAAAGGTGATTGCAAGTGTGAAATAATACAAGGGTACTTCAGTAAGTTCATAGAAAATGGAATTAAAAAATTTATTTTGGTGCTCTTGGAAACCTTAGTTTTTTTAAATACTCATTTTCCATGAAGATCCTTTCTTGAAGAAGACCTCCCTCTACATGGATTTCAATTTCTTTTACCCAAATAAACTTTTGATTCCAGTTTTCATGAATTTTTTGAAGTATGCCTTTATGTATAGAACAGATTGGGTGGAAATTTACTCAAATACAACTGAAATTGTGATCTTTGAGGGAAGGGATATAAGTGACTTTTAAATGTCTTGAAAGTAATTTTCTACATTTATTCTATGAGTATGTACATCTTCCAGAGTCAGAAGTAAAAAAACGAATTTATTTTTTTAATGTTCTGTGCAGATTTAGGTATCTACATCTCTGTGTCTTGCAATTTTAGTTTTGTCCTTTGAGTTATAGATATTCTTTAGGAGCAGGTGTGTGGACATAATCAGCTCCAGGCATTTTTTTTAAGATTTATTTATTTGAAAGAGTTACATAGAGAGAGAAGGAGAAGCAGAGAGAGGGTGGGGGGCGGGGAGAGGTCCTCTATCCGCTGGTTCACTCCCCGGTTGGCTGCAATGGCTGGAGCTGCACTGATCTGAAGCCAGGAGTTTGTTCTGGGTCTCCAATGTGGGTGCAGGGGTCCAAGGACTTGGGCTATCTGCTGCTGCTTTCCCAGGCCATAGCAGAGAGCTGGACCGGAAGTGGAGCAGCCAGGGCTCAAACCGGTGCTCTTAAGTGATGCCGGCACTGCAGGTGGTGGCTTTACCCACGGTGCCACAGCACTGGCTTAATAATAATACTAAATACCCTCCAAGCTTAATAATAATATTAAAAAAGTGATCTTGATGACATTGTCAATTTCCTTATCACTAAGCCATTCTCAAAAAGAAAGTTAAGCCTGTATATTCTGTTGTTGGAAAAGACAGTTCTCACTGTGCCTCTCATACATTTTGTGGGTATGCCAGAACTGCACATTTGCCTGCCTGGTCTCTTTCTCAGTGTGTTTCTTTTCTAGCTGGGAACCTTGAGAGGTAAGGTATACTCACTCAGGACAAAGAATAGGCTTGCTTACTGCCTGCTATAAACGTGGTGGATTCTCCAAGCTCAGTGTTTCTGAGCTTCAATGCACATACACTGTTGTGCAGCATCTGTCAGGTTGCCCAGTATAACCTTTGGCCAAAGAGAACAGATGCAAATAAGTTGATGCTCATGCTGCTTGCTATGCCATGGGTAATGATTTCCTTTGTTTCTGACCCAGGAATCTCATGTCTTCTGCTAGTGTCAATGACACAGTCACAGGCTAACTTATTAGCTTGTATGCAGAGTCAAATCAGATTCCAGACTAACAGCTCTCAAAATAGGAATTCAGTGTTATTTTCTTTACTGATGAAGAAGTTCTAGAAATTTTGTAGGGATGAGTATGCCTGCTAATCAGTTCCCATCTCTATTCCATCATTGGCTTTGGCCTCTTCAATATGATGAGTCTCTATAATAGTCTATTTCATGTGTATCCTTTGTATTGTTAGTGTTCATCCTCCATGCTAACTTTCTTTTCCATAGCTTTTATAATTTATGTGTGTTGAAGAAACACAACATCTTAGATTTATCCTAAGTTTGTACAGATCATGTAATGAAAACCAATATATGATTGCATAGCTAGAAAAATACACAATGCCTTTGTTTACCAAAAAATCTATTTCCCCAGAATTTGTACATACCCAAGGACAAGATTTTCTTGAGCTATAAAAAACATCAAGCCATTTTATTTTTGTAGGATGGTAGAGTTTACATGTCCACTATTCGGCTTGAAATTATCTGTAATTTACTCTTCTGCTTTTTGTTTTGTTTTGTTTTTTTGCCCATGACTACCTTTCTTTTTCAATTAAACCGGTGTTGTTCCTAATCAAAAACTTAAATTACATCTGGTACAGTTTGTACACTCCAGGGGATAGATTTATGAAATAGTTTTAGGCAGCCAAGATATTTTTTGTAACGTCAACATAACGTTTTTCATAGAGTGCTTACTGATGAGACATTATGAAAGTTGTGCAGTTGTGTGACTTAAGAGAGAGCTCACAGAGAAAGTATTTCTTAAGTGTCTTTTCCTTTTTTTTATAGTGTAGAAAACATTTTGTGCTTTATCTTGTGCTGTTCTTTCATGTTTTCCTTTATTGTATCACATTGATGTTGTGCTGTCAGAGAGGGAAAACAATCGCACACAAATTAGAGTATTTCATTAAACTTCAATGAGGTAATTAAGGAAACTCATTTTCAAAAATATACATTTGTTTCAGCAGCTTGAATGTTGCTTCATCAGGAAATGACCAGAATCCTAAATATAGGTAGGCTGGCTTGCTTAGATCAGCAGCTTTGAGAGTCAGACTATGAAGAAGGATGCCACAGAGGTTAAAAGAGCAGAGGCCTTTGCTGTGGCTGGAAACTAATTGGCTGAAAACATTAATAAATTATACTCGCTATTCATGTCAAGAAAAAGCTGACAGAGGGATGAATATTTTTATCTACCAAGGCATTACATTCTGTCACATTGCTATTAAAAAGACAAAAAGAGGAGCTGCCATTATTGCATAGCAGGTAAAGCCACCACCTGTGACATACCATATAGGTGCCATTTCATGTCCCGGCTGCTCCACTTCCTGTCCAGCTCTCTGCTAATGCACCTGGGAAAGCAATGGAGGAAAGCAATGGGCTCTTGCCGCCACATGGGAGACCTGGAATAAACTCCTGGCTTCGGCCTGGCCTAGCTCCAGCCGGGGAGTGAACCAGTGGCTGGAAGATCTCTCTTCATCTCTCCCCCTCTCTCTGTAACTCTGCCTTTCAAATAAATAAATGAATCTTTAAAAATAAAATAAAAGAATATCCTGCGACATAAGCTCATCTTCCTATGGCAAGAGGAATAGAAGCTAAATTAGTCGGCTGTGCCTTTTAGTGAATATTGTAATATGTTTTAGATTTGGTATTTTCAGCTAATAAAATATGGCTAAGAAGCTTGCCAAGAAATTCTCTACCACAAAACATTTATTACTGGGATCATTGTCTAGCATTGTGCTAAAAATACTTTTGGTTAAAACTCTCTAATTTCAGGACTAGATAATTTTCCCCCTCCTTTCATGTCCCTGTATTAAGTTTGAGTATCTGTAGCCTACTATATAGGCCATAGATGGGCTGAAGGCCTGTTCCTAAGATTCTTGTATGTTGCCAGACTAAAACTTAGATTAGATACTGTGGAATACAATCTTTCACAAACCGTTGGTTTTTCATTGCAAATGTCTTCCAAAATTTCCATGAGAACCATGAACCCAGAAAATTTTCTTTGATGTGGCTCTTAGCAAAGTCCTGGCAAAGAAATACCTTTGCATTACAGATTCTATTCTTTAAGTGCCAACTTGGTATCCTTTTCCCTCGAAGTTTTCTTTCCTTTTTCTTGTTGTTGTGTTGTTGTTTTTAAAGATTTATTTATTTGAAAGGCAGAATGACGCAGAGAGGGACAGAGGATAGACACATAGCTTTGAGAGTCAGCTATGAAGAAGGATGCCACAGAGGTTAAAAGAGCATCTGCTAGTTTCATCTGCTAGTTTATTCCCCGAATAGCTGCAACAGCACTGGGTCAGACTGAAGCTGGCAGCTAGAATGCCATCTCTGTCTTGCACACAGGTAGAGGTACTCAAGTGCTTGAGCCATCATCTACTACGTCCCAAGCACATTAGTAGGGAGTTGAGAAGGAAGTGGAGTAGCTGTGATTCAAACAGACACTCCAGTTTGGGATGCAGGTGGTGGCTTGACTCAACAGGCCACAATACCCAGTGTTTAAATAAAAATTTTTCAAGCTTTTTAAAAAAAAATCTTTATTTTTCATTTATTTCAAAGGCAAAGTTACAGAGGGAGGAGGGGAGAGAGAGGGAGAGGAAGAGAGAGAGAGAGAGAGATCTTCCATCTACTGATTTACTCCCCAAATGGCCACAATGGCTGGAGCTAAGGTCAGGCTAAAGCCAGGAGCTTCTTCAAGGTCTCCTACGTGGGTGGAAGGGCCCAAACACTTGGGCCATCTTCCACTGCTTTCCCAGGCACATTAGCAGGGAGCTGGATTGGAAGTGGAGCAGTCAGCTCTTGAACTGGCGCCCATATGGGACACTGGCATCACAGACAGAGGCTTAACCTGCTACATCACAATGCTGGCCCCCTAAGATTTTTACTGCTGTTATTTGAAAGGCAGAGGGACAGAGGGAGAGAGGCATGGGGAGAGTGAGAGATAGAGAGAGATCAGGAGGAGAGATTTTCCACCCACTGGTTCACTCCTCAAATACCAGCAACAGCCAGGTCTTCCATGTGGGTGGCAGGGAGCCAACCACTTGAGCTATCTCTACTGCCTCCCAGGGTGTGAATTAGCAGGAAATTGGAATTAGAGTGTAGTTGAGTCATGAATCTAGGTGCTCTGATATGGGACATAGATGTCTTAAGTTAACTGCTGTGCCAAATGCCCACCCGCTTTATGCAAGTTTTCTACCCCACAGGTGTCTTTGTGAATATCTTCTACCTTGAACCTCTGATTGCTTACAACATCCCACTTTATCCATTGTCTGGGTATTCTTGTGGAATGTTCTGCTAGTTTTACAAATCATTCCTAAGTAAAGTTTAAGTTCTGTTATAGTGGTTGATGTCTATTTTCTGGGTATTCCTTTACTCTCAGTAAGTCCCTAACATAACAAAGTCCATCACAGATGCTCAGTTAAATATGTTTCATTGATTGAAAGTCAACCAAGGGGCGGAAGTTAAAGAAGAGTCCTATTTTATGCCTTTTGTATTGTTAGCTGAAGTTAGCTGAAGACTACGTTGGTCTTAGTCAAAGTTCCTGGATTTGATTTCAGCCCTGCTGCTGAATTAACATGTATCATGCTCTTTGGCACATTATTGAATCTCTGAGTCCTCTGAGTCCTTTTTTTTTTTTTTTTTTGACAGGCAGAGTACACAGTGAGAGAGAGAGACAGAGAGAAAGGTCTTCCTTTTCCGTTGGTTCACCCCACCAATGGCTGGTGCACTGCGTCCAGTGCACCACGCTGATCCAAAGGCAGGAGCCAGGTGCTTCTCCTGGTCTCCCATGGGGTGCAGGGCCCAAGCACTTGGGCCATCCTCCACTGCACTCCCTGGCCACAGCAGAGAGCTGGCCTGGAAGAGGAGCAACCGGGACAGAATCTGGTGCTCTGACCGGGACTAGAACCTGGTGTGCTGGCGCCACTAGGTGGAGGATTAGCCTAGTGAGCCGTGGCACCGGCCCTCTGAGTCCTTATCAGAGGTTAGGTTAGCTAATCCCTAAGTTCCCTTTTAACCAAACTGCTCGTAGTGCATTTGTGTTCTATAACAGAATACTCAATGCTAGGTAATGTGTAAAAGAAAGAGGTTAATTTGGATCATGGTGATTTGGCTGTAAGGTACCAGAATTATGATTGCGTCATGACATGGTGGGGATTTAGAAGGGGAAGAGGATGTGTACAAAAGACCAAGCATATGTTTTAGCCTCACTTTATAACAAGCTATTCTTATGGTAACGAATCATCTAGTCCCTGGAGACCTAACCCACTCTTGTGAGATGTCCATGAATCCCTTCTAAGAGGGGTGCCCCCTTGACATACATGCCTCTTAGAAGCTGACCATCTCTCAACACTGGAGTGTTGGTGGGAATAACTCATACACAAATCATAGCAGACAGTTTAATGGATCCACAGCAGGGGTTCTTCCAGTATTTTAACTTGATCAAGAATATCAGCATCTGGGTGGGTATTTGGTGGTATGGTTAAGATGCTGCGTGGGACACCCACATTTCATATTGGAATGACTGGGTTCAAGTCCTAGCTCTGCCCCCACTTCTAGCTTCGTGCTAAGGCAGACCTGAAAAGGCAACAGGTGATGGCTCAAGTAATTGGGTCCCTCCCTGTAACCCAAGTGAGAGACCTGGATTGAGTTTCTTGCTCCTGGCTTTGGCCTGGCCTGGCTTGGCTGTTGTAGGCACTTAGGGAGTGAACTAGCTGATGGGAGATCTCTCTCTCTCTCTGTTTGTTTTTCTGCTTTTCAAATAAATAAAAATGGAAAAAAAGAATATCAGCATTACCTGGGAACCTGTTAAAAAATGCAGATAAGGACTCGGCACTGTGGTGCAGTAGGCTAAGCCTCTGTGTCATGGCTTCCAGCTCTCGTATGGGCACTGGTTCTTGTCCTGGCTGTTCCTCTTCTGATCCAGCTCTCTGCTATGACCTGGGAATGCAGCAGAAGACGCTTGGACCCCTACACCTGCGTGGGAGACTCAAAGAAGCTCCTGGCTCTGGTTGTTGTGGCCGTTTGGGTTGTGAACCAGAGCAAATGGAAGACCTTTCTCTTTGTCTCTCCCTCGCTCTGTGTAACTCTGCCTCTCAAATAAACAAATAAAATCCTAAAAACAGTGGTTAATGAGTCTTCTCCTAGAGCTGCTGAATCAGAAATTCTGCCTCTGAACAAGCCTACCAACAACTCCTCCAGGGGTTCTGATGATAAAGGTTGGGAGCTACGGATCTGCAGAATGGTGAAGTCCCTAGAATGGGGAGAAGCTGTATATCACAGTCTTAGTAGGCTCTGAAGATTGTTCAGTAACTTCGTGGGTGGCATTTAAATTCCATGTCTTCAGTTTCAGGTTTAAGGCTCTGTAGAATGGCTCACCATTGCATCATATTCAAGTTTCCAGGTACTACCCACGGAATTACAGCTCCCAAGCTCCTATAAAGCACTGGCAATTGAGGAGTGAAAAATCTTTCATAGTGCGAACAAAGATATACGCAACGAACAAGGGATTAATTTCTAGTGGCAGTCTCCTAATTTTGTATTCATAGCGTTGTATGCATGCTAGGCTACATGTGCAACATCTGCTGAAATACGTCAGGTAATTGGGCATCCAGCAGTCCTATTTGCATGCAAAGGTGGTTGCACACCTCACATTTACAGGTCTAAAATTAAAGCCCACTTTGAAGCTGGCTGGAGGCTCTCAGAGAGGAAAATAAGGAGATAAAGAAGAAATGGCTTCTGCTAATCAGTACTTTTGGCCTCTACTGTTCAATCCGTGCTAATTTGCTCTTTGAGATTGTATAGTCCAGGTTGAAGAAAGGGACTTCTAAGAGTATCTGGCATTTGTGTTAAAAAATCTAGTTATAAGCTGGTTGTGTTTCTCCATAGCATTCCCCGTAAAACTGTACCCACATGGTGTGCTGCCGTCTGTTGCTGCGCTATAATTTTGAATTATGGAGCATTCGTATTCTTGTGGGACCTCACACACTGTACCGAGAAGGGCCACCCCAGCACAGACTCAACGACTGGACTCGTGGCATCATTTGGACTACGCGTCAGTTGATCATGGTGCCTGCTCTCCAAAGCTCATACTATTTTAACAGCTTCCCAATGTCTCAGTCTTTAATACTTTTGGTTAAATGAAGTCTTCCTCTATGAAGACCTTCCTTGCTTCTTTGTCTCCTGATTATGCTCCTATGTGTGCCCAGCAGAGAGAAGAACCTGGTAGGCCTATGCCCAGAAAAGTCGAATACTAATAGCACAAGACTGTGTCCATTTGAATACTTAGGTACATCTTCAAGAGGAGACGGCCTGTGCTCTCAGTGTGTGGGAACAGGGAATGCACCAGTGTTTTTTTGTCTGCCCCATGTGGCTCACAGGGAAGAGCATGCCAGTTTTAAAGGGAACTTAGCCACAAGTACCACCTACAAGAACAAAGAAGTCCTACAAGGCCATTCTACCAAGACCCAGTGGTGAAGCAGTCACTTGTCACATCACTACTTTCTAAGAGCATACTTCTAAAAGTTCATGGAAAATGGACTTAAAAATAGGTTTTGTGTCTCAGAATTTGAAAACTGAGTATGAGAGGTTTTCAAAGTGTCCTTGAAAAATGCATGTAATGAAAAGGAGAGCATGGATTTCAAAATTTTTTTGGCACCAAGATAAACTTATCTTAATTACATTTTCTCAGAACATATTGAAGTACCCCTGTATTTCTGTGTTTGGCCACATCCATTTGTCTTGCTTTGACAATTAGATTGTAAGGTCCTGGAGAGCAGATCTGGGCCTTAAGAATACCATCTTCTACAGTACCCTGTCTGCTGCCTTATGTGTGCTGGTTTTTCTTATGATAATAAGCGATTTTTTTTCCCTCTTCATTCTAGCACAGGAGCATATACCTTGATAGCACCAAATGAACACCGGAGAAACCAGATACAAAGGAGTATGTATGCTTATTCATTTACCATTCAAGTACCTCTCACTTTCTTTCCAGTCGGTTGGTTTTGGTCTGAAGTCTTTTTATCTTCTCATTTGTACAGGTGCACCTGATCTCATCAAAGTTTTTTTCTTTTTAACTTTGGCAGTTTTAATTGTGCCTGTCAGAATGATTCTGCTGTTAACACTTGTGAATCTGTTTCGCTACAAGAGTAACAGAACTCAGTACTTTTTTGGATTTCTCTTGGGCTTACGCAGCTTCACAAGTTACCTATATACTGAGCTCATCCCTGTAAAGTTAGACAGACTGCTGATGCTTTATGAGTACTTTTGAAACAGACAAGTGAGATGCCAAATTGATCATGACATGATTTGTACCTTTCTTGGTTTGTCCCATTCCTCTGCGATACCATTTTTCTTTATTCTCTGCATGCCCATATTTTGTAACCATCAGAATCTACCTCAGCTGTTTTCTGTATTTATTGATGGTTTCCAGCTGTTTTTATTTGTGTGGTTCAGTTTCCTTCTGTTAGTTATAAACTCCTTGAGGACAGGGACCACATCGTACTTGGTTTTGTACTTAGTGTCTATATAGTATGTTTAATTGAAATATGGGAAATATAAATGCTACCATTTGGACTTAGCATAGCATCTTTCAGAACTGGAAGGAGAAGTTCATTTACTTCACAAGGACATCTGAGGCTTGTTCAAGTCAAGCTGTGGTGCTAGGACTGAACTCCAATGCTCTTTATTAGATTGTTGATGGGAGATTTAATTTTGCGATTAATGATGGACATAAGGGCACAGCAGGAAAGCAGCTCTCCAAAGCCCTCCTCTCCCAGGCAGGTAGCCCCCTGTGTGGTACAGTTGGGTAGTACAGCTTATGAGAATCATAGCTTCACAGACATTTGCTATATATCTATGGGTACTGCTGGCGGTAGACCAGCAGAAACCCAAAAGCTTTGGCATCTTCAAACTTTTGACTTAAATATTTAACAGGATTCCTTCCTTCCTTCCTTCCTTCCTTCCTTCCTTCCTTCCTTCCTTCCTTCCTTCCTTCCTTCCTTCCTTCCTTTCAATAATCGTATTATAAGCGAGCGTTTGGATTAATCAGGTTTAAGAGAAAATTAGGGCATGCCCTGGGCAGAAAACAGGGCAGGTGTCTCTCTGGCGCCCCCTGCTGTCACACTCCCTGGGGAATAGGTTCTGCCTAATGGTCCCCAGTGTCAGGAACCTGAGCAAGGGTGCCCACCCACACACAGACCCTTGTGCCCCACAGTTGCAGTAAGCGTGGGGGGACACTTAAAGCAATATGGGCACCAGAATTCTCTGGGGGAAATGTTTACCTGTGTGTGAAAAGTTCTTACTGGCATGTTCTAATATTCTAATTGTCAGCATATTTTCTATAGGAACCCTTTAAAACTAAGCAAGAATGGGAAGAAAAGCTATACTCCCTCATTTTAGTAGAAATGCTGGTTGTGAAAATTCTTGTAGAGGAAGTGCCCCAGGCGTGGGCCCAGGGTGGCCCGGAAGGGGTAGGGCTGGAGGGTGTTTTCTTACCCTGGAGAACATATCCACTCATGCTTGCTCGAGTTCATCGCCCTCTGATGGTGGTTTTATGCATGAAGGTGCCAGTCTCCTTTTCAGCGTCTAACGATGGGTGCTTTGATTTTTCTCACTTTGCTTAGTTGCTGAGCAAGAGCTGGCAAACCTGGAGAAGTGGAAAGAACAGAATAGAGCTAAGCCGGTGCACCTGGTGCCTAGGAGGCTAGGTAAGCAAGCAAACTCGGTGCCTGAATGGGTGTGGGGGAGGGGAGGGCAAGGCCCCCAGGGATCCTGCTAGCCCCTGTGTGTCTCTGTTTGAATGTATATTATAGGTTGTTTGGTGGGGTGAAATTCACTTAAAGCTGAGACCTTCAAGTGTGCACGCCACCGTGATGCAGGAATGAAGTGATGACTTCATTGCCAAATAATTTAGATCTTCTTGGATGATCAACCCTGAAGAATGCTTACCTGGCGCACTGCTGTGCCCTGTCATAGCACTAGTCAGGAGGAGAGGAAGAGCTAGCCCAAGTATGGTAACCATGCCACTTTAATGCAAATGGGAGAAAAAGGAATGGAGGTGTCAATTGCAAAAGCAAGATGAGAGTGAACTGGGAATCACCAGGGGGGTCACCAGGGGTCACTGGGGTCACCAGGGATGAGTGTAAAGGAGAATGTCCCCTGGGTTTCATCTAACAGAGAGAGACTTTGGGCCACTCAGGTGGCTGCTGCCCCAATGATGAATTGTCTGGGCTGTCTAGGCCCGTGTTAGATCACTCGTAGGGGAAGCCGCCTAAGGGGAGCCATTTCTGTCCTTTCTCCCCTTTCCTCTTCTGGAAGCTTCTGAGAACTTCCAGCACGAGACCCAGCTCCCCAGATTTAGTGAACACAGGCACGTCTCGGGTCGGAGGCCACTGACTGTCCTGACAGCTTTAGAGAAGTATTTGTTTTTTCCAAGATGTAGTTAACACTAAGCTAATTTGGAAATCACTTAGCGAGTGAAAGCAACGGGTTTATCACCATCATCCCACATCTCATGACAAGGGTCACCTCTCTGCTGACCAAGCCAGACTGGAGGGGGACAGTGAGAAACAGTCCTTCCTAGCCAGCCTTCCCCAAACTGCCCGTGTGCACCAGTCTTTCCCACGCGCACCAGTCTTTCCCACGCGCTTCAGAGGGAGTGAGAAATTCGATTTTGTTGGGTGTTCTCAAATAATAAAGTTGTTTAGTTATTTCAGGGCATCAAGGGTCTCACTCCAGTGTTAATGTTCAGTCCTAAGTACCAGTGAAAATCCTGTTGGTGGAGACTGAGGCAACTCCCCTGTTCTAGCCCAGGCCTGTTTCAGGGAGGCAGCCAGCAAATGAAAGGGATGTGTAGCTGGATTTTTTTTTTTTGTGATGGACTGCCCTGTTCCCAGATTGAGGCCTCCAGGGACAAAGGGGGAAGTGCAGATCAGAGGTAAGGCTGTGTACTGCACGGAGCCCCTTGGGCTGCTGCTAGTTTCCCTTCCCGGGGTCCTTGTGTTCTGCAGCATCCCTCTCCCCCACCCCACTTCTGTCTTGTGGGTTCCCGGACAGAAATGATAACCTGTCCCTGTGGTGGTGCTTGCCTTCACCGTCGGCTCTTGGTAGGGCTCCACTGTTCTCTAGGTAGTCCTCCTCGGCGAGTCCCTGTAGGACCACTTCAGATGGAGCTTGTGTCTCCTCAGTCCTACGTGGCTCCGACAGGCAGCACCTGAGCGCCTTCTTCCCACAGACGTGGAGGATCTAGGCCCTTTGCTTTGCAGCCGCCTCTTCCTGAGGACCCAGCTGAGCAGCTAACTAACAAGAGCCCTGTGCCTTGCAGACTGGCTTTTCTAGGCATGGTCTGCTAGGGACACTCACAGTCTTGGGGCATGCAGGTTGAGGTCGCCACGTAATTTTCATGAAACCCTTCTTATTCACCTTGAGGTGAGGATTTCTCCTCCAGCAAACACAGAGGAGATGGAATTCAGAAAGACATTCTTCCTCGGATTTCTACCTCCCTGTGACCTCTCCAGCCTCTTTTATAGACTGAAGGTGGTTGCTGGTTGCTGGTTAAGCTTCTCTTCACAGGTTTTCAGGTACCTTCTTGAAGATCCTGCCTTAGGGGTCAGGCACCTGACTTTGGAATTTGGAGCAGTTGGACGCACCTATTTGTCTTGGGATCTTAGCAGAAAATAAGCAGGAGTCTCATTTTAACTTCCTCTTTTTTTTTTTTTTTTGTTGTTGTTGTTGTTGACAGGCAGAGTGGACAGTGAGAGAGAGAGACAGAGAGAAAGGTCTTCCTTTTGCCGTTGGTTCACCCTCCAGTGGCTGCCACGGCCAGCACACTGTGGCCGGCGCATCGCGCTGATCCAAAGGCAGGAGCCAGGTACTTCTCCTGGTCTCCCATGGGGTGCAGGGCCCAAGGACTTGGGCCATCCTCCACTGCACATCCGGGCCACAGCAGAGGGCTGGCCTGGAAGAGGGGAAACCGAGACAGAATCCAGCGCCCCGACCGGGACTAGAACCCGGTGTGCCGGCGCTGCAAGGCGGAGGGTTAGCCTATTGAGCCGTGGCGCCTTAACTTCCTCTTACATGAAGCTTGCAGGAATGGTCAGGGATGGAGGTGGGGCCATTATGAGGTGGAAAAGAAAATTCTGGAATGTATGAAATTTGGAGATGAATTTTGAGCAAAACCTGAAATGCTTGGACATCTGAATTTCTCCATTATTTCTAATTCTCTTCCCTTATGTCTGTACCCCTTAAAATATTGGCCTGGTTGTACACGGTACTTGAAAGGGGCCATAACATGAGATAAAACTTCCAATATTCCTTACAGTTTCTTTTGCATTCGCTGTCCCCATGACAGTGACTAAAGTGCCAAAACCAAATGGGCCTTATATATCTTTTGGAACTCAGAAGAAAAGTCCCCGTGGTGTCTTTATCAGTTCAACTGCAAAAACTACAGTGAACACAAATTGTTTTAATGCTTTTTCTCCGAGAGTGAATCTTCAGAAAACTGACATTTGGAGTGACCAAAGCACCACGGAATTATTTCAAAGGAACCTTTATGATAACCTACACCAAACTTGTATAAACACTGAGAAATCCCTAGGTGGCAGTTCCTGGGTTGTCAAACTTTTAGGGTTTCTGGCCCAAAATTATTGCAGGTTTTAAGGAAAGCAAGCACATAATCTAACATCCATATTTTTCTCTTGAATACCTAGAGAAAGAACAATGAAAATAAGGATTGATAGTCAGTTACTGACTAGACTATTCCCATTGTACTTTTAAACACTTAGTTATAAATATTTCACATTTGCCTACTGGTAACACCCCTGAGGATTTCCTGAGCTTGGATACTTGAACGTAGGGCAATAGAGTGAAGAGAAGAAAGGTAAATGAAGCCTCGTTGGTCATCACCTTTATTGGGTTAAGGAACGGAAAGTGGGAAGAATGTTCTGGAATTTCCAGGACAGGCCACTGTTACGATTTAGCATGATGCTTCAAGTATAATTTCAATCTAAGTGAAAATTTTATTTTATTTTTTATTTATTTATTTATTTTTTTGACAGGCAGAGTGGACAGTGAGAGAGAGAGGGTGCCGTTGGTTCACCCTCCAATGGCTGGCGCGGCCGGCGCGCTGCACCGCGCTGATCCGATGGCAGGAGCCAGGAGCCAGGTGCTTTTCCTGGTCTCCCATGGGGTGCAGGGCCCAAGCACCTGGGCCATCCTCCACTGCACTCCCTGGCCACAGCAGAGAGCTGGCCTGGAAGAGGGGCAACCGGGACAGAATCCGGCGCCCCAACCGGGACTAGAACCTGGTGTGCCGGCGCCGCTAGGCGGAGGATTAGCCTAGTGAGCCGCGTTGCCGGCCTGAAAATTTTAATATCTACATGAGGGGTGGGCATTTGGTCTAGTGGCCAAGGTGCTAGCTGAGATGCCTGTGTCCCACATAGGACTGTCTGGGTTTGAAGCCTGGCTCTGGCTACTGACTGCAGCTTCCTGTTAATGCAGACCCTGGGAGGCAGTGGTGATGGCTCAAGTAATTGAGTCCCTGCCACTCATGCGGGACACCTGGATTGAGTTCCTGGCTTCTGGCTCCAGGCCTTACTGTTATGAGCATCTGGGGAGTGAACCAGGGGATGGGGGTGCTCTCCCCTACCGCCTCTAAAGAAAATACACATGATCAAAATACCTTAGTTGGGTTGCCCTGGCTTTTGGGAATGTGCCCTTGTCTTTCTGTATAGCTCTGTTTCTCCTTTAAGCAATTACTGTTGTTTAACTTCTTATTAAGAACACTAGTTACGTTCTTCTTTCCAGGAATGTGAAAATGTTAAAGGAACTAGTGGTGTGGACTCAATTGGTCAGTTCCTGATGGCTGACATTTCTGCTTCGTATTAATGTTTCCCCCTCATGGTTTTCCCCCCTTAGGTGGGAGCCAATCTGAGACTGAAGTCAGGCAGAGACAGCAGTTCCAACTGATGCAATCCAAACACCAGAAAAAGGTCAGAATCTCTCTCTTTTTGCTTGCTTTTGGCAAGGAATTTGAGTACCAGCACTTTCAAGGAACCATGAAGTAGCACAATAACGTTACCAAAAACGTAACACCTTTAAGCCACTTGCAAAAGGCACCTCTCAAAAGCAAAATCATGAAGTGAGAAATAGAAAGAGAAATGCTTAGAGTTCTTATCCAAACCATGTATGTAGTCAGCATGATGAAGAGAATTTTTAAATGAACTGTGGTTTAATCTACTATGTTTTGAATGTTTTGATTCCAAGAATGAGGATTTGTTTAATCTCATGCCAATCATGGAAGTGGAACAAAGAAGATTTAAGATACCCAGTATTTTTTGTATGAACACTATGAATTTTGTAATCAGGAAAAATTATCTTATTCTTCTCCTACTCCCTTTGAAGAGAAAAACAAGGAGAGAGAGAGAGAGAGAGAGAGAGAGAGAGAGGCAGACAGATGATACAGAAAGAGAAAAAACCCACAGGCAGCAGATAGCCTGGCCATTCCCCAGGATCCAAGTAGCTTGTAGGAGCAACCTACAATCATGGTGAGGTGTAGCAGAGACAATACTGTAATTTGCCTTTAATCATAATTTTGAGTGTCAGAGGTTCAGACTGAAAAATGTAACTGTTTTTTATCCTCTATAATCTCAATACAATTTAGCTGAAAAGAGAAGAATCTGCAAGGATCAGGAAGGAAGCCGAAGAAGCTGAACTCCAAAAAATGAAGGCAGTTCAGAGAGAGAAGGTAAGGGGTGTGGCTGACCAGGCAGCATTTACTGGGTGCTGAGTACCCGATTCTCATCTAGACACTCTCCATGGATTGACTCATTCAATCCCCCTAGTAGCCCTGTGAAGTCCATGGTATCCTTATTACCCAGTTTGTACATGAGGGAAGTGACACAAGAGTTTAGACGATTTGCCCAACTGTCCACAGTCGGTAAGTGGATGAGCCCAGAAGCTCAGGGTCTGAGTCACCACAGCGTCTCACCACTTGGGTGACTGACGCAAGTAGTAGCTGTGTATTTGGCTAGAAGGCAAAGCAAGGAGCACACAGTCATACTTATGGTCAAACATGGCACTTTCCAGAGTGAGTGTGGTATAGGCAAATATGCCTCCTTTACTGATAAAAATAAAAAGCATGCATTTGCATTTCCGGGTAAGTGATATGATCTATTCTAAAAACCTCCAAGTGATGTTTTAGTTTTGAGATCCATTTCTTGAATTTCTTCTATCTCATCGTCTTCATAATCTAGTAATGAAGTGTCGTATTCTCTTGGGAGTGTCATGCTGTCTTCCTTATTCTTGTTTCTTGGGTTGTTGCATTTGTTGTTCAGCATTTGTGGGGATAGTCATTGGTTCCCCCCCCCCCCCAGCTGTGTACTATGACTCTGGAGATAAGTGCATTGTCTGCTTTCAGTGAATCTCTAGGGGTGGAGATAAGCCTGAATTTGCACAGGAGGAACTGTGTTAAAATACCAGAGGTATGGGAAAAGATGGTAAAACTTTACAAAAATTCGATCCAGTAATCCAAGTCCAATCCAATGTTGCACCTTCACTGGCAAAGCTTTTTATCACAATAACTTTTTAACTTACCTTTCTTTCTCTATGTACTTTTCTATTCTCCAGTTTGGTTTCCTTCATCTGACTCTTTTCCTTCCCATTTTCTCCATGAAAAGAAAGTTCACATGTTGGTTTTGTGATTTTAGAGGAGTGCTGCCTTTAGAGACCATAAACCAGACACATTTAAGGTGGAACAAAGGAAATTGTGAAGTCATCACTAGGAACTGGAATAAGAGTTTATCTGTCTATCTACCTATCTATCTAACACACACACACACACACACACACACACACCTCCCACCTGCTAGTTTACTCCTCAGTTTTCTGCAACAAGTCTCCTGGGCCATGCTGAAGCCAAGAGCCAGGAGCTTTACCCAGATTTCCCATGTGGGTAATAGGGTCTCAACTACTTGAGCCATTACCTGCTACTTCCCAGGATGTGAATTAGCAATAAGCTGAAGTCAGGAGCAGAGCCGGGACTGAAGCCCAGGTCTCAAAATCAGGTACTCCGATGCAGAATATGGGTGTACTAAGAGGTGTCTTAGCCACTAGGCCAAGTAGCTGTTCCAGTTCCTGAAGAATTATTGTTATTATTATTATTGTTGCCACTTCCTACCCTAAATGTTCTTCATTAGTTTTCATTTGATATCCACAGTTGGCTGGCATGTGGGTTGTTTATAGTTCATTATTGTAATATAGACTATTCATAAATGTTAGCAGATGAAACTGTTTTCTTTAACATGGAATAAAAACAGTGTCTCTCTCTTTCCAAGTAATACCAAAACACTAGGCGTTGAGCAGTCATCAAATATAGAAATTGTAATTTGGTTGGCTCTTCTAATATGATAACTTTAATGATCACTGTAAATGCAGGAAAGTGAGAGATGGAGAGAGAGTTGCTCTATCAACCCCTCCACTTCGACATGTGACCCTTGAGTGAGCAGCATTGGCATTGCCTGAGAGTTTGTGCACAATCTTGGGCTCTACCTTCGACCAATGGAATCAGAATCTGTACTCTAGTAAGCCCCTTGGCTGATTACTATGCATCCAAAAATTCGGGAAGCATTAATTGAAACAACCTTGCACAAAAAGGAGCCCCTCCCCACAGACCACATCCTCTCATAGACTCACTTTCTGATTCTGACTGGCCTGCACTGCCGCCGGCACTCCAGCCCCTGCCATGGCTTGTACAGCTGTGGCTTTTTGTACTAAATGTAAGCCTATTTAGATTGTAGCTTGTGCCAAAGAAAAATGGACATTGGCCAGCCAGAAATGACGTATTTCACATTGCCAGTGTAGAAATGGCCAAGGAAAGTGATAATAGCCGTGCTTATGGAGCACTTATTCTTTAAAATGCACAGCAAATACACACACGGGCACCAGCCTGCAAAATACTGCCCTTCTCCCCAGGCAAGTGGATGCTGCCTAGGATCCCAGCCAGGCAGAAAGTGTGCAGACCAGTGCCACCCAAGAACCTCTACCTTCTTCTGGTCTTGACCTGCCCTCTACCTGCCTTCCTTCAGAGTTCCTTCTCTCAGCAGTAGTGCCAAGGGGCCACTGGGTCTAAGATTGGTCACCATCTGTGTGTGTAACATTGAGCCAGCATTTGTGGCTGTTCTTGATCCTTAGTAAACAGGGAAGTGTGAAAGGCATTCAGTCTTGTTTGTGGGGCCCAGGAGGAGCTACTGCACTGGGTGAAAGGGAAGTATGGAGAGAGCCCTGGAATGCTGCAGTGGAACTTGAATTGCCTAGAGAATGTGGGGTCTTCAAAAAGCTCACGGAAGTGTGCATTATGCATGGATTTCAAAGTATTCTTTTGTGCCAGAATAAACTTAATCTCATAATTTCATCTTTCCGTGCAGTTTGTGAAGTGGCTGCATATGTCAGTGGTATATGTATTCCCAGTAGGTGCTTAGAGCCTCCTTGTACTGGCTTGTGAGAACGCATTGTTAAATTTCAACATTTTCTTGAGCTGGCTGACTTCATGTTGATTACTTGAAACTGACTATGGTGGGGCTATTTACACTACAGGGGCAGGCATTGAATGCAGCAGTTTTAAGTCTCAGCTTTTCTGTTTCTGATCCAGTTTCCTGCTAATACGCTTTCTGGGAGGCAGCAAGTGATAGATGGATCCCTGCCACCCATGTGAGATATCTGGATTGAGTTCCAGGCTCTTGGTTTCAGCTTGGTCCACCCTTGATGCTGTAGGGCATTTGGGCAGTGAACCAATATCTGGAAGATCTCTGTCTCTCTGCTTTCAAAATTAAAAAAAAATACATATCAAAGATACATTATAGAAATTGGCAAATGCTACACATCAGCCTCCCTTCCCCTTCTGGGCCAGAACTGTTTGATAAGAGTTTATTAACATAGCACCGTTTAGTGCCCAATGAAAGAGCTTTTTGCTTAACTACACCCCACCCCATTACCCACATTTCAAGGCTAAGCCTCAGAGGGCCAGGAGTGCAAAGATTTTGTGGGGACTTTTGCATGTTGTGTGCTTGATAGTAATTTTGCAGTAGATTGTAATCCATGGGGTAGGCCAAATAAGACTTCAAGATGTCCAAGTTCTAACCCTTGGAACCTTGGAATATGTTTGGTTATATGGCAAAGGGGCATTCATTTCACAAGCAGATATGAGATGGATTGCTAACTGACCTGCAATATCCAGGTGGGCCTATTGTAATAAAGGGTCTTTTAGAATTGAAAAGAGGAAGCAGAAGAGACAGAAGAAATGATGGTAGGAGAAAGATTCATCCTCTGTGGCTGGCTTTGAAGATGGAGGAAGAGGTCATTCACCAAGGGATGTGGGAGGACTGTAAAAGTTGAAACAGCCATTGAGACTGGTTTTCCCAGTCAGGGTGCAGAAGAAATGCAGCCTTCCTGATACCTTGACATTAGCCCAGTGAGACCCATTTTGGACTTCTGAGTTCTAGAACCTTAGGATGAGAAATTCATGTTGCTTTAAGCTGCTACATTTGTGGTAATTTTTATAAGGATGTATTAATTTCTCTTCCTAAAATCTATAAAGCAGAGACAGTTTCTATAAAATGTTAGAATAGAACATCACAGAAGGGGCTGGCACTGTGGCATAGTAGGCTAATTCTCCACCTACAGCACTGGCATCCCCATGTGGGTGCTGGTTCATGTCCTGGCTGCTCTTCTTCTGATCCAGCTCCCTGCTTATGGCTTGGGAAAAGCAGCAGATAATGACCCAAGTGTTTGGGCTCCTGCCACCCATGTGGGAGACCCAAATGAAGCTCCTAGCTCCTGGCTTCGGATTGGCCCAGCTCTGTCAGTGGTTGCAATTTGGGGAGTGAATCAATGGATAGAAGACCTTTCTCTCTCTCTCTCCCTCTCTCTGTCTGTAATTCTGCCTCTCAAATAAATAAATAAAATATTTTTTTTAAATACCACCAGAGAAGTAGAAAATAGTTAAAAAAAATAAAAGAAGGCAGCATACCAGTTGCAAGAACTTCCTTTGCCACTGGAAAGCAGGCTGACTAGAAAGGTTTTCATAAATCCACACAGCAAGCTTCTCCCCCAAGGGTAGTGCTGAGACTTCACTATGCTCTCCCTTCTTAATCACACGGATGAATTCAGTGATACTTTGTATTTCTTTCCAACACTTCTGCAATACCCACTCACCTAAGAAATGAATCTTTCAATTGCTTGTCAAATACCCTCCATGTTTCCTGGATTTAACTTATTTGGCCTGTAATCTGTTTATGTGTGAAATAATTTTATATCCATATAATACTATGTCTTTTCCAAATACTTCCATTTGATTTCCCCAGCCTCTTGGTGTATAATAACCTTAGACAATGCGAAAACCAGCTAGGGGTGAGAGTGGCATCCTAAGCTTTCTTTCCTCTTTCCACTAAGCTGTGTCTAACAAAGTCATTTGGAACACAAGAAGTCACTGTGTTTTATGGACACACTGAGAAACATCATGACACAGAAACTCACCAATAAAATGTAAGTTATGTATTAGATACATACACATATTTTTTGAGGAATCACATGTGTTGGTCTCTCTCTCTCTCTCTCTCTTTTTTTGTAAAGACTTATTTATTTGGAAGAGCTACAGAGAGAGAGAGGGAAAGAGAGAGAGAGAGATTCTCCATCCACTGGTTCACTCCCCTCGTTGCCACAACAGCCAGGGCTGGGCCAGGCCAAAGCCAGGAGCTAGGAGCTTCATCCAGGTCTCTCATGTGGGTGGCAGGGGCCCAAGCATTTGGACCATTCTCCATTGCCTTTCCCGTGCCATTAGCTGGATCAGAAGTGGAGCAGCAAGAACACAAACTAGTGCCCATATAGGATGTGGAGGCTTAATCTGCTACCCCACAATGCTGGCCTCTCTTATTTCTAAGAAGCAAGTAGGGGCAAGGGCTAATGGTATAAGAGCAACTTAGGGGTAAAACTCAACAATGAGGAAATTATTTCAATATCGTTTTATAAACTGGGAAACATTTCTTTTTCTAAAACATTTCAAAGAACACCAGTGTTTCCAAGAAATCTGCTTCCTGCATATTTTTGTGGATGATTGATGGGTCATTAAATCTTTGGTTGCTGAAATATAATGGGATCTCATTAACATGATTTCCCATAATGTTGAAATGTTAATGATATTTCCAAAATGCAGATGTGGAACTATAAGAACAGGCTGTGAGCTTCTTTACACTTTATTTTTCTTACTTGTAAGATGAGTATGAATAATAATAATAAAATAATAATATAATGGGGCCAGTAAGGCTGCAGGATGCAATATATGCAAAGCCTTAGTAGGATGCCAAGCAGTCAGTACACATTCACTAAGGGCCCTAACCTGATTATAACTGTAAAGAAGTGGTTTGATATTATCCCATTTGTGTTATATCAGCAGTCTTTTGTAATAAAGACATAGAGAGAGGATTATTCTTATTTTACACATGAATTGGATGGCCCAATTATTTCACTTGTATGAAATCCACATGTATGAGGCTGCTAGAGAAAAAAAATACCCATAGCTTTTTGGGCACACCAGGTTTCTGGGTTTCTGCCTCAGCTGAATCTAACAATGCCAAAAGCCATCCTTTTCCCTTTGTGTTCTAGATTCAGCCCTAATCACATTCTTCTTACTCTCTCCTTTCATTCTCAGCATATGACCTTACCTGCCACTTGATAGGAAATAAAGGCCATGGGGCCTTTAAGTATTGTTGCCAAACAACACCCCAAACTAGTTGGAAGGGCTGCTATAGAACCCCCAAACCAGGTATGCTCACCTGACATGCAGAAAGCCAGTCACTGACATGGGGTGGTGGAAGGAAGGAGGTGTTTATTGCAAAGCGCAGAGCAAGGAGCTGGGCAGCTGTTGCTTAATTCCTAGGCACCCTGAGGAGTTAGGGCTGCAGGTTCTTATAGATCAAAATTGGGGCTGAGGGGTATGTGATCAGTTCATGTTCAAGTTCCTGGTTGGTCAGTGGTGCTTGTGACTGTGTGTTGATCAGTGATGCAATGCTCTTTATGGAATTTTTGGTGGCCAGGTGGGCTCCAGTTGGTTGGTCTGGGGGTTATGTGAAGGTGGCAGTTATATTCTGCCCAGACCTGGAATTCTCTTACACAAATCACCCCAGAACAGTGTTGGACATCAAAATTCTTATCTATTGGAGAAGCAAGTCACTCCTTGAGTTGGTAATTGGAACCTTTAGGGCTGGATTACTCCCTCAAATCAGTGAAGTCCATTTGATAAAGGATAGGCAGGGACATCTTGGGCTAAGAGACAGACAGGCTGAGTCTTGCTTTTACGTTATAGGAGTTTGGTTTCAACATCTTTCTTTTACTATGGTTGTGCCCTCCCTTTGTTGTTCTGCCGCATACCATCCCAGGAGGAATGGGGATGTGTCGTGCCTTGTTGCTACAATGGATTCTTCTGCCATCATTCACCATCTTATCCTCCCTCCTGTCTGCACAGGGACCTTGCTGCTCCATCCGCTGAGCTCCCCTTTCACCTGTTACTGTAGTGCTTGTTTTCCATCTCTTTCTCTTAGGGTATGATCATAGTCAAGTTTCTCACCTTAAAAACAGGTTGTAGGATAGGTGTGTGGTGCAGTGGTTAAGATGCTACTTGGGACACCAGCATCCCATATCTCAGAGCCTGGGTTGGAGGTTTATCTCTGCTCAGAATCCCAGCTTCCTGCTAGTGCACGGCTGACAGGTAGTGGTGATGGCTCAGTAACTGAGTCCCTGTTGTTCACATGGGAAACCTGGATAGAGTTCCCAGCTCTCAGCTTCAGCTTAGCCCAGGCCTGGCTGTTGAAGGAATTTAGAGAGTGAACCAGTGAATGGGAGATCTCTCTCTCTCTCTCCCTCTGTTCTTTCTGTATCTCTCTCTCTCTCTCTGCCTTTCAAATAAAATTTTAAAAAAACCCCACAAAATGAAACAGATTGCATCTCTCTATTCTGGTTGCTTTTAACTTCTCTGTCTCAAGCATTAAGGTCCAATTTCTTAAAAGATTTCCCTGCTACATTTGGTTCCCAAGTGTCAGTCTGTGGACTGACTCTTTAGCAGTCATCTGAGCCAAAGCATCTCTACCTGAAAAAGTGTTTCCTGGGTGAGCCTCAGTTCAGCTGCTTAGGAACTTATCTTCCAACTCCTCTCCGGGCCTGCTCCTTGATGGGCTGGGTGTGGCTTCTGTCTCTGATGCTTTTCTGGTCCACATCTAGGCAGGATCTTCAATTACTCCTAATTGAAAAATCCAATCGAGACTCTGATTCATAGCTTATTAAATATAAATAAACTATCAAGTATTCTGTTCTTCAGATTCAAACTCTTATTTTTTTTAAAGATTTATTTATTTATTTGAAATGCAGAGTTACAGAGAGGCAGAGGCAGAGAGAGAGAGAGGGAGAGAGAGCAAGAGAGCAAGAGAGCCAGAGAGCCAGAGAGTGAGAGAGAGAGAGATCTTGCATCTGTTTGTTCACTCCCCAAATGGCCACAATGGCCGGAGCTGGGCTGATCTGAAGCCAGGAGCCAGGAGCCTCTTCCAGGTCTCCCACGCGGGTGCAGGGGCCCAAGGACTTGGCCATCCTCTGCTGCTTTCCCAGGCCATAGTAGAGAGCTGGATTGGAAGTGGAGCAACTAGATCTCAAATTGGCACCCATATGGGATGCCAGCACTAAAGACAGTGGCTTTACCCGCTACGCCACAGCACCAGCCCCAAGCTCCTGCTTATTTAAGTTAGATCTCTAGCTAGAATTTCTACTTCTCATTAGACCTGTGGTTTTTATCCCTTCATTTAGTGGCCAATCCTGTGGGAAACCTAAAGGAAGCTATGAGTGTATCTTTTAATTGTATTTTTCCTTGAATATGTAGCTCATCCATGAACCTGAAATTAGAAACTGCATATTAGGTGTTCCTCAGCTTCTTGGCTCTGGTGACCAGGATGGAGCCTGCCATTTAGTAGGCACCAAATGGATGCTGAAAGCATTTCTTCACTACCTGCTTGGGTGTTCACATTCTGTCATCTGCAAACTGCCCTCCTCTAGCATGTCACATATGGCCATCACTGCGCTCTTATCGTATCCCCAGCCAGACTCTGACATTTTCCAGGCAGCATTGTTCTGTTGGTAGTTGTATTCCTGACATCGGACACAGCACTAAGCATCTGTACTGACACAGTACTAAGCATAGTACTAGGCTTTTGAGAAATGTTGAATACATGGGATTCAGTGAAATGAAATGATTTATTTAAGGTCGCTCAATCAGTGATGGTGGACTTGAAGTGGTGTCTGCATTTTCTTTATCTGGATCTCATGTTCTTATTTTGCATTCTGCATTTATATGGGAATACTTCCAAATTTTCCTGGGTTGGGGGGAGATGTTCTGGCACAGCAGGTTCAACCACCACTTGAGATGCTTGCATCCCATATCAGGGTGCCTGGGGTCAAGTCCTGCCCCTGCTTCTAATCCCCAAATGATACAACAACTGGGGCTGGGCCAGGCCAAATCCAGGAACCTAGATCCCCATTTGGGTCTCCCATGTGGGTGACAGGGACCCATGTACTTGAGCTGTACTTATGCACCTGGTGTCTCCTTTGTGCATTAGCAGGAAGGTGCATCAGAAATGTAGGTGGGACTCCATCCCAGGCACTCTGATTTGGGATGCAGGTGTCCGAGGTGGTGGCTTAATGTGCTGCGCCACCATTCCTGCTCTTCTTGATGTTGCATTGCAAATATTGGCTTAATCAACACCTAGTGCTGGCTTTCAGTCTTTTAACCTTCTGATCCCACCCCTCCCCCCAACCCAAAGGATGCAGGAAGCTCATCACAATTGCACATTTTTGGTCTCATTTAGTCAGATTTTTTTTTTGATTGGAAACATTTATTCAGTTTCATGGTTCTCTCTTAGTTTTCTTTCCAGAATTCTGTGTTTCATTAATAATTCAGTTGCTTATAATTAACTTCCCTTAACTTTGGTAATTTTCCCCTACTTTATTCTGAAATGCACACCATTATCCACTTTTGCCTTTCAAATGGGAAAGTCATGTGTGAATGAAGACTTCCATGGAAATGAACAGTCTGAACCGATTTTGTCTCCTCCTTGAAAGATGGAGCCAAACTCATGTCAGGGTTTCAAAGTGATGATTTCCATTATTCTCTTTTCACACGTCCTCCTTGGAGCAAATCCAGTTTTTTATTAAAGCAAACCCAGCTGCTTGCCGTCACTCTTGGATTCATTTAAAACTTCACATTTCTCCCATATTGTAGAACTTGTTTCAACTCCCCATTACATTTGTTGTCTAGGAATTTTACTTGTTTTTCATAAACAAGTAAAAAAAATGACATGCCATGTGAGCAAAAAGCAAGTGTTTCTGGGTTATTTAAATTGGATTAAAATATGCCAGCACCACGGTGACAGCAGTATCAAATATGAATTCTTTTTTTTTTTTTTTTTGGTGCTCTCCAAATAGCTAATTTTTTTTTAAAGAAAGACTCTGTTATTCAAGTCGATAGTTCTGTTTCTTTCTGCTGCTTTTTTTTTTTTTTAAATGACACATGCTATTCAGTCTTTCCACAGCTTTCAGCATCTGACCCCAAATCAGAAGGCATTGGGTTGGCTTATGAACATTTTCTTCCTGAATGCTTTAGCAAAATAAGTCTAAATAGGTAAATTTTGTAGGAACTATTTAATCATTTATTATCATTTTCATTTAATATAGTTTGTATGAAAATTTAGTTTTTTCATTGAAACATTTTGAGAATGCCATTTAAAAAATGGATGTTGAATTAAAAGAATAAAATGTGGCATACTGATTCTGTGATTACACCAGGGAAGTTGTGAGAGGGGAGAGAAGAAGGGCTCCTGGCATCCAGTGTAGCGCCCAGGGGTCTGGTAGAGCCTTTGTCCAGTGTAGCGCCCAGGGGTCTGGTAGAGCCTTTGTGCTGGGGCCTTTCCAGGAGTGCTGTAGTCGACTACTGACCTAGGTCACTTGAACCCAAGGATTTTGGACACTGGACATTTAACATCACAATCCTACTTGAAGCTTCCTTAACAGATTACATGATGATGTTTGCAATTTCAGAGCAATAAACTAGAGGAGAAAAAACGACTTCAAGAAAGCCTTCGAAGAGAAGCATATAGAGAACATCATCAACAGTAAGTTTATGTTTCTGGAACTTTGTGTCTGTATAGGCATATTGCTCATTCAACTTCTAAATTTTAGGTGATGGTAAATATCTGATATTGGATTATTGGCTGTACTATTGATCATGTAATTGAATTCTGTTATCTTGTACACAGGATCTAAGGTTAGAGACATCAGGTGTTTTGTTTGTTTGTTTGTTTGTTTTTTGACAGGCAGAGTGGACAGTGAGAGAGAGAGAGACAGAGAGAAAGGTCTTCCTTTGCTGTTGGTTCACCCTCCAATGGCCGCCGCGGCCGGCGCACCACGCTGATCCTAAGGCAGGAGCCAGGTGCTTCTCCTGGTCTCCCATGGGGTGCAGGGCCCAAGCACCTGGGCCATCCTCCACTGCACTCCCTGGCCACAGCAGAGAGCTGGCCTGGAAGAGGGGCAACTGGGACAGAATCCGGCGCCCCGACTGGGACTAGAACCCGGTGTACCGGTGCCGCAGGTGGAGGATTAGCCTAGTGAGCTGCGGTGCCGGCCCAAGACATCAGTTTTCACCACAATATCTTCTGTAGTCAATTCACCTGCAGTAAGACAATGAAATTTGAGAGATTTCCCACAATAACTCACTTTGAAGGTTTGATGATTTAGTAATACAATGTGTTTCTGATTGTTTTGACTTCCAGCATACCAATATAAGGAGGAGGGTGTTTGAAATGACATACCCAGCCTGAGGACTGCTAGGCCTTTATAGTAATTCTTTTTCCTTTTAGTGAATGATTGAGCATATATTATCTAAACTACAAGTTCCTTTTTTTAACATTTTATTTCAGAATAGTTTTGAATTTGCAAAACAAGAATTGAGAAATCAGTTAGTAGTTATTGTCAAAATTTCTAGTTGGTAGTCATATACCAAGGTAATTTTCTAGTATGATTTGTGGATAAGAACAGTCAATATATGTAGGGCCACTGCTATATATTTTGTAAAATAGGTAACTGTGTTATATTGGCTTTGAAGATAAGCTTAAGGCCTAACTTTTGATAATTAGACTGCCTAAACACTGCTTAGAAGAAGGTAAAGCCAAAAGCTCTGTTTCTGGCCCTCCATTAATTCTAAATGTGGTATAGGTAGAACCAAGCAGATCTATGTTCAAAGTTCTAGATCCACAGCCCGCTTGTGATACTGGACAAACTACTAAATCTGTGAACATCAGTTTGTTCATATTTCATTTTCAAAATCAAGGTGATAATATCTATCATTTTTAAGAATTAAAGAAAATATATAAATGGAATAAAAGTGCTTGACTATTACAGGGACTTGAAGTGATATATCTTACAAATATCCTTGTTGAGGGCCGGCGCCGCAGCTCACTAGGCTAATTCTCCGCCTGCGGCACCGGCACACCGGGTTCTAATCCTGGTTGGGGCACCGGATTCTGTCCCGGTTGCCCCTCTTCCAGGCCAGCCCTCTGCTGTGGCCAGGGAGTGCAGTGGAGGATGGCCCAAGTGCTTGGGCCCTGCACCCCATGGGAGACCAGGAGAAGCACCTGGCTCCTGCCTTTGGATCAGCGTGATGCGCTGGCTGCAGCGTGCTGGCCACGGCGGCCATTGGGGGGTGAACCAACAGCAAAGGAAGACCTTTCTCTCTGTCTCTCTCTCTCACTGTCCACTCTGCCTGTCAAGAAAAAAAAGTTAAAAAAAAATAAAAAAAAGACAAAAAAACCAAATATCCTTGTTGAATGGGGCTACATACCTTTCATTTTGAAGAGACTGTATATGATTTCTAATCCCACCAGTACTAGTAATTAACCCCCTACTTTCATATGGCATGTTTACTGACTGGCTCCTGTTCTGTCTTCCCAATGTGGTCTCTCATTTGTAAGATTAAAATGACTCAGGTTTTGGGGTGACCATGAATGTGACACCCCACAGCACATCCCTCCTTTAAGTACAGCATCCTCTAGTTTGCTTGTACCACTGAAATTATCCTGCCTCTATCATAAGTGGCTCCTTCTTGCTCTAAGACTCAGAAAGAGGAATGAGAAAGAAATTACTCAGCCCTCTGATTTGCTCTTCAGCTAGTTAGGTACTTGGCCTCAGCAATCCAGGCCAGCAAATGAGAGCCAGCTGGGAGGGAAGAAGGGAATGCTTGGTGATGTTTTCCTCCTTGGCTGAAATAAGCACCTCCCACTCTCAGCTCCATGGATTGTCTCTCCTGTCTCCTCTTCTAAGGCAGTCTTGGGAGCGAGGACGCTGGTGGGAAGGAAACACCAGGAGAAACTGATGTCTCGCAGAGACGCAGGAGTGAGGTTGAGTGTGACTGTATTGTTGCCTCCCTGTTCGTGTGCATGTAATGGGTGAGGATTTTCTCTTGGCCTAGCATAAGGAGTTGAGAGAAATAAGGGTTTGGGGGCAGTAGGAGCCTGGGGTCCCAAATAAGAACACATGTAATGACCCAGTGGCATCTCAGTTTTCCAGTGGAAAGGGAAGACCTGCTTACCTACCAGTGGCGGGGCCTTTCTTATAGGACTGGAAGTTGAACTGGCTCATTCCCTGGAGGGTTTTAAAGACGGCGAGGTGAAGGATAAGAGGCTCTTGGAGTTTTCAGAGGTTGGAAGTAGTGCTGCCCAGCCTCCTTTCATGGTTTTACAGCTTCTTAAGTTTAGGTTTCACTAAATACCAAAGATCAAGCGCCCTTTTTCTGTAAGGGGAAAAAAAAAAAGTTTGCCCTTAGCCACCTTGCTTGCCATCAGTGGAGTTGAATTCAATTACACGCACATTTCACTCTTGCTCTTTCTTCTGCTTATCGTGAAAGTCCCAGTTAGCTGGGAAAAAGAGAAGTTGGCTAAAAATGAGAAGTATCTCAAATTGATTTTTAAAGCCTATTGAGAAACACAAGAAGAGGCAAATAGGCAAGTTCTTTTTCATTTTTTAAAAAAAGAGTAGTATGTTTTGAATTAACTTTCAAAATTAAAAGCCCAGTAGCTCATGAAATGACTGTCTGTTACATAGCTGGAAATAAGAAAGGGACTCTCTAGAAAAGGCGGATCTCTGTATAGCAAGTCGTTAGCACATCTTCTTAGGACCAGTTTAGTGTGGGAACAACGTCTAGGAAAGCTGTTGGAATCTGAGCCGCACAAAGATTACACCAGACCCACTAACTGCCCACCTGCCACCCCCTCGAATTAGATTCTCCTGAAGCTGTCAAAAGAAGGAGCACAAATAGAAACACCCATAAGAAATTTTGTTTCAAACCGGTCAATAGCTGGCTGGTTTCAGTGTGCTCAGATGTGTGGTTCAAATAGCAGGCCAGCAGCGCTGTGTTTTTCTGCAGAGAAGGGCACTCGCGGACTCGAGCAGACTGCAAATCCAAGTGGCTGGAGGAGAGGCTCGATCCAGCAACCCGCGGACACCACCCCGAGCATCTTAATGTGCTCTTTCTCACCACCTTGTTCCTGACTTCCTTCATTTGCTTCTGATTATTTTTAGTGTTGTCAATTATTTAGCTAACAGGCAGAAAACTAGGCTTTTATTGACATCCAAAGGGACTCTCCTGAGTGTAATAATGAAGGCAGTTTATTGAATGCCTGTGAGGTTGCTTTCTAATTGTATGCATTAATCTGCCCATGCAAGCTGGCTGAAAATACACAGGCAGATTGCACATGCAGATGGAGCACACAGGATGGTTTTTATGAAAAGACCTCTGGAATGTACTTCCGCAGTACTGTCTTTTCCTTAAAAATCAAATGACTGTGACTATTTCAATTGGCGGCTAAGAACAGACCAGATTAATGGGGCATTAAGTCTGCCACTCTGGCTGGGGACAGACTCCCATTTCACAATGTAGAGTTAGTTCTAGGATTCTTCAGCCTGAAAGAAGAGGGTAGAAGTGGGCCTTTAACCTTGTGTGGTCTTCACTGTTATTTTAGTCTCTGTAATTATTTACTACTTATAAAAATTCAAATGTGATTGTGTTAAGGGTAGTCAATATAACTAGTAGATGCGAGGATCAAAAGTAACAGTTAAAATTTTAAAAATTTTATTTATTTTTTAAATGTATTTTTATTTATTTGAGTGGGAGAGAAAGAGAGAGAGGCAGACAAATACCTTCCACATGTTGGTTCACACATCAGATGCCTGCAACAGCCTGGGCTGGGCTAGGGAAATCAGTCCAGGTCTCCCACATGGATGTGAGGAACCCAACTACTTGAGTCATCACCTGCTGTCTAGCAGGGCATGCAACACCAGGAAGCTAGAACCAGAAACAGAAATGGGGCTTGAACCCAGGCACTCCCACAAGGGATGTCAGTATCCCAAGCAGCGTCTTAAACCATGTGCCAAACACTTGCCCCTGTAAAAATTTTTTTTTAGTATCAAAGAGAAGACATAGTGACTTAGATTATTTAAGACACTGAATAATATAACTTTCAGCATTTGAAAATTTACATTGTAATTTATTTGGGGGGTGTAGTCATCTTTCTAAGTATATGTGTTTTGGGTGAATGTTGAGACAGGTTTGAATTTTAAGTCTATTTAACCAGTGCTAGGTTCCAGGGTAGGATGTGAGTGATGCAATACATACACATTTTTGTGTATGGATATTAGCAAAAGCAGCATTTTAAGGATTTTCTGGAGATAGGAGAATTGGTGATATTTTTAACAAATTTTAATTCAAATTGAATGACTATGTGATATAATAGATTACACATTAAAGAGTTAAAAAAATGCAATTGTGTGGCTCTTTCAAATCAAAGTAATAGAAGGTGCTATGTAATTGAGAAACAGTGGAATGTTGGGTTCAGTATCAGGAACATCACAGACTCTCTTACTTTTCAGATCAACTCTATTAGGGATGTATCATCCCCATTTTGTAGTTGGGATTTTCAATAATTAAAATTTCCAAAGTCCCAGAGACTGTAAGGGATGCAGCTGGATCAAGGTCTTGAGATTTTGGGGCTTAAGTAACATACGTAACTTAGGGGTATGATATATTTTGAAGGTCAGGAATTTCTGGGTAGGGTGAAGGTGATGATCACTGTAGCAACATGGGGACCTGTGGAGAGAACTTTTCTCAGACAGAAAGACTTGAGCTAAGCTGACTTCTATTTCTTCCTACCAAAATCTAAATTTTTGCAGAGTAGGCAAAAGAAAGAGAAATATGTCTGCTTTCTATCCAATCAGCATGTATGAATGACATCTTCTTCCCAGGCCCAACACTGGGTTGGTACCCAGAATTCATTTCACTGACACAGGCAGGCTTTTGCAACCTCTTCTGACCCTGCTCCTAAATACAATTCCCAACATTGTTTCTAGGGCACTGGGGCTCAGTTCTCAACACCTCAATTGGAAAAGTTTTTGAAACCAAGCCCATTCCAAAACAAGACCATCCTGCTCCTAGACCACCAAGCTCTACCCTGGGCTCAGCCTGGTGACTGTATATTGAGAAATTCTCTTCATTTCTGCCTTTGGAACCATGTATCTCTTTTATTTCCATTTGAATAATAGTGTGATTATTTTCCTTGGAGGCTCATCTTCATTCATTTTAGTTTCCTAGAGCTGAGAAACCAGGCAGGTCTGCTGAATATGCACACTTAGGCCCCAGGTTTGCCTTCTAATATGTTCATGAACTTCAAATGCCCTTCATGGGAGCTTCTAAAAGACACTTAAGGGCTAAACTGATCCCTTATCCATATGGTAGACTTAAATCCAACCTTGAATTTTGTAATTTTTAGGTAAGGTGAATAGAAAGTCAACCTATTCATAACTTTCAATCTTATGCTAATAAAGTGAACTTAGAGATAGCAGAATCCTATAACTATTTTGTTCAGAGTAAGACTGAACAGCTTATGAGAAGTCTGTTCTATGGGGATTCCTGCCTATTGAATATTAAATCATGCCGATGGTTAAGCCATATCAAAATTTCCACCCACAGTGAATTCTTCCTGCAAATATCCTAGTGTATGGCAACTTGTTTTCATTCCCATCGCCACCACTCTCACTCCCTCATGTTGGTATTTACACGTGCACTTGGATTATGGCCTGAGTCTCCTGTGTGTCCTAGTCTTTCCCTACTACTACCACTGCAATGGCTTCATTACTCTTCTTGCCACTAGTCTCTCCTCTTGATTGTCTTGCATGTTTTGTCAGGTTTAGTTTTCCAAAGCACAGCTTTGGTTATGTCACTCCCCTGTTCTAAAAGATTCATTTATTTCCTATTCTTGTTGCCTACAAAATGAATTCTATACTTCTTGGCTGTGCCATGGGGAAACATGAGCTGGCTTTTGGCTTAGTGATTAAGATGCCACTTTGGGTGTCTGCACCCCCTATCAGAGTGCCTGGGTTTGAGTCCCAGTTTCCTTCTACTGCACACCCAGGGAGGCAGCTGGTGATGACTCGAGTACTTGGATCCTTGCCACTCACATGGGACACTTGGATGGAGTTCCCAGCTCCTGACTTTGACCTGGTCTACCTCTGGCTGTTGCAGGCATTTGAAGAGTAAACCAGTGGGCTGGCACCATGGCTCACCAGGCTAATCCTCCACCTGTGGTGCTGGCACCCCAGGTTCTGGTCCCAGTTGGGGTGCCAGGTACTAGTCCCAGTTGCTCCTCTTCCAGTCCAGCTTTCTGCTGTGGCCCGGGACGGCAGTGGAGGATGGCCCAAGTGCTTGGGCCCCTGCACCTGCATGGGAGACCGGGAGGAAGCACTTGGCTCCTGGCTTCGGATCGGTGCAGCACCGGCCGTGGCGGCCATTAGGGGAGTGAACCAATGGAGGGAGGACCTCTCTCTCTGTCTCTCTCTCTCATTGTCTATAACTCTCTCTCTGTCTCTCTCTCTCTCACTAACTCTGCCTGACCAAAAAAAAAAAAAAAAAAAGAGTAAACCAGTGGATGGGAGATCTGTCTGCTTGTCTCTCTGCCTTTCAAACCACTTTACAAAGCAGAGATAGAATGATTAATTTTTGAAAAAGAAATGTATAGGGTTTGGGGTTATATAATTTGGGAGAGACTTACAGGGGTAAGACTTTGCTTCGATTGGATATAATCAGGAAGCTAGTGTAGTTATATGATTAGGTATTTTAATTAATCTCACCCAGGAGGAGAGAAGACGAGGGTGAAATATATGCTCCTGTGAGACCTCACTCATATTAGCCAGAATTTTGAGGGTGGTTAGTCCCCCCACCTTGTGGTTTGGAGATGGTTCACATATTTTTCTGTGTTCAGAGATGGCACAGAGTGTTTGTCGTGATCCATCGTAGCCATAGTGATCTCTTCCAAAGTTGATATTATGAGAAATTGTTCACTTTTCAACAGGAGACTGCCAAGGCCTAGCTGGGAGTGCCAGGCCAGCTCCTATATTTCTCAGTATGCAATTAATATATGGTAAAGGATAAAAGGTTGACTAGCATGTCATTTACAAAAAACTATCTATTGATCTCATCACTGGAATCTAGTACTCTCTTGTGTTCCCCTCTTTGAAGGACAAGAGATGTGGGGTTTGGCTGCATGGGATCCCACCTTGACCTCTCTCCTCACTTACTGATGAGTGTTACTTATCCTCTTGGGCCCTGTTTCCTCATGTGTAACATGGAGTGGGAGTAGTGAGAGCTACTAACCTATGAGATTGATCAACATGATCCGTTTAAAAGAGCTGGTACAGTGCTTGGAGAGAGATACTGAACATACTGAACTCCAGCAGGACAGCAGAGGAAGAAGTAAGAGGGAGCAGCTGACTCTGACCTCTGTCCCCAGGATAAAGCTCTGGAATCACTAAGAGGGTCCTGTGGTCCTGAAGGCATTCCTGGTAACATAGTACTGCACCTGGGGGAACATATGTCCAGGCCTGGAGACAAGCTACCTGCATGGCCAACTAGCATCATATCTATGTGAATTCTAAGAGGCTTTTTGGTGGAAGAAGAAGACCAGAAAATAAACTCTAGCTAAATAAATAATCCATCATCTCCCACCACCACCTCTCCCCTCCGAAAAAAAAAAATGTAAGATACCAGGGCAATTGTGAACAAAGAAGACAGTGACACAGTGAAATAGAAGGGATCTTCAAAAATTCATGGAAACTGCCATGTTGTGAAAAAATTTGCATGGATATATTTTTTTGCATCAAAAAAACTTGATTTTTCTTTGAACTTTTAAATTTTTATTTATTTGACAGAGTTAGTGAGAGAGAGAGACAGAGAGAAAGGTCCTCCTTCCATTGGTTCACCCCCAAAATGGCCGCTATGGCTGGTGCTGTGCCAATCGGGTGCGGGGGCCCAAGCACTTGGGCCATCCTCTACCGCCCTCCCGGGCCACAGCAGAGAGCTGGACTGGAAGAGGAGCAACCGGGACTAGAACCCCGGCGCCCATATGGGATGCCGGCACCACAGGTGGAGGATTAACCAAGTGAGCCACCCCGCCAACCTCGATTTTTCTTTGAACTTTCTGAAGTCCCCTTGTGTGTGATCAATTTTCATTTCTCACCCTTCCCTGTCCCTTTTATTTTAATAAGAGTCAGTACTGGGGTGGGCACTTGGTACAGTGGTTAAAATGCGGAATGGGACATTTGCATCCCATATTGAAAATGTCTAGGTTCACATCCTCACTCCACTTCTGATTCCAACTTCCTGCTAGTGCTCACCCTCCAAGGCAGCAAGTGATGGCTCCGCTGGTCAGGTCCCTGTAACCCACTTGGGAGACCCAGATTGAGCTCTGGATGCCTGACTTTGGCATGGCCCAGTCATGGTTATAGTGGGCATCTGGGGAATAAACAAATAGATGCAAGATCTCTGTCTCTCTGCCTTTCAAATATATTTAAATAACTCAACAGGATGGGGCCGCATTGTGGCATAGGGGTAAAGCCACCGCCCGCGATGTGGATATCCCATATAGGTACCAGTTTGTCCCGGCTGTTCCCCTTCTGATCCAGCTCCCTGCTAATGGCTTGGGAAAAGCAGCAGAAAATGGCCCAAGTGCTTGGGCCCCTGTTACCCACTTGGAAGACCTGGAAGAAGCTCTTGGCTCCTGACTTTGGCTTGGTTCAGCCCAGGCTGTTGTGGCCATCTAGGGAGTGAATCAAGGGATGGAAGATTTCTTTCTCTCTCTCTTCCCCTCTCTCTCCATAATTCTCACTTTCAAATAAATAAATAAATCTTTAAAAAAATGAATAGGATCAAATCAAAATCACAGAGAATTTCAGCACTAGAAAAGATACAAAGAAGAGAGAGGGATATGAACTCAATATTGATTTTTTTCCTCTGTTGCATACGGGGTACTTATGAATTACAGATATTTATAGAAAAATGTTATATATTTAGTTATATGTATAAATATCAAATAAAAATGCATTAGTCTTATTTATCATAGAAACATTTCACTCACATGTAGAATCTAAGTGTGTTGGTCTCATAGAATGAGAATAGAATAGTGGGTATCAGAGTCTGAAGAAAGTAGGAGGGGTGGGTTGGGGGTTTGGGGAGAGGTTGATCGACATATGTAATGTTATAGTCAAATAGGAGACCAAGTTCTCTCTTCTATTGGTTGGAAGCATAACTGTAGATATCATTAATTTGTTATGCATATCAAAATACCTGGAAGAGAGGATTTTGAATGTACTCTCCCTAAATAAATGATAAAGGTTTAAGGTACTGGACATGTGAGTCACTCTGATTTGGTTATCATTCAGTGTACACAGAAATTGAAATTTCATTCTGTACTCTGTAACATGTAGGTTTATTGTGTCAATTTTTTTAAAAAAAACATGTAAAAGTATAACACGTGAAAATTCGATCATTTCAGCAAAAGGTAGAAGAGAAGGTGCAAATTTCACAATACAATATAACAAGTAAGCAAAATATTAAGTCTAACAAGTTAGTATTCATAAAAAAGGTATAGAGGCTAGATTTTCTTATTAAAAGAAAAACTATGGGATCACATAAAATAATAAAAATCTAGCTGTCTGCTGTTACAGGGCATATTGATAAAATAATATCTTTCTGCTAACAAAACAAAGCAGGTGCAGCTCTATTAATATGAAACCAGTTGAATTCAAGGTGAAAAGCATTCATCAGGCTAGAAGATATTTTATGTGGATAAAATATCACATTTAAAAGAAAATGTAAGTCATATATCTCTATCAACATATATCTGAAATACATAGCACAAAAACTAAACAAAAGCTGTAAAAATCTCTGGTAGACTGTGGATTTACCCATTTTCTTTTCTTTTGCTGATTCTCCATAGAAATTAGCAGCTCAAGTGAACCAAAAAGCAACATAAATAATAGAGAACTTGAATAACGATAGGCATGATTATATACAGTTATAAATATTGTGCCCATTATATGAAAACACATGTTCTTTGTAAATTTTGATGTAACTGCCACAAAATTGGCCATGACCAGTGAACTCAAAGATTCTTAATAAATCTCAAAATATCCCTAAATCCTAAAAAGCCACAATTCCTAAGGGAAACCCTGCAAAGATAGAAATTAAACAATGAGATTTAAAGTCTATCCACTTAAAACATTTTGACTTTATGATACTGAAGTAAGTAGAAATCGTACTTCAGAGTTTGAATTTTGCTCTTTCCTTAGGCTAGTACTGTACAATACTGTACTCTCCTGATGCTGGGCAGTAACAGCAATGCTCAGTGCCCAGTGAGGCACACTATCATAAACTCTTGTTTAATTCAGTAATTCAACTGATAAGCAAACAACTGATGCTCTACAGTTCACAGCTGTGATGTTTTGTAGGTTAGACCTATCAAATGTGTTTTCAGCTTATGGTGATTTCACCTTGTGATGGATTTACCAGGATGGAACTCATGTCATAATTTGAGGAGCACCTGTATGTCTAGAACACTATATTAGATTTTTTGGAGGTATTGTGAAAAGCATATATGATTTCATGATCAATGTGGAAGTTAAGTTAATAAATGAATGGACAAAGAACTATCTAGTTTAATGTTGCAGTGGTAGAGATCTGGCATAGTCATCAAGAATGATGGGACTGGGAGAGGAAAATACTTAGTTAGCATATGAAGGAGGACTTGACTCTCCAGGAAAGTGGCATTTTAATTGAAGATAGAAGGATGAGGCAGAATCAGCCATGCTGAGAACATGGGAAGAAAGATCTGGGCTGAGGGACAGGCATAGTTCTAGCTGACGGGGGAACTGTGTAGTAAATCATCTGGAAGGAAGCTGGTGTACCTGGGTTAAAATAAAAAAAAAAAAAGAAAAAGAAAGAGAAAAATATCTTGAAACTGATAAAATCAGAAAGAGCCAGACCTATGAATTGGAACAAAGTCCGGATTTTGTTCAAGACACAGGGAAGAATCCTCAGAAGATTTTAATTTTATTTAATTTTTAAAGAAGTAATTACTGTGGTTGCTATGTGGAGAATAGGCTGAGGAGGCAAGCGTGGAAATGGAGCAGCTACTGAAGATGTTACTACAATAGTCCAGCTAAGAGTTGGTGGCTTACATTAGGATGCATCAACACAGAGAAAAGTACATGTATGTGGTGGAAAAATCAGTAGAACATATTGATGTTGGGGAGAAGAAGAAATTAAGGATGACTTCTAAGTTTCTGATGTGATGCGTTGGATGTATCATGATGCCATGTGCTGGGGTGGGAACTATTAGGAGGAAACCAAGGTTTTGGAAGTAAAAGAAAAGTATAAGTTTAAACATGCTCAGGTGGAGGTTCCTGGGAGATACTAAATGGAGATACTACATATGAATTTGGTCTCCATAAGCAGGTATATGGGAGATAGACATTTAGGAAATATTAACATATAAATATAAAGCAATGAAAATGGATGAAATCACTTAATAAGAAGCTGTGCATTTGAGAAGAGAGCCCAGGAGTGAGTGCTGAGGAGCTCTGCCACTTAGAGTTTAGGTAAATCAAGACTGTGGTATGCTGTTTCTAAAAGGAGAGATTAGTCAATTCTCCATTGCTCCTGAAAGGCCAAATGAGGGATATGCTGGGAAATGAGTGGATATGCTGTGAAGAAGTCGTTTCTGATCGTGACAGGAATGACTTGGCTATGACGGTGGGATGGAGATTGATTGGATTTAGACTCAGAAGTTAATGGAGATATGCAAATAGAGATGTCACTTATCAACACTGGGTAATTTCAGAAGAGGAACAATGAAACGAGGCAGCAGCTGGATGGGGCTGTGGGGTCAATGATGGCTGTTCTTAAATTGGTTATGTTTGTATACTGATAGAAATAGCACAATAGAGGAAGATGAGATTGGAAAAAGGGGGATGACACAAGACATAAAGCCCTTGAGCAGGTATATTTGGATGAGTTCCTAAGCACACATGATCATTATCCACTGATTAAGAAGAGCACTTCTCTTGTTATAATTGAGGAAGTACTGTTTAAAGCATTTTTTTTTTTGAGGAGGAGAAGGAAGAAGTGTACAGAGATAAGGAGCCTTGAAGATTTGGTGTTGGGATGGATGTAAGATTTATGACTTCTCTGTTCTCTGTTAAGTATAAGGAGATTGTCAGTTGAAAGTAAGGTTTGAGGTAGAACAGATGAGATGTTGAGGAAAAAAAAATCATGAGTGAAATGGAATAGAATTACTGAGTTAAATAAGAGTTTATGAGCTCCATGCGCTGCCAGTCTACCCCACTACTCTTTGTTCACACGTTCCATCACCAAGCCCCCTGTTATGTTATTCTTCCCAACTTTGATTCACCTGCTCTGGTGTAGACCCAGAGAAGGCAGTTGATATTGATTTTATTTGGGTTCAAGATTTTTTTCCCAGCCAATATGATGGAGGACAGTGTAGAAGAAGAGAGTTAAAAGCATTTGAAAGGGAAAGATTTTGAAAGATTTTATTTGAGAGGTAGAGTTATAGACAGTGAGAAGGAGAGACAGAGAGAAAGGTCTTCCATCCACTGGTTCACTCCCCCAAATGGTCGCAAAGGCCAGAGCTGTGCCGATCTGAAGCCAGGAGCCTGGAGCTTCTTCCGGGTCTCCCATGCAGGTGCAGAGGCCCAAACACTTGGATCAATTTCTACTGCTTTCCCAGACCAGAGCAGAGAGCTGGACTAGAAGAAGAGCAGCCGGGACTAGAACTGGCACCCGTATGGGATGCTGGGGCCGCAGGCAGAGAATTAACCTACTGTGCCACAGTGCTGGCCCCAGGGAAAGATTTTTAAAATGGACTGTGTATCTAAGCTGTAAAGAGGTGAAGATAGGTAGGAGGTAATGGTGAGAAAAAAGGGAAAATAAGGGTTTGGAAATCATAAAGAGATGAGAAAATTGTTGTAGTGAGCATTTGAAAGAGCGTAGAATGACAGGAAGTTGTGTGCAGAGTAGGATTTCTCATTTGATAGTTTGGAGATAAGATGTTTACCAAAGGCAACAATGTCCAGGATAAAACACTAAGACTGTAGCTGAGGTGGAGTGAAGAACTACTGAAAATAAGAACGTTGTGTGTGGGGTGCTGGAGGTCGAGAGGATGTGTAGGACACCCACGTTGTTGATGAGGGTTTCAGGAGGAAGCTACATTGTTAATGAGAGATGGTTGACCAGAAGGCTGAAGGATGAGAAGGGCAGCAAGGATGATAGATTCTGATGTCATGAGTGCCACAGGAGCAGACATTTTTGCAAGTGGCAGGGGAGAAATAATGGCCTGGTAGCACCTTAGCGAGCTCACAGAATGCCTCAGACACTGAGGAATATGTACATGAGAAATAAAATGGCTCCATAAAATAAAATGGTCCATTAAGGGAACTCAGGGGGAAATGCTATTCTTAAGATATAGCCAAGTTTGAGGTAATATAGGAAAGCAAGGCTAAGTTTCCTTCCTTGTTTCTGTTGTTACTTTTATTTTGAAAACAATATTCAACTTGAGAAAAGCTGTTAAAATTGTAGTTTCCTGTAAAACCTTCATCTGGTGATCTCTTACATAACAGTTGTGCAATGATTAAAACCAGGAAATTAACACTGACACAATACTATTAACTAAACTTGCAAACATTCAGATTTCACCAGTTTCCCTCCAATGTCTCTTTTCTACTTCTGGATCTAATTCAAGATCACATAAGGTGTGCAGTCATTTTGATTCCTTAGTTTCCACCGATCTATGACAATTCTTCATTTTTTCCTCTTGTCTTCCATGACTTTGACAATTTCAGTGGGTACTGGCTGATTACTTTGAAGAGTGTACCCCAATTTGCGTTTCTCTGTTGTTTTCTCACAACTACATTGAGGTTATAATTTTCATCCCAAGTATTACAGAAGTGATTCTGTGTCCTTCTCGGTACGTTATGTCAGAGGCTACCCCATACTGATACCTTTATTACTAATGATGTTTAATTGGATCATTTGGTTAAAGTGGTTTCTACCATAAAGTTATTTTTTTTCCCCTTTGAAAAAAATATTTATTTATTTGAAAGGCAGAGTCACAGAGAGGCAGAGGCAGAGAGAGAAAGGGGTCTTCCATTTGCTGCATCACTCCCTAGATGACCACAACTTCATGGTGGGTGGTGAAATTCAGATTTGTGAAGCTATTGCAGAGTACGGGTTGGACATATAGTTAGGCAGTACTTCTACAGACAGCTCCTAAGACATGCTGAGGTGTTGTTTCCAAATGTGACCCGTAACATGAATTATTCACAAGTCAGAATCGTGTGGCCCTATGACAATTATGCCTATTAAACTTCCTTCTGTAGTACTGTCCAAGTTCCTAAAATCGCCAGGGGTGCTATTAAGGAAAACAGATTCCTGGATTGTACCCCTGACATGCTGAATTAGAGTGGAAGTCTTGAGTCCAGTATTTCTCAGAAGCACCACAGATGATTCTCTGCAAGCCAGCCCCTCAAAAGTCTTGCTATGGGTGTTTTGGAAACTATTGTTCCATGAAATCCAGGCTGGTATCTGCGAAGTTTTTCCCTTTAGAGTGTGTGTGCTTTTTCTTCTTAATTGGAATAATGTGTCAAACACCCGGAAATTATGTATCATCCACATATGTTAACATGGTCCTGCTGTTGGTATTTTACTTACATTGGGTTAATTTTAACAAAATTAAACATTATGGACACTACTAGAATGTTATCCTTTCACTCTTATCCCCTCTTCCTCCATTTCTTCCTAGCAGTGACCACTGGCCTGGTTTATAACATTTGTAAGTTTCAGCCAAAACTTACCAGAAATATGTCCATAGTTGAGTAAGTGGGATTTATTACTCACAGAAGCCAAGGAAAACACATACTACTGGGATCAGTGGCGTATCTCGATAAGAAAGTGTTAGAAAGAAACTGCTTTAGGATTTGGGCTTTAGTTGTATTCTTTTAGGAAAAATTTAGAGAAGTAAGGGATTAGACTGGATTGGATGCCATTAGAATGTTTGGATGATTTTATGTTTGGGTGCCTTGATAAATCTTATCTGTAGACAGGACAGACTGTAATGGATGTGAAGCTATAATTGGTAAACAGGTAAAAGTATTTGTTCAACTGCGGGGAGAGACTTGGCAATTTGTAGGTTGCAGGATGACCTTGTATGAAGCTGAATTTCTGGGTGACTATCTGTGTCCAACAGTAGAACAAGACTGGACTACAGCATGGGTCAATTTGTAATAGCACGGAGGTGTAGATATGACCCTCAGACCAATTCCTGGATGTCAGGAGCTGCTCCTTTCACTATGCAACTTTTTCTAATTTATATATATGTATTATTTATATATGTATTTTATATATAATTATTTAAAAGTATGGAGTGCTGAATTATTTTTTAAAAATCTCACTGTGTCGTGTCTTTTTTTTTTTTTTACTATTTTTCCTGTATTGAATGTGTTTTCAAGACTTAACCATATTGATTCATACTGCACATGAATTCCTTTCTCCCTCCCTCCTTCTTTTCTTCTCCATCCATCTTCTGTCTTTATTTCTGGGACTCCTGGAAATGCTGTTGGACTAAACATCCTTTTCCAGGTCTCCTTGGACACCTGTTAAAGTGGCATTTTAGAGCATCACCTAGATTTTATGCACATACTAGGCTCTACTAGATATTGTCAAATTGCTATTTTTTTTTTTTTTTTTTGGACAGGCAGAGTGGACAGTGAGAGAGAGAGACAGAGAGAAAGGTCTTCTTTGTCGTTGGTTCACCCTCCAATGGCCGCCGCGGCCGGCGTGCTGCAGCCGGTGCACCGCGCTGATCCGATGGCAGGAGCCAGGTGCTTCTCCTGGTCTCCCATGGGGTGCAGGGCCCAAGCACTTGGGCCATCCTCCACTGCACTCCCTGGCCACAGCAGAGAGCTGGCCTGGAAGAGGGGCAACCGGGACAGAATCCGGCACCCCGACCGGGACTAGAACCCGGTGTGCCGGTGCTACAAGGTTAGCCTAGTGAGCTGTGGCGCCGGCCCCAAATTGCTATTTAAAGTAATGAGCCAATTTGTTTTCCTATCAGCACTTTACAAAACTACCAATTTCAGGGTCCAGCACAGTGGCCTAACAGGTTAAGCAGCACCAGCATCCCGTGTAGGCGCTGCTTCAATTCCCAGCTGCTCCATTTCTAATCCAGCTCCCTGTTGGTGCACCTGGGAAAGCAGCAGAAGAGATGGCCCAAGTGCTTGGGCCCCTGCACCCATATGGGAGACCTGCATGAAGCTCCTGGCTCCTGGCTTTGGGCTAGCCCAGTCCTGGATGTTGCAGGCATTTGGAGAGTGAACTAGCAGATGGAAGATGTCTCTCTCTCTTTCTCTCCCTTTCCCTGTTACTCTACCTTTCAAATAAAATAAATAAATCTTTTTTTTAAAGAGTACCAATTCTACCAGACACCCTCTCTAGCATAAGACAAATTTTATGCATTTTTTTGTGTGTTGCCAAAAAATGACAGGTGTGAAATAGTATCATGTTCTAATTTCTATGTTTGCAATCATTGTGTTTTTCACATGGGCATTTATTTGTAAGAGAAGCACGCAAGTGTGGTGGCTGGAAGCGTGGTCTCTGGAGTCAGGCTGCCCAGGTCTGAGTCCTGGCTTGACATTTAGCAGCTGTATTATGACTTGAGTAAGTTATTTCTGTAAACTGGAGATTATACTGGAACCTTAGGAGGTATCATGAAATTAACATATGTAAATTGCTTCCAGCAGGGTGTGACACATAATAAACATTAGATAAGTCATATGCTATTGTTCTTTTTTCTGTGAAGTGTACGTTTCTATCTTTTTTTCTACTTTCCTTTTGAATTGTTTGTCTTTTTCTGATTTGATTGGTTAGCAGTTTTTATGCATTTTGCCCACAAATCCTATTCTTATTTTTTCTTTGATTATATACTTTTTGAGAATTGTCTTTCAGTCTTTTAAAAAATATTTATTTGATTGATCGAATTGAAAAGCAGAGTGACAAGGGGAGAGAGAGGGAGGAGAGGAGAGAGGGATCTTCCATCGCCTGTTTCATTCTCTAAATGCCCACAACAGCTGAGGCTGGACCAGGCCAAAACCAGGAGTCAGGAACTCTATCCGAGTCTCCCAAATGTGTGGCAGAAACCCAAGTTCTTGGGCTATGAGCTGGGGCCTCCCAGACACAGCAGCAGTAAGCTGCTCGATGAGAAGCTTGGAGCAGCCAGGACTTGATCCGGGCACCCTGATATGGGATGTGGGTGTCCCAAGGGCCAGCCTACACTGTTGTGCCACAGTGCCCGCCTCTGTTTTTTCATCTTCTATCTAACGTTCCGCCATTGCTTCAGATATTAACAAAAATGCACAAAGTTTTAAACTGTAAATTCGATCCCATACTTTAGAGTTTGGTATAAATAGGAAATAAGTTATGATATCCCCTTTTCTCCTACTGTTAGCTGATGACATAAACTTCATAGTAGCTGTCTCTTAACCCCATTTTCAATAGAAGAATCTGTTCTTGCGTATTCTTTATTTTTTTAAATAAACATGAAGGATAGATATTCATAGTTGAGAAATACACATTGACAACACAAGCCTGAACAGGCAGAAACAATTCACACTCAAGGAGCTGTTGGGTCTCTTGGGTCACATCTGCCTTGCAGAAAGATTTTTTTTTAACCAGCACAGTGTTGGGTCACAGTGCTTAAAAAAATGTTTTAATTACTTGCCAAGTTTTTTCAGCAGATTGGTGATAGCTATAAAAATTAGGACATCTGGCAACACCGGCTTGTGTCCCCATGGAGTTGACCCCTTTACATGGAATCTCACTCTCTTACTTTGTTGACATCCTTGCTACTGCCTCTGCGTTCTCTATCACTGACCTGCAGGACACTGGCCACCTATCATGGGGTCTCAGCTCCTGTTTCCCACCCATTTACGTTACTTACCACTTGAGTTTGTACAAGCAGTCTTTAAAATGTACATGGCAAATGTGTATTATGAAAAAAACACTAGGCATGCACTTACCTTTCAATTCCATTTGCTAAGACCTTGTGGAAGTACCTTCAGATGTTAGCAAATGGGAGGTGAGCGGAGAGAAAACTAACTGCCCCATCCACTCCCAGGAGGTGAAAAGGACGGGGGAGGGATTTACAACAGCTGTTATTCATTGAGGGTACCCTCCTCATTATGGCCGTTTAACTTAGATGTGGTGGTTAGCATTTTCATCAGAATATTCTTATGTGTTTTATCCTGGTTCAAGGCTGGCAGATACGGGTAACCAGGTGGAGAAAGGCTTTTCACCCCTTGTAGTCCAGCTATGAGGTTGAGGGGCAGGCTCCTACTCAAAAGCTCCTCCCCATCTAAATTAATTTTTAGTTTTCATTTTTTGCAAAGATTCCATTTATTTATTTGAAAGGCAGAGAGACAGAAGGAAAGATACTGTCTATCCTTTTGTTCATTTCCAAAGATCCAGCCAGGGCTGGGCCAGGCTGAAGCCAGGAGTCTGGAACTCCATGTGGGAAGCAGAGATCTAACTAATTGCATCATCACCTGCTGCCTCCCAGCATACACGGTAGCAGGAAGCTGGACTGGAAGTGGAGCAGCCTGGTTTTGAACCACGCACTCCAATATGAGAGGTGGGCATCCTAAATGGGGACTTAACTGCTGTACCAAAAGCCACCCCCATTTTTATTCTACCAGTTCCTTTTTACATAATAATCCAAATCTTTCTTTTTCAACTCTCAAACAAGAAAACCTTATAGGAACTGGCTTTTGCGAATCTGGGATATTCAAATGACCCAACAGATGCGTACTTCACTCTGTGTGAAAAAATATATTTTACCAAAATAGGAAATAGCTTGAGTATTATGTATATATTTTTTTCTCATTTAAGATATAGGTACATAGGTTGCCTAATTTTTTTTGTCATTTCACCAAAGTCAGGTTTTACTATTGTTGTATCTCTATTAATAGATGTTAAATATTCCATCACATCACAATTTAACAAGCCACATTCCTTTCTTTCTCTTACTTTCCCATAATAAACTTTCTCCTCTCAAACCCTCACCCATCTTTTATTTTTTTTAGGATTTATTCATTTATTTGAAAGTCAGTTACAGAGAGAGAGGGAGAAAGAGGAAGAGAGAGATCTTCCATCCACTGATTCACTCCCCAAATGGCTGCAATGGCTGGAGCCAGGCCAATCCAAAGCCAGGAGCTAGGAACTTCTTTGAATCTCCCATATCGTTTAGAGGCCCAACCACTTGGGCCATCCTCCACTGCTGTTCTGGGCATATTAGCAAGGAGCTGGATTGGAAGTGGAACAGCCAGTACTGGAACCAGTGCCCATTTGTGATGCTTGTGCCACAGTGCCAGGACCTCCCTCACCCATCTTCACATGAGACAAGACCCTAGTGGTTTTAGAACAAATGAATACTCATTTTCCTTCTTCAGGTTTAGGCAGCCCCCAGACCTGATAAGCAGACTCCTTAAGGATGAATTAGTTCTTCCCCTTTCCTACCTTCCTATCCTAAAGTTCTGAAATGATTCAGAAGCCAAACTGAATCCTTGAAAAGCCCTTTTCCTTTTTGTTTTTAATAAACGATTAATTTTATTATTTACTTGAAAGGCAGAGTTAAAGAGAGAGAGAGAGAAAGAGAGATCTTCATCTACTGGTTCACTCCTCAAATGTCCACAACAACTGGGACTGAACCAGGCTGAAGCCAAGAGCCTGAAACTCCACTCTGGTCTCCCATGTGAGTGTCAGGGGCCCAAATACTTGGACCATCTTCCATTGCTTTCCCAGGCACATTAGCCAAGCCACTGGGATTGGAGCTTGTTGCTCTGTTATAGGATACCAGTGTAGCAGGTGACAGCTTAACCTGCAGTGCCACAATACCAGCCCCCTTTTTTTCTTTTTCTCTCTCTCTCTTTTTTTTTTTTTTTTTTTTTTTTGCTTATCTTGGTGACTTATATACTTTTGGAATTGATTACCCAAATTGAGAAATGATTCTCAAAGTGTAATCCTTACTTTGCTGCATTATGAGGGTAAACTAATTGCTGTAATAAGCAAGTTCTGTAATATATAATAACTTGAGAACTATATATGTATATGGGTTTTTTTGGTTTTTCTTTTTGCTAAGTTAAGACACGGGTGAACAGATTTGAAAGGCAGCTCTTTCCACTCAGGTATTTAGGGAGCGAACTGACAGAAGTGCTGCTAAAGGCAAGAAATAAATTCCAAAGTTGTCCTACAGATTGTCTCTATTCCAGCTGGCCATAAGGAGAAAACTGTATGGAAGCCCTTGCATAGGAAGTTTATAAGAAATTAATCGTGGGGGCCAGGGTGGTGGCACTGCTAGTTAAGCTGCCACCTGTGATGCCAGCATCCACTTCAAGTCCCTGCTGCTCTACTTCTGATCTAGCTACCTGTTGACGTGCCTGGGAAAGCAGCAGTAGATAACCCAGTGCCTGGGGCTATCTATGTGGCAGGCCTGGATGCAGTTCCTGGCTCCTGGCTTCAGCCTGGCTAAACCCTGGCTGTTGTGGCCTTTTGGAGGATGAACCAGCAGATGGGAGAGCTCTTTCTCTGTACCTCTCTATATATCTCTATATCTATCTATCTAAACTCTGCCTTTCAGGTCTTAAAAACAAATTAGCATTGGAAGTGGTGTGCATCTCTTCCTCTCACCTTCCACTGCTCAAGATCCAATCCGTTGTCCAACCTGAGCTGCAAAACAGGCTACGAAGTATAGTAAGGTTGAGTGACCAGAAGAAGAGGAGGACATAAGTTTTGGTGAGCAGCCAGCATCCCTGTCCCAACTGTGTTATGTTAAGAAGAGGTTATCCCAAAGAGATCTTTTAGAAGAAGCTATAGAAATCATCCTAAGAATAAGCAGGAAAGGTCCTTGAAGATCATTTAAGTTGGACGTTAGTAAATTATATCTTCAAAACCAGTCTCACCAGTTCTACAAAGAATAAAGGGAAAGGTCCTTTATTAATGCTGGCGTCAAAAGGGTGACGTGGAAGAGGTCCAACCCCCTCCCAGAGCTGCTGATAAATAGCGAGAACCCCAAGGGAAAGGGAGCTGTGGCACGGCAGTCCTGAGTTCTTAGTCTACTTGGACTTCCCTGAGGGCATTTCCCTTCATTTGCCCTTCAAGGAGCTTCTGTATTTTATTTTTATTCGATGTGACCACAGTTACCTACAGGAATCCCAATGCAGGCTAGGCAATATGGAAATTCTTTTATTTACCAGGCACTGTGCTAACATTAGAAAAATTGCCAGTTCACTTTATAACTTGTTTGTTGAATTAATTACTTGGGAGTAACCCACATTCTCTGTAGAGAATTTTCTGCAATAGACCTGTGACCCTGTCGCAGTGCCTTCACCTGGCAGCATGATTGGGGCAGGGATCGTGGCACGAGGGCCACGGCTAGTGGTTCTCTGTCCAGCCGGGTAAGAAGCAGGAAGCAGCCATCAGCACGTGCTGAGAGGCTGCCAGTCAACTTGGCCTGCAGTTTCTTTTCACCGCTTTCCCCCATGGTCTGCCCTCAGCTGAGGATTTTCAGAAACCTCATCCAAACGTGTGGCAACTCTCTTCCTTTCACACTTTTGACTGATGACTTCATAAAGGCCCAGACAGTGGGGCAGCTCACAGACGGTGGGACTTCATTAGTCTCCTTGTCTATTTTGGGCAAGATAAGTAATGCTAGACAAATGGAAAGGCTGCTTGTCTCAGCTGCCAGAGGCTGACGCTTCCCAGGGTTATGTATGCTGCTTCGCTTGCAGCTCTTCTTTCCCAACTCTAACCTCTGACCTTGTTCAAACGCCATGTTCTACCTAAGTAGTTCTTGGCAGGGCTGATGGCATCTCTGTCTAGCTTCCAGCTCCTTGTTTTGACTCTTTCCCCTACTGGGTGCCATTTGTTCTTAGCAGACCCTGTGTGTTCCCTTTGTACTTGATGACTCATTTTAGCATTAGATCTGAAATATTAGAACGACGTGGAGGGAGAGCAAGAAGAAGCAGGCAGATGGGAGCAGGCTGCGCGAGTCAGTTGCAAAGTGAATTAGGACATGGTGAGGTATTCGCTTGTGAATATGGAATAAAGGGATAAAAATCCCACACATCACACGGGAGAAGGACAAGGGAGGGGGCAGTCGCTGAAATAAGGAGTGGGAAATGATTCTACTACTTTATGCTTAACATCGGTGGGAGGAGAGTTTGGAGTGGTGGTTTGGTATTTAAGGGGAAAACAAACAACGTCGCATTAAAACTGAGGACAGTTCTAGGTCAACCTTTCAGAGCTAAAAAAGACATGTCAGAAATGCAGACCAGAATCCACAGCACTTTTTAACCTCCGTGAAACAGGTTCATCAGCTCCTTCAAATCAAGCGCAAAGGTGTGTGTGTTTCTGTGCCCGGTGAGCCAGAGTCCATGTCTGCGTTCAGAATCACAATGAGGTTCAAGATCTATAAACGGGAGAGTTGCTGGCTCAGAGGGTGTATGTACACTGGGGGTCATCGAAGCCACGAGGGAGGCGAGGTGACTATGAGAAAGACCCTGGTGGGTGAAGGGCGCAACGTAAAGCTGGTGTGAAATAAGCTCTTGTAGGGGATTAATGTTCCGCAGCTCCGTCCTGATATGTGAGTGTCAAACTCTGCATGTCCTGATGGGAAATTAGGCCTCGTACTGTGGAATCCGCGGGAGCACTTATCTCCATGCCAATAATACAAAGTGGAAAAAGGGAATTATAGGTTCACACCTCGTTTTATCTTTCTCAAACTCATGTTTTTGCAGGAATGCAGTCTTGTGATAGCGTTTTGTTTTGATTTTCTGCGGTCCCTTGTTCTCAACTTAACCTTTTGTTCTACCGGGGATGCTGTTTGTCATCGCTCAGTAACAGCCCAGGCTGCTGTCCAAAGGCGCAGTAAACAAGGATACTTCTGTTTTCACGAAGGCTCTCACACCTATTTGTGTTCCCTGTAGCAAAACTGCTGAGTTCTTGAGCAGACTGGATGCAGAACTGCCAAACAGAAGTGCTTGTCAAATTGCTCCCCGTGACCCACAATCCTCAGCATGGGTAAGTGGAATGCCAAGCGAGACGCTGGGTGCACTTTTAAAGGTGGGTGTGGGGTTAGGAAAGATTCAGGGCATGGCGTGACCTGCGTAGCATGGAATAGTGGACCTAAAGGCAGGCAGACCTGATCTAAAACTTTGACCTTTAACAGTTGCCTGCGCTAAAAAATAATGCTGATATTTGTTACCTATATAATGACTATTTGAGCTATAAAATAATGATACGTCCTTAAGCACCACCATCTCAGTCATGTCAGGAAGGATCCCAGCCATCCACTCCTTAAAATTCTTATAAGGTTTTTATAAAGTCTCCTGGGTGCATATTATTTATTTCTACCCTGTAAGACTTTCATAGGCTAATGGAGAAAATCCATAATTACAAAACAAAGTGGTCAGTGTAGAGCATACAGCACTTCAGGAAGGTGCATTTGAGTAAGACTCTATGTGTGTGTGTGTGTGTGTGTGTGTGTATCTGTAGCAACTTCCTGGTAGAAGTGACACCTGAGCTCTGGCTTAAAGGACGAGTTGGTAAAGCAAAAAGAATCATTCTAGATGTCAGAATTCATAAGACATAGAAGAAGTAAGGTATAAAGGCAAGAAAAAAAATCAGAACTCACATTAGGGAAGAAGAGTTATGTAGCTATAGTGTAGCAGAGTGACCTAGAAGGCTGGAGAAGCAACCAGGAGCCACCAAGAGCCTTCCTCATTGGTGGCACCACTGGCCATTTAAGGGGAGAGTTTCTTGTGCAGGTTTGTCTTGGGGACTGCCGGATGCCTAGCATCCCCAGCCCTGGGCACAGAATGCTAGTAGCACCATCCAGACATTGAGTCATCCAGAAACGTCCCATGCAGGAAGCTGCTGGCACTTCTGGTAGGAAAAAAACCACCGAAGACCTTTTGTGCTGCATTGGAGTACCTGTGCTTCATTCTGTGAGTGCTGAGGTAGTGAAATATTTTCAACAGGGGAGGTTCAAGGTCTGGCTTCTATTTTCAGTGGATCATAATGGTAACCTTGTGGACGGGTGGATTTAAAGGAATAGAGAAGTGCAGAGAGTGCAGAGGTTTCTGGGCTGGTCTACACGAGGAGGGCTGAAGACTTCCCCAAGGACAGTATGTGGCGGATGGAGATCAAGTGTACATTAGCGAAGTGCTTAGAAGGTGGTTTGGCTAGTTAGGGACAAGAAAGTAAATGTAATTAAGGATGACCCTGGGAAGTGGTTATAGCTGAAAGAAAAGATGGGCTTAAATTTTACAGAGTCACAGCATTACTTGTCCAAATGCTACAGAAGCCAAGTTGTTAGAGACACCTGATCTTTGTCTCCCACCATCCCTTTCTCATGAGGGACCGTGCTTTAAAATATCAGGAAGGCATTCTGACATTCTCTGGAAAAAGGTCATTATACTCCCACCTACAAACCCTCAGGTGCTCCTAATTTTTCCCCCATTATTGATGCAGTGTTCCACAGCCTGAATTTGACAGTGTGGGCTGCACAAGTCATATCAACTGAAATCTTTCATCTCTCTCTGCAGAGCTGTGGGTGAAAGAACCGAGCAGCTGGAGGTAGTGCAGTTGGATAATGTGTGGATGACACTTCTACACATCTGTCCGTGTACCTTGTGGCTGTAAGGGAGGGGATGGGAAACTCCTGTTGTCCCCTGGACAACTTGACCAACTGGGTTTCAGCCTCACTTCCTGTTTGAGGACTTCCTGAGTTCTGTGATTTGAAACACCTGGCAGAAACATGTGTGCTGGCTTGCTCTATTGATTTTGGTTCATTTCTTCAGTTTAACAAGATCATCTTGAATTTTAATACTGTCATCTAAAGCATTAGCAATGTCTCCCAGAGCTACATTCTCTGTGGATTGATTAGTGCATTAGTCACAGGCTCCTCAGAGCTATTAATAGAAAATCTGGAGGAGGATGGGCCCTAGGAGGGTTTCCTACGACCTGCGTGCAATAGCTGTTCTCATTTTGACACCAAACTATTTAGAAGGTGTTGATGGTCAATAGATTTACCTGACATTTTACCCATTCTATGCACTTTGCATTCTGTCTAATCCGTATGCATGGAATGCTTCTGAGAATGCCTTGTGGAACCATTTCTAATGGTTTAGGAAGATCTAATATGTATGTTTTACTCTGTGAAGAATATTTCTCTGTGAAAAGAGGTAACCTGCAATTCGCCTTAGCTGTGGTCCATGTACGGAAAGGGAACACTGTGTGAGTCCCATCCACATGGGGGATGATGACCTGGAAAGACCTAAGTTGTTGTTGTTATTGTTTTTATTATTATTATTTTACTATCTAATGTGCCTTTCCTGAGAAATTTTTTGATAACTTTTCTTATTTAAATGAGATTTTCTTATTTAAATAGAAGACTATATAATTATGTCAGTGAAAAAAACTACAGGAAAATTCCTTTAGATGGTATAAGAAAGTAACTTTAGGTTTATGACTTCAGATACAAGGTCCCTAACAGGGTTTTCACTTACACTTGGATGCACATGAAGGCAGAGGTCAGACCTTCCTTGGCCAGTATTGTTGAATATTTACAGTTGCATACTAAGTGGTTTCTGGTTTGCTGTCTCCTCTTTTTCCACAAAGAAATAAGAATTAAGAAAAATCTCATCCTGCTGCTGCATTGCCCCAAACAGTTCAGTGGCTCCTCCCTCTCCCTCTCCCTCTCCCTCTCCCTCTCCCTCTCCCTCTCCCTCTCCCTCTCCCTCTCCCTCTCCCTCTCCCTCTCCCTCTCCTTACTGCTCCTCTCTGCTGTGTGCCTTGGCTGTATCACTGTTGTCTCTACTGTTCTCTCGCATCACATACTCCTATTTCCCAAAAAAATAGTTTAATTTATTTATTTTTCTCTACTTGAAAGGCAGAGGGGCTGGCATTGTGTCATAGTAGATTAAACCATCACTGTGATGCCAGCATCCATATGGGCACTGGTCTAAGTCCCAGCTGCTCCACTTGTGATCCAGCTACTGGCTAATGCTGCTGGGAAAGCAATGGGAGATGGTCCAAGTGCTTGGACCCCTGAACCCATATGGGAGACCCGGATGGAGTTCCAGGCTCCTGGCTTCAGCCTGGCCTAGCACCAACCATTGCAGCCATTTGGGGAGTGAACCAGCAGATGGACAGTTTCTCTGTATCTGTCTCTCCCTCTCATAATTCTGCATTTTAAATAAATAAATACATCTTTTTTAAAAAGATACATTAATTTACCTGAAAGTCAGAGTTACACAGAGAGAAGGAAAGACAGAGAGAGAGAGAGAGAGAGGTCTTCCCATCCGATGGTTATGGTTCACTCCCCAAATGGCCACAATGGCTGGAGCTGAGCCAATCTGAAGCCAGGAGCCAGGAGCTTCTTCCGGGTCTCCCATGTGGATGCAGGGGCCCGAGGACTTGGGCCATCTTCTACTGCTTTCCCAGGCCATAGCAGAGAGCTGGATCGGAAGTGGAGCAGCCAGGACTCAAACCGGCACCCATGTGGGATGCTGGCGCTGCAGGTGGTGGCTTTACCTGCTATGCCACAGCGCCAGCCCCAATAAATACATCGTAAAAAAGAAAGGCAGAATGACACAGAGAGAGAGAGAGAGAGAGAGAGAGGAGAGAGAGAAATCTACAATATGATGTTTCACTCCCTAAATTCCATAATAGCCAGGGCTGGGCCAGGCTAAAGCTGGGAGTCCAGAACTCCATCTAGGTCTCCCACACGGTGGCAGGAGACCAAGCACTTGGACCATCTTCCGCTGCCTTCCCATGTACATTATCAGGAAACTGGACTGGAAATGGGGCAACCAGGCCTTGAACTGGTGCTCAGATAAGGAATGTGGGCATCCCGAGCAGTGGGCTAGCTCACTGCGCCACAGCACTCACCCCTATAAAATGCATCTGGATGCTAATTTTCACAATTTTCCACTGTGCGAAATGATCAGATAAATGGTCAATTCCAAGGTTTTCTGTCTTGGAACCTTCTTGCCTCCTGCTCTTCCCTGTCCTAATTTTTTTTTTTTAAGATTTATTTATTTATTTGAAAGGCAGAGGCAGAGAGAGAGAGAGAGAGAGAGAGAGAGAGAGAGAGAGAGAATCTTGCATCTGCTGGTTTACTTCCCAGATGGCCACATCGGCCAGAGCCGCGCCGATTCGAAGGCAGGAGCCAGGAGCTTCCTCCAGGTCTCCTATGCTGGCGCAGGGGCCCAGAGACTTGGGCCATTCTCTGCTGCTTTCCCAGGCCACAGCAGAGAGCTGGATCAGAGGAGGAGCACCCACATGGGATGCTGGCACTGCAGCGCCTAGCCCCCTTATTGTTTTTTGGGCCTGCCACACAGCTGCTGTTCTAGGACTTCCCTTTAGCACAATGGCTCTCAGCCTCCTCTGCACACTGGAGTCCTCTGGGGAGCTTTAAAATTTGAAGATGCCTGGGTCACACTCCCAGAGATCCTGCTGTACTGTGGCTTGGGGTGCAGGGTCTCTGAGAGCTCTCCAGGTAATTCTAATGTGCAGCCAAGGTTGAGAATCACTGCTTTAAAGTCGTCTTGGGAATTGCTTTTATGGTTTTCCTATCTTGAGTCCCCTGATCTCAGGATCTCATTTCTTCTGCTTTCTTGCTTTATTTCTTCATTTTGGTGGAGGGTATTATTTAGTAGTTTCCCGAGAGAAGATGCATGGGAGATAAATATGTTCGGGTCTTTCCATATCTTCAGTTATCATTATTCTTCCCTCTCACTTTGCTAGCATTTTTACTGATGACTATTCCAAATTGGAAATAATTATCCTTCAGAAATTTAAAGCCTTGCTCTTTTACCTTGGAGTATTGCTTCCTGAGAAATCCAAGGCCATCTGCGTTTTAGTCCTTTTTTAGAACTTTTTGCTTCTCCTGCAAATATTTTAATATCTTCTTTTTCTGGCATTCGGTAATGATGGGACTTAATGTGAGAGCCTTTTTTATTCATTTGCAATATGGAAACTCATCTCTAGTTCTAGACAATTTTCTTGTGTTATTTCTCTGATTTATGTCCCTTCATTTTCTCTTAATGGAATTCCTATTATTCAAATCCTAGGCCACCTGGATTTATCTTCTAACATTTGTCTTTAAAACATTTTTCTCCTCTAATTTATCTTTGACTCCTTTTTTTCTCTGCTTTCTGGCATATTTTCTTGACTTTATCTTCTAAATATTTTACTGACTTGGTTCTCTTGAATGCGTAGAGGGGATTTTGTTAATGTGTAAGGGATTCTTCTGTTTTTCTCTATATTTTTTAGAAATAGCAACCTATTCTTGTTTCCTGGATGACATATCATCTTATACCGCTCAGAGACAACAGTGCGGGGAGCCCATGACCCCTTCACAGAAGGGGCCTGGATACTTACAGGCCCGGGGGGAGGCAGGATTTTATGTGATCCTTTCCTTTTTGGCCTGGTGCTTTATCCCCTGCTGCCTTCCCTACTCATTGTGTGTGGCTTTTGATTTGCTGTCCGCATTGGGTGAATTGGCACCTTAATTTTCAGGGCAGGAGCAGGTACATGAAGGTAAAGAGCTTTTCCTGAGACTCTCTAATAATTCTTTTCTCTCCACCTTCTGCTGTCCATCTGTCCTCCCCGCTGTCCATCTGTCCTCCCCGTCAGCTGGTGCATCCATGTCTGGGACCCTCATGTTGCTCTGTGGAGGAAACTGGCCTCCCGTGGGTGTCCTCCAGCCCCCTGCCAGCAGATCTTCAGGTTTGCTTGTTTCCTTCCCAAGTCACTGCCCATTTTGTCATCTAGTTTGTCTTTATAGGTTTTCAATCAGGAATACAAATGTCTCTTGGATTTTGAAGATTGTGTTTGTTCCGCTTTCTCCCCTGTAGAAGGTACAGTTTGAGAGAAGAACAGAGCAGAAGCATCTCTGCTCCACCATCTTGAAATGAGAACTTAATGCTTGTCATGGCTTGAGTTATGTCCCTCCCCTGCTGAATTTAGATGGTGAAGCCCTAAACCTCAGCACTTCGGAATACGACGTGATTTGGAGTTAAAGTCTTTATAGAGATCATCTAGTTAACTTGAGGTCAGTAGGGAGGGCTCAGGTCAAATGTGAAAAGTGTCTCCCTTAGAAAGGGGCCATTTGGACATAGAGATGTGCATACAGGGAAGGTGGTGGAAGAGACAGATGGTGAAGATTGGCCACTTGCAAACCAGGGAAAGAGGCCTGGAACAGTCTTCAAGACTACGTAACCCTGAGGTCACCCCAATTCTGGGCTCTAGAGTGGTGAGATAGTGAATGTCCGTTCTTTGAGACCCGAGTCTCTGGCACTTGGTTCTGGAAGGCCTGGGAAACTCATATGGCATTATTTTTCACTCGTTCAGATTCTGTCCTTGCTGCTTAGTCTCATTCCAACCCTGCAACACAACTTCATGTCAGCCTCTTTAAGGTGAACTTGATCTCGGCGAATCTCGCCTTTTTGGCTTCCTCCATCATAGACTCTATCAAGCTTTACTGTAATCATTCATCTTCTAGTCTGGCTTCCACACCAGGCTCTAAGTGTTTGAGGTCTGGAATCATGTCTCTTTTTAAATATAAATTTACTTATTTATTTATTTATTTATATAAAGGGAACAGGTTTCATATATTTCACATATACAATTTTAGGAACGTAATGATTCTTCCCATCCTCCCTCCCATCTCTCTTGACAAAATACTTGCAACTTAAATGCTATTTATTGAATGAGTAGGTTATAAGCATAGATTTGGGGGAGGATGAATAAAAGTGCACCTTAGTTGAAATGCAGCATCTTAGAAATTTCTCATATTCAGAGCTAAGTCAATCATGATCAAAATCTCCCCACCCCCATTATTTCTGAACAGATATTTCCTGTCCTTCCTAGGGATCACAGTTGGGTAAGTAAGCAATAATAAATTCTAAGTAACTGAATTCATCACAGTTTAGGTGCCATGTGACTTAGTTTCTGTGGCCTTTCGTAAGGCATTGTGTGTGTGTGTGTGTGTGTGTGTGTGTGTATATGATATAAAATAACTTTTTTTCCTGAGCCAATAACTAATATAAAAAAAACTATACAATGTTAAGCTTAAAAGGAAAGTATTCAATTAGAACTTAGGGTCTTTGTTTAAGCATGTGACTGTATTTTATTCTATTTTTTAATATATTAAATAGAAACTACCCTCATCCCCTTCCACCTGGAGGCTTCTATGGGATGTTGGTGATAAAAATTGACCTTCTATAGTATAAAAAGAGCGATCATTAGAGAACCACTCCCCACCTTCTGTGTCTCCCAGTTCCCTTGTTTTTAGGATATAGATGAGACAAAGCAATAGGATGTGTGGTTTCCTGTCTAATGTGGCAGAATTTGGACAGACGAGGGCTTTCTGAACACATGGAGCTCCATTGTTCTAATTGGTATCTGTAGATGACAACAATTCTGAAGCCTCCTGTGTCTGGAAAGTAGCTCTTCATGTTTGATGGTATATGAATTTTTATAGTTAGAGAATTGGGGATAGGAAGTAAGGAGTTCTCAAGAAAAATGACAGTAGGGAAAAGGGGAGATCAGCCTGGATCTCTGGACTACTAGCCTGGAAAACTAGGCCTGAAATCTGATGCCTGCAGTTGTGATGCTGCTAGTAGTTTTATGAGATCACTGGAATTCCCTAAGCACCAGCTTCTCAGCCTGGCCACCCTTGCAGAGGCTGGGGCTGTGAGTCAGCAAGAAGAGGGAAAGTCTATGACAGATAGACAGAATACAGATAGTCCTGGACTCAAGTGGGGTTAGATTCATGCTAAACCACCATATGTCAAAAATATCATTAGTCAGAAATGCATCTAATCCTTCCAACCTAGCAAATGTCACAGCTTAGGAACATAGCACATTGCCGAGTATTGGTAGTCTACCCCAGGATCACAGGGCTGACCGAGAGCTATGTCTCCTCGCTGCCGCCCAGCACTGCAAGAGAGGATTGGACCTCAGAGTCCCAATTCAAAGTGCGGTAGAGTTCCTATGAGCACATACCACTTCCCACCATTGTAAATTGGAAAAGTTGTAAGCTAAATAATCCTAAATTGAAATCTCCCAAATTTGAGAATACACGGTCACTATGCCAGCCCGTGGAATGCTGATGTTGTGGGTCACACAGACTGATGGAACTCCTACCATCCTTGCTGGCTATCTATAGCTCCTTTGCTCCTCAACAGGCTTTGTTTTCCCTCTCAGAAAAACAAATAAACTCCAGGAGTGGGCATTTGGTATGGTGGCGAGGCATTGGTTAAGATGCCCTACACCTCGTATCAGAGTTCCTGGGTTTGAGTGCTAGCCCCACTCCCAATTCCAGCTTCCAACTGGTGTATACCCTGGCAGGTGGCAAGTTATTATTCAAGTAGCTGGCTCCCTGCTACCTGTGTGAGAGACCTAGCTCCCAGCTTCAACATGGCCCAGCCCTAGCTGTTGTGGGCATTTGGGGGAGTGAACCAGCAAATGGGAGCTCTCTGTCTCTGTCTCTCAAATAAAGAAGGAAAAATTTAAAAAAAAATAAGCTTCAGATACAGATTAGGGATGCAAAGGTTTAGAGAGTAAGGCATCCTGAATTCCATGGTATCAATCACCAGTTGACATGATGTTTAATGGGATACCATTAACGAGTAAATATATCAGTGCCTCTAAAGCCAGTGCCACTTTTGCTTGTCTCTGATATTGACTGATCAGCTCGTTGGAAGAGTCAAAAAAATATCTTTAACTTTCTACCAGAAAGAATAAATTATGTTGGTTATCTCTGAGGGGATATTTTAAAAGCTTAATTAAACAAACACTTAGATCATCCTTTAAAATGTGCTGAACAATTGTGCTTACACTAGCCTTCTTTTTATATATCCCAAGGGACATCTGCAGACATGCGCATAAATCACTCCATAAGCAAGTGCCTGTACAGAGCTTACTGTATGCACAGTACAGACATTGAGTTATCAGCACCTGTCCCACAGCAGGCAGATTGGTTTACTGAGGTCATACTTTTTTCCTAACACATTTTTCTTCCTGTACCTTTACAGGCCAGAAGTCAGGCTTATAAGGATTCTCTCAGGGAGGAAGAAAACCGGAAATTACAAAGGATGAAAGATGAACAGCGTCAGAAGGTACTTATAGAATCTTATAAGTTAATTCTAATTGTTTGCTTAAGGTAGTAGGTAATTTTGGGGGCCAGCACTGCGGCTCACTAGGCTAATCCTCCGCCTTGCGGCGCCGGCACACCGGGTTCTAGTCCCGGTCGGGGTGCCGGATTCTGTCCCGGTTGCCCCTCTTCCAGGCCAGCTCTCTGCTGTGGCCAGGGAGTGCAGTGGAGGATGGCCCAGGTGCTTGGGCCCTGCACCCCATGGGAGACCAGGATAAGTACCTGGCTCCTGCCATCGGATCAGCGTGGCGCACCGGCCGCAGCGGCCACTGGAGGGTGAACCAACGGCAAAGGAAGACCTTTCTCTCTGTCTCTCTCTCTGACTGTCCACTCTGCCTGTCAAAAAAAAAAAAAAAAAACAAACAAAACAAAAAAAAACGGTAGTAGGTAATTTTGAAAGGTTTCTGAGCAGAAATATTTAGATTTAGATTCATGAAATGGTGTCTAAAAAACAATAAAAGCATTGCAAATAAAAGGTGAGTTGCAGATGTGTAGGGTGGTGGTGACTACTGGTCCAAAGTTTCTTTGTTTCTTTTTTTTTTTTTTTTAATATCTATTTATTTATTTGAAAGTCAGTGAGAGAAGAGAGAGAGTGTGTTTCCATCTGCTGGTTCACTCCCTCAAAAGATTCAGTGACCAGGACTGGGCCAAGGGGAAGCCAGGAGCTTCTTCTGGGTCTCCCACATTGGTGCAGGGGCCTAAACACTTGGATCATCTTCTGCTGCTTCTTCCAGGCCATTAGCAAGGGAGCTGATCAGAAATAGAGCAGCTGGGACAGGAACTGGTGCCCATATGGGGTGCCGGCATTGCAGATGGTGTCTCTACTCACTGTGCCATATCAGCCCGCTGGCCCAGACCCTCATGATACTTAACCTTTTAGGGGCTACAGTGTGGTCATGTCTGCCACAGTTGTTCCTGGTAATGTACCAAGAACATGACTGAGCACACGTGAAGGTTTGATCTATGCAGTGAGATGTGACCAACATCATTGCCATATTTAAACTGAAAATCTCTGAAGTTATGGATAGTGGTCAGAAAATTTTACAATGTGTGATAAAGTAGGCATACAAAGTTATGAAACTAGCTTAAATAGTTACCTAAAATAGGTATATACATACAATAAAATGTGAAGACATACTATACATGTATACAAATGTGAAACTTTGCAAATATTTTGAGCACTAGAAATTAGTTATAAAATAAATGCAAAACCACCTAAGAAAAGCACTTAAATAAGAATCTTCACTACAACTGAAAACGTTCAATGGTGTGACTTGGTGATCATGCTTGCCTTTGATAAATAGGCTCAGGTAGGGCCACAAGCTCCTCAATATGTGGTGAGAATGTAGAGGAAGACCAGTGGTTAGCTCCAAGGTGCCACTTTGTTCCAGATTTTTTCAATAAGCAAAATAATGGTCTCCAACCATTCAAATCATTTATCTTCCCCCTCATTCTTATTTCCCACGTTTCCCCACCATCTTGGTGTTGATATTTCTTCCAAAGTGTCTCTCAAGTCTACTATTCAATTAAACAATTTAACTGGAATTCTAACTCTCATCTTGATTTCCTCGATTTGACTTTATTTTTTTACTTATATCTTCATCCTATGTGGATGTTTATAACACTTGTGTGTATAAAAACATCACAGGTAGACTGTTTGAGGGCCCCTTAAAGAACTCATGGAAAATGTGTATGGGGAAAAAATGATGCATGCATTTCAAAAAATGTTTTCACTGAAATGCACTTATCATTTTGTCTCATTTTCCATGAACTCTTTTAGTGCAAAGTACCAATTGTTGTACATGCAAGTACCAATTGTTGTGGCTGTAAACTGAGCCTTGTGGCTGCTACCCCTAGTCCTCAACAGTGGCCAACTCCTTCCTAGTTCCTAGTGCCATCCAGTATTCCATATAAATGACTGTGTTACTAGGTTGGTTTATGCACAGTGAGTAGTCATTAAATCATTGACAGAAACGCAAGTTTGCTTCAAAAAGTTTGTGGGAAAATGGAATTAAAAATAAGCTTATTTTTGTGTAAGACAATTTGAAATCCATGCATCTTTTTTCCAAAGGCAGATTCTCTGTGAACATTTTGAAGACCTCCAGATGCGTGGATTTCAAAATCGTTTTGCACCAATATAAATTTAATTTTTCATCACGTTTTCCACAAAGTTTTTAAAGTGCTCTCATAATGGGAGTGGTAAATTTCTTTTTTTTTTTTTTGGAAATAGAAAACGTTTTATTGACAGGTGGACATTTACAGCGTATCGGCTAGTCGACGTCAGCATGCAAAAATAAGCGCTAGGGAGTGGTAAATTTCTGATATGAAGCTCCTCCGTAAGCAATGGAGTGCTTTGGAACATTTTTATACCTATGTGAGTTTTTAAATATAACCCTTCTTTACAAAGTCATCATCTTGATGTTTCTAATTCAGTAGGCACTATTACAGTAAGATTCTCATAGTTTGAAAGTAGAAGCTAAATCTGGTATGTACTCAGGTTGTATTTTCAGTAATGTCTGTTGATGACCTGAAGGTATTCATCTGTTTCTGTGAGCTTTTGACTTGATCTGCAATCCTGAGGTGTGCAGATGCTGCAGAGAATGCTGTGAAGTGAAATATAGATATAGTTTATTTTCAGATAACTTACAGTGGGCCTTAAATAATGCTTTATATATCTATGTTCCATAAATTTGGAATGTGAAAACCATTAAAAGTAGAAAATGCTAACAAAGAAAATGCTCAACAAATTAGAAAATCAGATCTGGGTATAATTTTCAAGTTGAGCAGTTATTTTATAGTGACAATAATGCTTTTTATTTCTCAATCTTGTTTTTTATTTACCAGTTAGACAAATATTGATATATTCATATTTTATGGTTATCGTTTGAATATATTTTATTATATATAATTTTACTAAATCATTTACTTATTGCAACTTTCAGTAAAATGTATAGCTTTAGTGTATAAATAATTCCATCCTTATGGACTTCAATAACAGTAAAATACACAAGGGAATTTTCTCATTTATCCTACCTTACTTTTGCTTCTCTTCCTTTTTGCCCAGTTTTTTGGTTGTTGGAAAATGTCCACTGAAGACATTCCCTGATTGGTAGCAACTGTCATTCCTTGTCACTTATGATCCACCTTAGGAAAACAAGAGGATCATGTTTATGGCAAAGAGATACAGAGAAGAACCCATTTACAGCATTGCATCTATTCATGTGTTTGTTCATTCCATTCATTCAACAGATACTTATTGCACACGACTATGGAGTAGGTAGATAATCCCAGTTAAGTGGAGGTCACAGCACATTGATTTTGTTCTATGTGTCTCTGACTTTCCCAGCCTTCCACTACTGTAGACACTGGACACAGTGAGTTCTTCCTCCAGGTTAAACTTTCAATGCTTTACATTTCCTCTGGTTCTCCCTTTGTTCTAGAAATTTATATATAATTCATTTCTCCCTGTACCTTTAATGTATTTTTCTCCATTGCCTACTTCCTTTTTTGTTAATTAATAAGTTTACTCCTTTTTAAAAAGATTTTATTTATTTGAGAGGTATAGTTACAGACAGAGAGGGAGAGACTGACAGAGAGGTCTTCCATCCACTGGTTCACTCCGCAGATGGCCACAATGGCCAGAGCTGGGCTGATCTGAAGCCAGGAGCCAGGAGCTTCTTTGGGTGTCCCACATGGGTGCAGGGGTCCAAGCACTTGGGCCATCTTCTACTGATTTTCCGGGCCATAATCAGAGAGCTGAGTCAGAAGAGAAGCAGCTGGGACTTGAACTGATACCCATATGGGATGCCAGTCCTGCAGCCGGAGGCTCAGCCTACTATGCCACAGTGCCAGCCCTATTGGTTTACTCTTGCCATTCTTAAATAAACAAACCAATGAACCCCCTTCCTTGACTCTGCTGTCTTCAGAGACATGACCCTTTCTGCATTCACCAAGTTTAAAAATGACAAAGATAATGTTATTGTAGCCACTGCTGTATTCCCCACTTCGTCATGAATTCCTTATGATCTGGTGTGTATTCATGAATGCTGTTGCTAAAACTGCTCTCTACAGGTGAAAAGCCTTTTTGAGCATGCAGTTCAGAAGTCTTTTTGCAATCCTTGTCTCTTAACTCTGTAACACTGACACCATTTTGAAGCTTTAATTTCCTGAAATTTTTTTTTTACTGTATTATTATTCTGGTTGATCTGTCTCAAAGTATTGTATCCTGTTAGTCACCCATTTGCTCTATCAGTAAACATGTATTGAGTTCTATTATGTACTGAGCATTGTGCAAGACATTGGAGCTAGAATTAAGAACAGAATAGTCAAGGTCCACTTACATTTTAATGGAGGAGATAGACAATTCAAAGGAGACAAAGCAATAACACATTGCACTTTGTATTTGATCGTGTATCACTAATTTGTAGTAACTAATGCCGCAGGGAAATAAATTACATGTTGAGATAACTTTGGGCTGGCTTATTGTCAGTTGCCTGCCTCTCTACTGTAACGCTGTTTTCCTTCAGGTATTCATCCTAGTTTGTATGTCCTGTGTTCCAGAGAAGGGGAATTCCACGCTGGTCCCAAGGATTCAGTCTCAAGTGGCCTATGTGGTTCATGGAGTTTTCATTCTCTTGGACTGTGATTGGATCCACCCTGGTCCTATGACACAGTTTCCACCAATGAGAACAAGAGGAATCTTCTTTTTAGTACAACATGAAATATACTTTTTCTTACCATTTAATGATTTTCTTTTCTGTTTTGTACACTTCTAATATTTCATCTGCTAGGTTTTTTGTTGTCAGTATTTATATGGCAATTTCTTTTTCCTTCAATTTTAACCTGTGTCATTTGACTTCAAGTGACAAAAAGGACTGGCTTTATTTTTACCCCAGCCCATAGTCTCTTTTAATAGGTAGATTTATTATGATTACTAGAGTATTTGCACATATTTGTATTCTTGCCACATAATATATTTTACATGAAATTAAATTGTGATTTCTTTTACATATATGTTACATACATGTTAAAAGTCTTTAGATATAGTTTTTACTACGTTTTCTTTATTTTCCTGAATCTTTGATTGGATTTCCTTTGTTCTATTTATTTACTGTTTTTCTTTTCTTCCTTCTATTCCTCTCTCCCTTTCTGTTTTACAAAGAATTTCACAGTGGTTTGTTCTTATGTTTAATCTTATGTCACTTTTGGTTGTCTTTTTTAATCTGAAAATACGTATTTCTCTTCCATTTTCCAATCCTTTTCATGTCCCTTCCCCTCTATTCTCTCCGTTCTCCACATCGGGGACATCTGTCAGCTGGATTTGGATGTTCCATAGCCGTCCTCAGCCTCTTCCTTGTGTTCTTATACTTCCTATTTCCTTGGCTTTTTCATTGCATTTGGGGAGAAAGGTTTTTTTACTAGGTCATCCTGCTCATTGAATCATTTACTAGCTTCCCATTCTGCTTATTGGGCTCATATATTGAATTTGTTTACCAAGGTTGCTGATGTACCTTCCCCTAGCTGTGGTCTGTTTTACAACTGCAATGATCTTTCCTGTCTTACAATTGATGGTAATGATACAAACATTAACTTTTCTATTTGCTATATTAATTACATTTTTCTTTTCCATTTTAATTTTTATCTTTCATGGATATGTCTCAGATGTTTTAACTCCTGGCAAGTTGGCTAAAGTAATTCCCAAATCTGGTTCCATGTGATGTGAGCTGATGTTTTAGTGTTGTAAAAAGCAGGGCATCTCGTTACTCATCTCATGTTGATACAGCATGCTGCAAACTGGCGTGTGCAGGAGCTTGCCTCCTGGGTGGGGTGGCCTCTTCTCAGGAAGTCAGCAGCCACCTGGGACATTGCTGGCCATGTCTGTGCTACCTGCTTTGTGGTGTGAGTGCAGGATGAGGAAGGAGCCCACTGCCAGCTGCCCTTATTGCCATTCTCCATTGGAACATCTAATCACCTTCAGGACTGCCTTGCTCTCCCCTTGGGGAGTTCCTTTGGAGGACTGCTAACACGGCTCCAGTTATCCTGTCTCCTTCCTGCCTTTAGAATTTCTTTAAGTACTTATTTTATTTATTTGAAAGGAAGAGTTACAGTGGGGTGAGGTGAGGAAGGTGCGGGGAGGGGAGAAGAGAGAATGAATCGAGATCTTCCATCTATTGATTCACTCTTCAAATGGCTGCAGTGGTTGAGGCTGAGCCAGGCCAAAGCTAGCAGCCGGGAACTCCACCAGGTCTCCCATGTGGGTGTCAGGGGCCCAAGTACCTGGGCCATCTTTTGCTGCTTTTCCAGGTGCGTGATCAGGGAGCTGGATTGGAAGAGGAGCAGCAGTGGACTTGAACCAGTGCTCTGATGAGGAATAACAGCATCATAGTCAGCTTAACCTGCTGTGCCACAACACTGCCCCCACAGAACTCCTTAGAAATCCCTGATGGGCTGATTGCACTTGTTGATTTTCTTTCATGGCTTACTGATTTTATATTTATTTAGAAAGTAAAAAACTAAAACGTAAAAAAAAAATTAAACTATTGGATGTTGGGGAAAATTATTGTAGAACACGTAATAAATTCTATCAAGAGTATGCAAAACTATACTCCAAGAAATAAAATTATCTTTTTAATTCACTGAATACTAAAAAAATAAAGGGGATGAATTAAGCATCCAATTCAAGAATTTAGAACAAGCACAATAAGTAATACTGAATGAATTAATTAAGATAAGAAAAGATATTAATAATAGCATTTCAAGAAGCAACTGTTATAAAAATCTAACACCTGGTTCTTTGATGAGGTCAACAAAGTGAGAAATCCATGGCAAGTCTAATCAAGAAGAGATTAGTAAAAGTGCAAATGCACAATATTAGAAATGAAGGACTAAAAGCATAGATTTGAAAAAAAGATTAAATTCAAATTACTATAGATAATACTATACTAATAATTTGAGGATCTGGTTAAGTGAGTGATTTTCTAGGAAGTATAAAACTCTCAACATTACTCAAAGAATTAAAATACATAAAGACAAATGAAAATGATTTAGAAAGTTTTCTGAGGATTACTTGCCCTGATAGGCTGAACTTGCATAATTTTAGAAGCAATTTCTTTTTTTGTGTGTGTATTCCATTTCTTTTTTTTTATTTTATTTAATGAACATAAATTTCCAAAGTACAGCTTATGGATTACAATAGCTTCCCCCCCCCCATAAATTCCCTCCCACCCACAACACTCCCCTCTCCCACTCCCTCTCCCCTTCCATTCACATCAATATTAATTTTCAATTATCTTTATATACAGAAGATCAATTTAGCATATATTAAGTAAAGATTTCCAGTTTGCACCCACACAGAAACACAAAGTGTAAAATACTATATTGAGTACTAGTTATAGCATTAATTAAACACCTAAGAGTAATTGTGTAGTTTTTTTTTATTTTCCCTCCCACTCACACCCCTCCCATCTCCCGCTCCCTCTCCATTCACATCAAGATTCATTTTCAATTATCTTTATATACAGAAGATCGATTTAGTATGTATTAAGTAAAGATTTCATCAGTTTGCACTCACACAGAAACACAAAGTGTAAAACACTGTTTGAGTACTAGTTATAGCATTACTTCACATTGGACAACACGCTAAGGACAGATCCCACATGAGAAGTAAGTACACAGTGACTCCTGTTTTTGACTTAACAATTTGACACTCTTCTTTATGGCAGAAGCAAGTTCTTTAGGTTTTCGGAGAACAGTTTTTTTTTTTTTTTCCTGTTTGTATAAGTTATTTGAGAGCAGGGAAAAAGATGAAACAGTTTGTAATTGTATTTGACATTCCTATAATGTCACAATCTGACAAATGAAGTGTGTATGTGAACAGACACACAAACATGCATCCACGCACGTGTGCACACACACACACACACAAACACACACAAGACCTACCACCTTCCTTACTTAAGTACAGGCCACTCTCATAAAGACAGAAATTAACACATTAGAGAAAATTCTAGGTAGTGGAATTTTTCTCTTAGATCATAATTTACCAAGGTGAGGTAGAGTTGATTCCAGGAATACAAAAATGGCTAGTATTTTAATGTCTGTCAATTAAAAGAACACTTCAGTGAATTAGGAATAAAAAGATTTTCTTAACATACATGCAGTCTTTCAAACCAGTATCCAACATTTTATTCAGAGGTGAAATACTGGATCAGTGTACAACATAAAGATGTATTGATGTATTGGAGATTCTAACTTAGGGCTTCTCAAAGTTATTTGATGAAAAGCTTTTCTACGTGTAACCAAACAAGCTGTTAACATTACATGGAACAAAGTTTGGGAATTATTTTAGCCAAACTTATAAGAAATAAAAATTATATAGGAGCTTTTCTAATTATTAGAAATAAATTATTGTGGATGAGAGCATTTTGCATGTACAATCCAATAACATCAATAAAAAAACTACTAGGACAAATGGAGTTCAGTAAGAGAGAGTTGGTTACTTTAGATAGATAGATATATATAAACATACATATATATACACATAACTATAAAACAACTTTCTCAAATATCAGCAGAAATTAATTATAAAAGGTTATAGAATGATCTATCACAAAGTAGCTAGGTAAAAAGCTGCTCAGTAACTGAAAAATTCCAAAACTTTATGTAATGCATAAAAGCAGGATGGCTAGTGTTCGTGAATGGTAAAACTCAATATTGCAGTAACTAAAGTTTTATTCAAATTAATGTGTGAATTTAATGCATTTCCAATAAAAACATTAATGGAATCTGAAAAATTATCTCTAAATCTCAACTGAGAGAATAATCATGAAATTCAACAATAAATGTTAGGAAAAAAATGACATGATTTATGTGTTTTCTAGAACAAGATCTTATGCTAATAGCTATTAATAATGAACTGAAAACTCTCAAACACTTCTACCAGTGAGAGGACAAACTGAAAGACTTTTTGACAATATCTAATTCTCAAGAATTCCCTGAAAGTAAAAGTATTAGATCTTGAAGGTCTACATTTATTCTGGGGAAATAATCAGTGATATGCACAAGATTTTCTGTACAAGATTGTTTATTTAAAACAATTAGATTAAGGGAAAACTGGAAGCTATTTGTTCAGTGACAGAGGGGGAGGTTTTGGATTTTGGATGGCTGTGCAGTCTTAGTAACATTGGAATATGCTTATGATATTTGCAAATGAAGGACATGAAGATAATAAAATAGAACAAGGATGGACTTCAAAACCTACGACCTTGCATTCTGTGTAAATTACTCTCTCTGAGCCTCTTCTGGTATGTCTGATAGTGATACTGTTTATCTCATGACATTGGTTCTAGGAAGAAAGGAGAGAGATCATGTAGAGTTTATCCTAATGCTTCGCACGTGGTGGGCCTGAAAATGTGACCCATATGGGATGTCAGAATCACAATGCCACAATGCCAGCCCGTCCTTTATGGTTTCTGTACTTTCTACATGTTCCACAAGGAAATAGTTACTTTTATGAAAAACTATGTTTTTAAGTTCCAAGAAAGTTATAGGAATTTTTCTACATGGAGAGATGAAGCTGTGATTCAAAGATTTTGGTAGCAGGGCCGGCATTGTGGTACAGCAAGTTAAGCCACTATTTGCAATGTCAGCATCCCTTATTGGAGCACTGGTTCAAGTCCCAGCTGCTTCCCTTCCAAACCAAGCTCCTTGTTAATGTACCTGAGAAAGCAGTGAAAGATGGCCCAAGTGCTTGGGTCCCTGCCACCCTTGCAGGACACTAGGATAGAATTTCTGGCTCCTGGCTTCTACCTAGCCCAACTCATGGTAGTGGACATTTGAAGAGTGAGCCAGTGGATGGAATTGCTCCCTCTCCTTCTCCCTCTCCCTCTCATTCTGCCTTTCAAATAATAAATAAGAAAATCTTTTTTTTTTTAATTAAGAAAAGTATGGTAGCTAGAAGGCCATTTTTCTTTATATTAAAATGATTGAACTAATGACTAGTGAGAGGGGAGTGTATATTATTCATGCTATCTACAATTTCTTAATTTAATTTATTTGAAAGACAGAGAGCCAGTGCAACAGAGCAACAGAGAGAGAGTGCTCCCACTCACTGGTTCACTTCCCAAGTGCCCACAATAGCTAGGGCTGGGCCAAGGCCCAGGGCTGGGAGTCAAGGACTCTAACCAGGTTTCAGGAACCCCAAGTACTGGAACCATCACCCAACAGGGTATGCATTAGCAGGGAGCTGGAGTGGAGTTTGGAGCTGAGACTTGAACCCAAAGACTCTGATATGGGAGGCGGGTATCTCAAGCAGTGCCAAATATCCAGCCTGTATTATTTTTAAAATTCCTCTCCTTTATCTGTCAGTATTTATTTCCTTTGATTTTATTTATCTCCTCTTGATTTTAAGGAGTGGTTCTCACCTTTTTCTCTCATTCATGATAGCAAAACCATCTTGGTCCTTCTGTGGGGAGCCTGTCAGAACCAGGATCTCCTTCAACCATCTGCCCTCCTCTGGAAGCTCCTCTGTGCCGAGCACTCACTGGCAGGGGTTTTTCAACCTCCATGACATCCACTCCTCTGCCTCCACTCTCCTCTCCTCTTGCTAAGCTTGAGAGCATCCTCTCTGGGGAGAAGTGTGGCCTGCCAGGCGATGGCACTTTAATGTTTACATGATGTAGTTATCAAGCCGAACCATGTTGGAACACATCCCACCGGGATTCAGACTTGACGTTCAAATGACCCTATCTTCAATTTCAGTTAGCACCCCACAGCATCGCTTTGGAGCACGCCTGCCACTCCAGCCTCGTCAGGTTCCTTGAGCCTCTGGCCCTGTGCACACTGGTCTGTTGTGTAGCTGACCCTTCTGCAGAACAGGGCACTGCCATACATTGAAGCCTAGAAAACTGGTTTTCACAACCCCTAGCCTGAAATGGCAGCCACTCTTCTTCTTGCTGTCAGATGGAACACGAAGCACAGATGCTGCCATCCTGTAGCTCCCCAGCTGAGCAGCCCTCCCTTTGCAAGTGCAGCCCTGGCAGCCCAGGCCTAGGCCATGGTGTCCCCATCTACCGCACACGAGTTGGCCAAGTTTATGGGAAGTTCTGCTCTGGTCTGCTCCAGAATGATATGTTGCTTATCAAAGCCCTTGCATATCCTTTTTTTGTGTGCAGCTTTTGTGTGCGTGTCGGGAGTTCCATGACACAGTAATGAGACCCGCACCCTCTGCGTGGAGGGCTTTCGGGAACACACTTAACAATGCTGAGTACTCATTTCTCATTTGCTTTCTTCCGTGCTATTTCCAACATCACGTTCCACAGTGCATTTCTTTTTGCTTTGTATCCTCATTGTTTCTAGATCTGTCTCCCTTATTAAATTCTGCTTTTCTTCAGGACAGAGCTGCGTCTTTTTTGTATCTGTACTTTCCGCATGAATCCAGGCATCTGGACAATGATCGGTGCTTAACAAGTCTGTGCTGAGAGGAGCAGGACCTGATAGTGTGCTGTGCATCGTCTCTCTCCTGCTTGGAGCATTTTGCATCTTTCAGTGTCCCACGTGTAGTCCTTGGAACAAGAACAACTTTGTGTTTGTCCAGTCTGCTCTTACCCTTCTGTGTGAGCCTTCAGGAAATGAATTGAGAATATGTTTCTAAGGCATGTGGGCACATCCTCTGTGGTTGTTGGTTCAGCAGAACAGATTAATTACTTGAAATGATCCTTCTTAGTACCAAAGAATAAGCCCGGAGTGCGTGATGCCAACACCTCTCCTACTGCCATCCGGAGCAGTGCCCCTGCAAGCTGATGCCTCATCATTTTCCGGTCCCCTTGTCCCTTCCAGCCCGCCCCTACCCCTCCCTCCTCGGCTCTGTAATAGCAAACTGTTTGTCACACTCTTCCCTCCTCTTTTCTTCCCTTCATCAGGTTTTAGCTTCAGAGTGTGTTGTTTTCCCCTTTACATCTTTAAGTATTAAACACTCTGTTCATCTGGATTCTCAGGTAAAGGAAAGCCTAACACTGAGGACCTCCCACACTGGTAACATATCCTTGTCAATGGTATGAGAAAGCAGTATACGAACTGGATCAAAGGTGAAAAAAGAAAACAAAAACATCTTATACAGCCGGCGCTGTGGCTCAATAGGCTAATCCTCCACCTTGCGGCGCCGGCACACCGGGTTCTAGTCCCGGTTGGGGCGCCGGATTCTGTCCCGGTTGCCCCTCTTCCAGGCCAGCTCTCTGCTATGGCCAGGGAGTGCAGTGGAGGATGGCCCAGGTGCTTGGGCCCTGCACCCCATGGGAGACCAGGAAAAGCACCTGGCTCCTGGCTCCTGCCAGGATCAGCGCGGTGCGCCGGCTGCAGCGGCGGCCATTGGAGGGTGAACCAGCGGCAAAAGGAAGACCTTTCTCTCTCTGTCTCTCTCTCTCACTGTCCACTCTGCCTGTCAAAAAAAAAAAAAAAAAAAAAAAAAAAAAAAAAACATCTTATATTAAACAAAGCATCTTATATAAAAAACAAAACATCTTATATATTAAAGCTTCTGGCCCCTGCCCAGTCACCCTCCAAGTTCCTCGCCCCAGTCACAATTACAGTTAACATTTTTGTGTATTATTTTTTCCATAAAAATATTTTAAATGTGATAATACCAATGCATGAAAGTTGAAATGGTTGTATGTCTATATTTTCTATTGATATGGAAAGGTCCTAAGAAAACTCATTTTATTTCTTTTGTTTTATGTTTTATCACTTAACGTCTCTTAGCAATCTCTCCATAGATGCTCTGCCCCACCCCCATAATAGACCTGCTGCCTTCTTTGTAACTATTTCACAGTATTCCATTGTGTTGATGGTCTTAATGTGTCAGTTTCTTATTGGTGGGTTTTAATATTTGACCTTGAACTTTTATCATTTCAATAATACATCTGTGAATAGTCATATACATGAATCTTTGAATTCTTCTGCAAAGGATGTACACCATTTTGTGCCTCAGTGGTTATTGCTAAATTGCCCTCCAAAAACTAAGTTAACTTTTGCTAATATAGACAATTTCTGATAGTATCCCATTGTTTTGGTCTATATTTCTTTGATCATGAGTGAAGATGATGAGCATTTTGAATTTACAGGTCATCTGTTAGTTATCAGCAAACAGCCTGTTCCATCATCTGGTCCTTTTTCTGTCTGGTTTTTGTCTTTGCCTCATGGGTTTACATGAGGTCCTTAGCTGCTTCCTCAAACCTTCACTGAGCCTTCGTCTCAAATAAGCACAAAAGATTTAAATAGATATTTTTCACAGGAAAGCTTGCAAATGGCTAACAGGTCTGTTAAAAAAAAAATCTCAGCGTAGTTGATTACTAGGCAATGCAAATCAAAACCACAATGATATATCACTTCATTACACTTAGTGCAGTTATTGCCAAAAAGTCCGTCCACTGATGAATGGAGGAAGAAAATGGGAAAGCTGCACCCAGTGGAGTACTGCACACTTGTGCAAAGGATGGATCCCTGCCTTTTGCAACAACGTGGGTGGGACGTGAAGTCACAGTGTGAAGTGAAATAAGCCAGGGATAGAAAGACAAATACTGCATGATCTTGCCCATGTAGACTCTGGAAACACTGATCTCCTTGAAGTCAGAAGTGTACCAGTGGTTAGCAGACTCTGGGGAGAGTGGGAAGACAAGGGGAGTGGGGGAAAGGTTGGTCAATGGGTGTGGAGTTAAAGTGAGATAAGACCAGGCAGTTCTGGGGTTCTGTTGTACAGTAGGGTAACTATAGGCAATGATAATAGAGTGCACACTTCTCTATAAAATACTGGAAGAAAGGATTTTGTGCATATTTAAACTGCTCTCCCTCCCTCCCTGCTTCTTTCTCCTTCCCTCTATCCCTCCTTCCTTCGTTCTTTTCCTTTCTCCCTTCCTTTCTTCCTCTTTCCCTTCTTTCTTTTCTTTTCTTTTCTTTTCTTTTCTTTTCTTTTCTTTTCTTTTCTTTTCTTTTCTTTTTTTTTGACAGGCAGAGTGGACAGTGAGAGAGAGAGAGACAGAGAGAAAGGTCTTCCTTTTGCCATTGGTTCACCCTCCCATGGCCGCCACGGCTGGCGCGCTGCGGCCAGCACACCGCTCTGATCCAATGGCAGGAGCCAGGTACTTATCCTGGTCTCCCATGGGGTGCAGGGCCCAAGTACCTGGGCCATCCTCCACTGCACTCCTGGGCCACAGCAGAGAGCTGGCCTGGAAGAGGGCAACCGGGACAGAATCCAGTGCCCCGACCGGGACTAGAACCCAGTGTGCCAGCGTCGCAAGGCGGAGGATTAGCCTAGTGAGCCGCAGCGCCGGCCTCTTTCCTTTCTTTATCCCCACTTGAATCTTACACAATGTGTACATATATTGAAACATCACATGGTACCCTATAAATATGTATAATTTCTATGGTTCAGTTAAAATTTTCAAACATAAAATAAAAATATGTATTGTCTAAAAAGGGCACTTAGCCACTGAAGTTCACATCAGGATAAATCTTGTGCATGGGGTTTCTATTGGATATTTTTGTCACTTTTTCTATAATATAAACTCTAAGGAGCAAAAGGCTTGTCTACCTTCTTCACCACTGTAATCCTATCATATGGATCCAAGCCTGGCCAGTAATAGGAGCCAAGATATGTATTTATTTATTTTTAATGATTTATTTAATTATTTGAAAGGCAGAAATAGAGAGAGAGAGAGGGAGAGAGAGAGATTTTCCATCCAGTGGTTAGCTCCCCAAATGGCTGCAACCACTGGTGCTGGGCCAGGCCAAAGTCAGGAGCCAGGAGCTTCTTAGCAATATTCCACTTTGGTGCAAGAGCCCTTGGATTGGGCCTCTGATGCTTTCCCAGCTGCATTAGCAAGGAACAGGATTGGAAGTGGAGCAGCCGGGACTGAACTAGCACACATGTGGGATGCCAACCCCACAGGTGGCAGCTTTACCTGCTGTGCGCAGGCCCCCAGATCTTTATTTAATAATGAATGAGTGAGAGAGCACTGATTAACCTATATGTGTCATATATATTTATTAACAATTATTTATTTTGTTTGTGATATTTTTTCCTAATGGATGCTTTGAAAATTTTTTTAACCAAATGTATCAATTCATTCTCAGTTATGATTTCTGGGCCTTCCTAAGTTTATGAATGCTTCCTTTGAAAACTTCTAATCCCATCTTTAGGTTAAAATCTTAGAGCCTATAACATTTATTTTTGTATAATAAGCAAAGGGTCTATTTTTTTCCTTAGAAATTTGCCAGTTCATCATCATTCATTGAATTCTCTCTCCTGTATTTGTTTAGCAGAAATACTTTGTGATAAGATATCTTTCCTTATGTATAATGTGAGGTCTCTTCCAAGACTCAATCATATTTTGTATTTATTTATTTATTTGACAGGCAGAGTGGACAGAGAGAGAGAGAGAGAGAGAGAGACAGAGAGAAAGGTCTTCCTTTTGCCATTGGTTCACCCTCCAATGGCCACCGCGGCCGGCACATTGTGCTGATCCGAAGCCAGGAGCCAGGTGTTTCTCCTGGTTTCCCACACGGGTCCAGGGCCCAACCACTTGGGCCATCCTCCACTGCACTCCCAGGCCATAGCAGAGAACTGGCCTGGAAGAGGGGCAACGAGGACAGAATCCAGTGCCCCGACCGGGACTAGAACCCGGTGTACCGGTGCCGCTAGGTGGAGGATTAGCCTATTGAGCCGCGGTGCTGGCTCTCAATCATATTTTTCAACTACTCTAGTTTTATGATGTGTTTTAATATTTGGTGGAACTGGCCCTTCCTCATTTCTTTTTCAGGACTTTTTATGACCATGATTGCTTATTTATATATTTTTTCCAGATAAATTTCATGATGGTTTTTACCCAAGTCTGAAAAAATTGTCTTAAAATTATTTTAAAGTGAAGTAAAACATATTACAGTTTACAGGTTTTCATTTTTGTGTCCTATTTCAGAACTTTTGAGAGTTTAGCTTGTTCAGAGCTCATTGCATGAGTAGGTTTCAAAAACTTCCTGGGAAAATGGGATTAAAGGACCCTGTGAAATTTCTGTGAGTGTTTTGAAGCCCCTTGTGTAAACTCAGAATGAGCTGAACATCAGAAATTGCTCCTTGGGAAACCGGGTTAATGAGTGTGGAAAGAATCAACGACCTTCAGCAGGAAGGGTTTGGCTTGACTCCAGCTTGATATGTTCTGCTACAGCTTTTGAGTGTGAATGGCTCCTGTAGATCTGGAAGACGGAGGCAGAGAAATTATTGTTACCTCGGTTCTTTGTCTCACATGGAAGAAGAATTTCCAAGTGGACAGCAAAGAAATTTAAAAGTATTTATTAGAATCAAGGACCTCCAGCCAGAGCAGCGTGGAGGTGGGCTTCCAAGAGAGGAAAACCCAAAGGGGACTGTTCATACCTGAGTATGATGAACTACTATGAAGTTATTCTTAATCCTAAACCCACATGATGGATGCATCCAGCAGAAGTTGATTAAATAAAAGAAAATGTAACCCCCTCTCTTAAGTTTGCTACTAGTGAGCTGTTTAGCTCTTCAGCTGTTGTGAAGTTACTTTCACTACATCTCTGATCCTGTTTACCCCTCTGACAAACAAGTATACTGTGCGTTAATTTAAAAAAAAAATTTTATTTATTTATTTATTTACTTGAAGGGGTGGGGGGAGAGAGAGAGAGAGAGAGAGATTGATTTTCCATCCACTGGTTCATTCCCCAAATGGCCACAATGGCTCTGACTGGTCCAAGCTGGTGCCAGGAGCCTAGAGATCCATTTGGGACTCCCATGTGGGTGGCAGGGGCCCAAGTAGTTGAGCCATCCTTCATTGCTTTTCCAAGCACATTAACAGGAATCTGGATCATAATTGGAGCAGCCAGGACTCTAACCAGCATTCTGATATGGTATGCCAGCATTGCAGGAGGCAGCTCAACACCAGCCCCTGATGCTCATTAATTAGCCAAATGAGACTTTATTTATTTACTTGTCAACCTTTGAAAATTGGTGTGAGAATCAAGCCATGGAATTCTGGCAAAATTTTCATATGCCCATGTTAAGGTTTTCTTGGTTAAACACTGCACTTCCAAAACATTTCAGTTGCTATGTCCAGTCTTTCTTTCCACATATTTCACTAAAAAGAAAATAGAAGATTTTTTAAAAATTGCATAAGCCAACAAGAGCAAAAGGAGAAGGAAATAAAAAATATATAATTTTTAAAGTAAGAAATGTAAGAATATGCAAACGATTAAGAAGTATATAATTGGCAGATGAAAGCACACCCAGGTATTGAAAGTGGCTACAGGGTTGAGGGAGAGGTTGGGAGCTGCTTCCACTTGGGTATGAGCCTTGGTTGTACAAATATGTAGTACTCATACTTGGCACTCTTTTTGAAACAGTATGCATACAGTGATAAAAATTAAAACAAAATAAAGAATTTATGGCATTGTGGAAAAAAGCAGACTCTAGAGCACAAGGCTTGGCATCTAAGCGTTAATCAATGCTTGTTGACTGGGTGAATAATATTCAGTTACTTTGAAAACTTCCTACTCTTGTTGCTATATAGGAACCAGTATTATATAATGTGATTTGAGGATTGTTGAGCAGCATATTTGAAATATTATAGCTTAAGACAGTCTTTGAGAACTATAGAATATTGGATGGCCTTTGTATAAAGGTTAAAAAAATAAAATGTCAGTCTGCATATTGAGCTCATTTTGTACTTCTCCTAGGAATTTTAGGGGTTAATGAAAGCAACCATGGCCACTCTTCATAAGTGTGTGCTTATCAAGATGTGGCAGTATTTTCTCTGCCAGAAAAATCTCTTTGACTCAGGCCCTGATTTATGATTTGGGCCCAATGATTTTCTTCCCTGTCTTTGAAATGGGATTAAAACTCAGTGTGCCTTGAGGTTGTTTGTTGAGTATTAGAGAGATCCTGGACCTAGTTCTTTGGTGTAATGCTGTAAACACAATAACTGAGTCTGGAAGAAGTTGCCTCTCAGGGAAGATAATCAGAGTATTGGAAGCTAGAGACTTAGTTATAGGAATGTGATTAGTTAATTGAAGTATCTCCTCCAGGTAGCCTAAGGTCCTGTTAGGGCTGGAAGTGATTATTCTATAACAGGTAAGTGTTTGTTTTCCAGGAAGGATGATGTTTTACTAACAGAATTGCACTATGGAATTGAACCTGGTGTCTATTCATAAAAGTGGCAATGATTTTATTAGCAAAGAAATGCTAGAGAAATACACACAAAAAATAGTATTATGTAGCATTCCTAAAGGAATGAATTTGATTTGTTTTTCTTTGTGAGACACGGATGAGTTTGACTCCCATTGTATTTTGCCTCTGTGTGTGTTGTAGCTCTTGGTCTGGAATCTTGACCATGCACACTGGCTTTTTAATGGAATATTTTTATGCTCACAAAGCTATTCCGTTTTACTAAGCCACAATTATTTTTGCTACCTACTTATATAAGAAAATAATTTCACATCCAAATAGTACTTAAATGAAAGTTTCAAAACTGAAATATTATACCAGCTAAGGTTAAATATGTAATTGATTTGGTGTCTTCTGTACAACTGTGTTAATTGAAAACCGTATTTTAAAACTTTTATTGTTCCTAGAATGAATTACTGGAACTTAAGCGACAGCAGCAAGAGGAAGAAAGAGCCAAAATGCAGCAGTCTGAACACAGGAGGTATAACTGGCTAATAAAATAAAATAAGCATCCTTGGTTAAATCAATTACATATAAAACTTTTTACAATGCTTTAGGAATGCACTATAGTAATATTAAGTTTTGGAATCTATATTATATTAAAATTTTTCTGCAATTTAATTTATTTGAAAGGCAGAGAGAAAGGGAGAGAAATTTCCCCATCTGCTGTTTCACTCCCCAAATGGTCACAGTGGCTGGAACTGGGTTAGGCCAAAACCAGGAGCCAGAAACTCAATGCAGGTATCACACATGGTTGGCAGGGATCCCAGTTCATGAGTTATCACCTGCTGCCTCACTGGGTATGCATTAGTAGGAACTGTAATTGGCAATGGAGCAGGGACTTGAACCCAGGCACTCTGATATAGGATATGGGTGTCCTAAGCAGTGTCTTAACCACTAGGCCAAATGGCCTATGCTATCTTTAAATCATTCTTTTTATAATATTTTGTGTATATGAGGTATACCAATTGCCACATATCTATGTGTGTGTGTATATATATATATATATGTGCACATATATATGTACATGCACACATAAATTCTGATTTTCCTGGTTAGTTCGCGTGAGAAACACATTAGGAACCTGAATCCTGCTCTCAAGCTATGTGTTTATTTAGGTTATGTTCAATTTGCCTTGCATGGGACAAAGCATCATAATCCTTGAGATGATGCTTTGATGTTTGTAGACTCCTTTAGAAGAATTGATTCCCATGTTTGAGTACAAAAGCTTACACAAAAACTTACTAAATTATTTTATAGTGACCAATACATTGGGGGAGAATTCTTAATATAGAACCATTAAGTAATAGTGTCAGTACTCTCTCTTATCTCAGACCAGATATTAGAGTACCCAGTAGAACATGTTGTTGCCCAGAGGGTGCCACTCACCAGCATATTGTCTGCATTGTTATGCCAGGCCTGTCCTTGGGGACACCTGGGTTATTTGAGTTCTTTGAGGGTATGCTTGAAAATCTTAGCAGAATTTACTGAAAGGGCTTTCATGATTACAGGAGCAAATTATTTTGAAAGTGAGTATCATCTCTTATGTATTTAATCTTCACACTATCACTAAAATATATTTTTAAGTTTTGATGGTTTCATTTTGAAAATCAGACTTAAAAAAAAAGAAAGAAAAAGAAAATCAGAAACTTTAAAAAGTGTTCAATAGAAACTCCCAGTTCTGACTGGAGCCACTAATTCTAGATAAACATTCGAATTCTTCTTACTAAACTATGCTGTTTCCATAGTCCAGTCAAAATAGTTTTTAAATATGGTATGTGCATTTACATGTTAACATTTGATTTAAGGAAGCATCAAAGCTCTAACCCATTGATTAGGCTATTTTGAGGAGTTAGGTTTTGGAGAGCAGTGAGACTGCTGCCTATTTATTATAAAGTAAACCATGAATTGGTTTATTCCATTTCTTAAATTGGCTTTTATTATTTTGTCTCTAAAAGGTTTTCTGGTTTTAAATAAACCCTGATATTGAATTTGCATAACATTGTTTGCTAGTAGTAGCCAATTATTTCTCTGGGTTTCTGAAGATTAAGTGGATTATAAGGCTTTAAACTTGTTAAAGATAGTATGTGTCCCGTTAATAGGCCCCATTGCTAATAAATTAATCTTTGATGGGTACCCAATAAAAGCACAAGTAAATTGTTTTGAGGAAAAAAAGATTACTTTTTTTGGTTACAGGAATCATTTTTCTCCTTAAATTATTTATTTAAGAGGCAGAGAGGTAGAGAGAGACAGACACAGAGGTTTTCCATCTATTGGTTCATTCCCAAATGCCCAAGATGGCTGGGTCTAGACTGGAATGGAAGCTGGGAGCTGAGAATACAATCCACAGGGAAAGCAAGAACCCAGTTACTGGAACCTGTTACCACTCAGGGTTCACATTAGCAGGAAACTGGTGTCAGAAACCCAAACCAAAGTTGGGAATTGAACCCAGGCACTCCAATGTGGGATGTGGCCGTCTTAACTGCTAGGCCAAACACCTTCCCCTGTTACAGGAATCTCGATTCTCATTCTGTAATTTTATTTTTATACCACTGAATACCTAAAACTAATGGAGCTGTTTATTTTATGTACCTGGTTTTTTTCTTTTTATTGATTGTAGTTCAATGTAGATCCAGATTTAATTCGTGAGGGAATTTATCTGGATAATAAACTTAGTAATCAATTTTGAAATAACTGATCAAGACTTTAAATGCATATTTTATGTTCTTAATAAATTTTTGAGAAGAACTTACACTTGTATCACCCTTCAGATTTACAGTGGGTATTCCCATGTTATATGAGAACAGTCATTCAATAAATTCTTAATGAATAAAACAGCCATGTGTATTGCTTCTTAGGGAAACAACATGCTATGCTATATGTGTGTGGAGAACATGTCAGGTTTTCTCCAGGTGCATAAATCTAGAGTCAGAATTGCAATGTGTTTTCTGTTGTTCAGAAGATTGTAGAGCAGAAAACTCAACTCTGAATTTTACATTAGAAAGCTTGTGGGATTCCTAACAAGTTTCTCAACATCTCCTTTAATGAACTTGAGCCTGGCCCTGTTACACTTGAACTTGCCCAGGTATAGCTGTTTGAGTAAGAGAAGACAAATAGGAAGTCCAGAGAGGAAAGACAGAGCAAGAAGTTCAAGGACTTGAAGGAGTCTGGGCCATGAGGTAAACACTGGAATGATTGGGATTGATCTATTAAGACCTGAGCCATCCATGAAAAGTCCTTTTTAAAATCTATGTAAACCCTCATAGGGAAACTAAGAGCTGATGTTTGGCGGTAATAAAAATATACATACTGTCTAAGACTAGTAAATGAAAATATTAATTGGAAAATATTAATTAATATTAAATATAATTACCCCCACTTTTACTTGGATTCTTGAAAGGACCTGGGAGAATCTCTTGACCTCCCATGGTCTCTGGTTGACTCATATTGCAGTACACGGCCCAGTTGAGGGCACTCCTAAAGTATCAAGGAGAACTCAACCTCAGGGACGTGTTGGTAGTGATTGATGGTCAGAAGTGAATCGCAGTACCTTGTGTATTTATGACAAGCTGTCAGTCTTTACAGTGATTGAATGAACGGAGAGCAGCAGGCAGAGGTGGGGACCACGTGTCTGGGAGATTCATTTGTTGCGTAATTACACCACTGGCGTCTACTCCATGAAGACTTTTTCCTAGGCACTGGGAATAAGAGTAAACGAGGTCTAAAAGTTCCCTAACCACATGGAAATTACAATCTAGAAGAGAGAAACGGAAGCAGCAAGATTCTCTTAGACCATGGTATGTTCTGTGAGGACCGTATCAGAGTGAGGTTAAGGGAGCAGTTAATTGGAGGTGATAGATGAAGGTCTCACTGAAGAGGTAGCATCAAAGGACAAGGAGAAATCAGCCACCCTGAGACTGGGGGTAGAGATATGCTTGGATGCCTGCCCACCCCCCATTATCAGGGGGAAGGAGCAAGAGTAGAGGTTCAAATGATTGGAGTATGGAGGTAAGAAAGAGAAAAATATTCAATAAGGTAGGGAAAGTAGGCAGGACCAAGGCAATACAAGATCATATAAGCCAGTGTTTTTATTCTAAGACCAGTGGTTAAGTCATGAGAGGTTAAAGGGAAAGGCAGGCATGATCTCTTCTGGAACCGAGTAAGGTTCTTGTAGGGAGAGTAGGGGTCAGCTGAGTCAGCACATGGTTGGCATCTTAACACTGAGCAAGCACAGACAAAGGGTTTTGCCACGCAGCTGTTATTCTCCTTAAAGTCCCCTCTGTTCTTAGCTTGTAGCCACCTACCACGACTATGTTCTGCCAGTCTTCATGATTGAAAAGGAGGCTAGTGTGATTGATTCCCACCTTCACTTCCTTCCATAAGCCTGTAGTGAATGTCTGCTGTGTACCAGCCATTGTGTCTCTGCCTCCAAGCAGCCACTAGTCTTATTTCCACAGTTCCTTAGATACGATATGAACATTTGCATGTGTACAGATGGGATGTTTTGGTCAGTGAGGAACAGCTGGCCCATAAGATTATCATGGAGCTGAAAAGTTCCAATCACTTAGGGTTTTTACACTTTTGTGTGTAGCTAAGTTTAGATATACAAATAACATTGAGTTACACTGGCTGACAGTATCTAGTACAGTAACACACTATTCAGATTTGTAGTCCGGTGGCAATAAGCTATCCCATATAGCCCAGGGGTGTAGCAGGCGACACCATCTCGATTTGTGTAAGGTCACTCCATGATATTTGCACAATGACAGGTTTGCCTGAGGACACATTTCTTAGAACAAATTCTCATCACACTAAGCAATGTGTGGCTATGCTCTGCTGGTAGCAGAGGGTGCCTGATGCAAAGCTGTTTTTCTAGCTTCCAACTTCCTGACTGCATCATCCATAAGTGGGGAACAAAGAGCATGATGCTAACTTTAATTTTTTAAATTAAAAATTTTAATATAAGAAACAGAAAAATCCCTAAAATGAATATTTGGTCTAATTCTGGATTGAAAAATGACCACTTAGGTAACAGCTGCAGCAAGAGAATATAGTAGCTCTTGCCCTGGCCTTCATGATAATTCTTTTCTTTTTTTTTTTTAACTTTTATTTAATGAATATAAATTTCCAAAGTACAGAATATGGATTACAATGGCTTCCCCCCATAACATCCCTCCCACCTGCAACCCTCCCCTTATCCACTCCCTCTCCCCTTCCATTCACATCAAGATTCATTTTCATTTCTCTTTATATACAGAAGATCAGTTTAGCATACATTAAGTAAAGATTTCAACAGTTTGCTCCCACACAGAAACATAAAGTGAAAAATACTGTTTGAGTACTAGTTATAGCATTAAATCTCAATGTACAGCACACTAAGGACAAAGATCCTACATGAGGAGTAAGTGCACAGTGACTCCTGTTGTTGACTTAACAAATTGACACTCTTGTTTATGGCATCAGTAATCACCCTAGGCTCTTGTCATGAGCTGCCAAGGCTATGGAAGCCCCCTGAGTTCACTGACTCTGATCATATTTAGACAAGGCCATGGTCAAAGTGGAAGTTCTCTCCTCCCTTCAGAGAAAGGTACCTCCTTCTTTGATGACCCATTCTTTCCACTGGGATCTCACTCGTGGAGATCTTTCATTTAGGTTTTTTTTTCCCCCCAGAGTGTCTTGGCTTTCCATGAATTCTTTTCTTTTTTCTTTTTCTTTTTAAAAAATAATTCATTTATTTGAAAGGCAGAGTAACAGAGACAGAGATCTTTCATCTGCTGGTTCACTCCCAAATGGCCACAGTCTCAGGGTTGGGCCAGTCCAGAGCCAGGAACATGGAACTTCATCTCAGTCTCCTACGTGGGTGGCAGGAACTCAAGTCCTTGAGCCATTATCCACTCCTTTCAGGGCACGTGAGCAGTGAGCTGGGACTTGAACTGGCATTTGATATGGGGATGCTGATGTCCCAAGTGGTGGCCTAACAACAGCACCACATCACCCTTTCCCCTCTTGCCTTTCTTTATAATGTTACCTCCTGTGTGTTGAACTTCATTTATGAAATTGGTTGCTTGCATGTATGACAGAACATCAGAAAAGGTGCACCCATTCCTTCTTTCGCAAGCTGGAGTTTCTCTTCTGCTATTGCCTTCTCCCTCCACTCTCCTCCACTTCCTAAAAGGGAAACTTTCAGAGTTTACCTTAACACCGTGGACAGCAGAGTGCAGGGGTACAGGGAGAACATGTGTCTTGCATGGATAGGGCCACAGAACCATGTTTGGTTCTCCATGTTTGAGTTCTTGATAATGCTTCCATCTTTCCTCAGCCCCTGGGGTTCAATGGTGGCATGGCCCTGAGAGGTGCAATTAATTGGGTGACCAAGGTTCTTGCGGACCTGGCAGAAAATGGGTGATTGAAAATCTGAAGAACTAGTTGCCCCTAGGGTGGGCGTTTAGCTCCTGGGTTTGAGTCCCAACTCTAGCTCCTGACTCCAGTTTTTTGTCAGTGTAGACCTTGGGAGGTGGCTGTGATGACTCAAGAAACAGAGTCCCTGCCACCCACTGGACAGATCTGAATTGAGTTCCAGTCTCCTGGCTTCAGCCCCAGAAATGGGTCATTGTAGACATCTGGGGAGGGAACCAGCAGGTGGGAGCTCACTCCTCTCCCTGTCTCTCGAACACATAAATTAGAAAAAGAGAAAAAGCCTGTGTGCCCTCCTTGGCCTGTGTCAAGCCTGGCCCCGGGCCAGTAAAGGTGTGTTGATAGCATGTCCTATGATCAATATGAAAAGTCTTGTAGATTTCTTCTAAGCTGAAAGGGGAAGCAGTCCCCACAGTCAGAGCACATTAGATGCTCAGAAATCTCTTAGCCCTGAGCACGATTCTTACTTACACACATTTCTCATTGTTTTAAAGGGTAAATAATGCTTTTCTGGACCGACTCCAAGGCAAAAGTCAACCAGGTGGCCTCGGGCAGTCTGGAGGCTATTGGAATATGAATAGCGGTAACAGCTGGGTGAGTTTTTGCTTTTCTCTTTTAAAAAATCTTTCAAAGTCAAGGAACAAAAACAAGGAGAATTTAAAAAATATGTTGTGGCCTTCTCTCCAGATTTTTTTTTTTTTTTTTTTTGGTGTACTGTTCAGCTGTGTGATGGGCAGTAAGCCAGAGTGATTTCTGTAAATTCCACAATAGCTTCTGAGAGAGTGAGAGAGCGAGAAAGCCCAGATTTCAGCACTAGCCAATCACAATAAAAAATGACACCTGCCCTGTGTTCTCAGCATGATTGCCTTGGACTATCCGGCTTTTATCACCCTTTGCCCAAACCTACAACAAAAACAAATGAATGTCTTTTTTTTTTTTTTCCAGGAAAATTTTAAGTGAATGTGGTTATAAAAATAGTAAGCATTCTCTAGTAATATATTCCTTCAGTGAAACTAGCACATCAAAGAAACCAGTATTTTTCACGACAAAATGATTTTTTAAAAACCCTACAGCAAAAGGTACTCTTTGAAAATGAGATGTCCTTACATATTTCTGTGAAGAAAACCTTGCAACAGTGCTATGATATGTGTGGAATGTATTTTGTGTGCACAATCTATTACTGAACCAACACCAAAGCTTCAGGATATATATGATTGTGAAGTTTGCAATGTATGCAGAATCAAAACTGACTACCGTCAACTTTACAGTTTAATTGAAGCTCAAGTGCATGTGTACTTACATATATATTTGTGTGTGTGTGTGTGTGTGTGTGTGTGTAGAAGGTTGAAAAGAGAGGAGTGGGGAGAGAAAGAGAAGATAGAAGTCTTTGAACTGGCAAAATCCAACAAACCATTTGCTGACCTGGAAACTCTAGGTGAGGTCACATTTTAATAAATACTTGAGGGACAAAAGATCATTTTTTGACAACACTGTTTGCCATCTGTGAGAAATCTTACATGCCGTTTTCTTCAAAAGGAATCAAAGAATGAAAAATAATGGATAGATTTTCCAAAAGTATAGAAATTGAAGATAATTAAACATAAATGAATTTGCAGAGAATACATCCTGAATCTGTCTATCCATAACTTTCACTCATTTGTTTCACTATAGACAAGAGAGAGAAAGTGATGGAAGCACAGTATGTTTGCAGTGTATGATGCAATAGACACGTTATTGATTTATTTATGAGAACGTGATTAGGAGCTATATAGAAAATGAGGCAAAGTGAGTTGAAGACATTGTCAAAGTTCATACAACTCAGTTGTGAAATATGATTGCAATTCAGATTTTGGTGAGTGCTTGGTGGAAACTCACTATATATTTGTCCATTGTCATCTACTTTAATAACTTCTACAATTTAGAAAGTAGCTACGAAAGTGTCTGGGCACGTGGGAACGTGATGGGAGAGCATGAATGCATATTGCCAGGGCTTCTGCTAAGGAAATATGAATTTGGTCGTGTGGCTCACCATTGGTTTCTGGTAGGCTGTGGATGGTGAGCTACAAATCTCTACTTACATTCCTAAGGATTTTGTTTTCTCATGAGGTAGTAGTGAGGATGACTGGGTGCTTTTCTTAGCAGCATGGGCACTTCCAAAGCCCAGATATCTGTTCATCAGAGAATACCATACAAAAGTTAGAAGAGAAACCATAAACCAACCTTTTATTCAGGTCATGTTTTGTAAATAGCAAATGGGCCAAAGTTGGTGTTTAGAATATATTAAAAAATGTGTCATTAATTTAGATGTTGGTAGTTGAGGTTGGAGCTTCCCTGAGGAATGAGAGAAGAGAGCTATTCCTCAAATCACATCTGAGGCTTGCAGGAAATATTGACCCAGTAAAAAGCCGAAGACAGAAGAGAGGAGGAAGGCAGAAAATATGCTATAATTAGGTTGAAAACCAAGGAAAGAATCAGTTGCGTCTTGCAATGTCATATAGATACTTGCAGAATCAGTGTGTATGTTGAGTTAACAGACTGGATTAATTTTTGTTTTTGTTTTTTTTTTTCTTTAAGATTTATTTATTTATTTGAAAGGCAGAGTTTTAGAGAGATAGAGGCAGAGGCAGAGAGAGAGAGAGAGAGATCTTCCATCTGCTGGTTCACCCCCCAATTGGCTGCAACGGTTAGAGCTGGGCTGATCCAAAGCCAGGAACCAGGAGCTGGGAGCTTCCTCCAGATTTCCCATGCAGGTGCAGGGACCCAAGGACTTGGGCCATCTTCTGCTGCTTTCCCGGGCCATAACAGAGAGCTGGATGGGAAATGAAGCAGCTGAGTCATGCCCATATGGGATGCTGGGACTGCAGGCAGCAGCTTTACCCACTATGCCACAGCATCGACCCCTACTTTTTGTTTTTTGAAACATATGTATTTTATATCACAGTCTGATCATATTCAATCTATCCACTTATTCTTTAATAGGTTAAGATGCCTCTATACTTTAAAGATGTATTTTGATTTTCTAAAGTCCCCTGTTAGTTTTCCTGAGGCACCTAGGGTGAGATCACTTTCAGTGAAATTTTCTCCCATCCCAGTAGGTGAGAACTTTTGAGACACTGTGAGAGTTCTCAGTCCTCTATCTTCAAGGACAGGTAAGCACTGGCCGTGACCTAGGAGGCAACCTGGGATTTTAGTCGGAAGCAACAGCAGGACTCTGTATCCCACACGTAGCTTGGCTGAGCAGTGCAGAAAGTCGGATGGAGATTTCATGACCCTGTGCGTCTGGTGGAGGTGGGGACTCATTAGCCTGTCTCCCTGCCTCAACGTCCTCTTGGAAGTCACCTTCCCGTGGCGTAATACAGTGCAACGCTGCTACTCCACTCATTTCCATTTAAATTGCTCTGCTCCACGATGTGGTCACACTGTCCTTGCCATGAATGTGGAGGTAGGTGACAACACGTGAACGCCCCCTTCTTCCTGACCCGTGTGAACCTGTCTCCAGCACAGCCAATGAGACATCACTTGAGAAGCCATTACATTCTTCACACGCTGCTTTGTGATCCAAAGGCAGTGTCTCGAGAATGAAGTCATTTTGCTGGTCCTTTAAGTCATTAAAAAAAAAAAAAACAAAAAAACTCATTTTAACCTGATGCAGGAGGCGCATTCTGTAACTGGAAGGAACTTCGTTTTGAACTACAAAGATTTGGGATTCTATGTCGCTGTCGGTGGTAACTTTTGTTTTGTTTTCCTTCCAGGGTATGTGAGAAATATTCACACCCGTCTGGCCTTCCTCGACTTGACCTTGGCAAACCTCCTGAGGATGCCTCTCTGTAATGCGATTTCATTCAAGCTCACTGTTTTTAACCTTGATTTCCACTGCCCGCGCACTCACCTGGGCAGTCTGGGATGACTGACTTCTCCCTGTCATTACGGATGCGTGGTTTTAGGAACTGATCCCCGCGTGTTCTGTTCACTTCCTACTTGGTTTTGCCTCTGATTAGAAGAATAATTGGAGCAGCGTTAGTAAGACAGAAAATGAGGGAATCACTTGATACTTTCAGGTTACCGAGAGCTCTGGGTGCCACAGGCTTGTCTCTCTAACCCATTAATTCTTAGAACAGGTTTGGGAAAACTCTAAGGTCTTTTTAGATTTTCATCTCTACTTTCTTAATTCAGGGTACAAATATCACCAAAGGGAGAAAACACTTATATTCTTTTAAATGAATTACAAATAAATCTTGAACTACAGTTATATAGATGAGTTGCTTTTGTTTTTGCTCTTGGGTTTTTCTTCTCTCATTGTAATATGCTCCTTTATAGTCCATACAGATCAAATACCACACTGTGGGGGTGGGCATTTAGCACAGCAGCGAAGCTGTCACTTGGGATGCCCACATCCCATAATAGTGCCATGTTTGGCTCTTGGATCCTTTGCTTCCTGCTAATGAGCATCTGGGAGGCAGCAGATGATGGCTCAGATGCTTGGCTCCTTGTCCATGTGAGAGACCCAGAAAGAGCTCCTGGCTCCTGGCTTTGGCCTGGGCCAGCCCTGGCTGATGGGGCATTTGGGGGGAGTGGATCAGCAAATGGAAGATCTCTCTCTCTCTCTCGCTCTCTCTCTGCTTTTCAAACACAATGAAAATAAACAACAGTTACAGAAAATATATAGTACTATGAACACGATTGGATCTTGCTTTGATCTTGATTGATTTACTTACTAGTAGTATCCACCTGATTTTCAGAATGGGATAGTTTATTTCCTGAAAGGCTAATGTTTCTATAAAAATCAACTAACACAAATGTAGATACCATATGTGGTTTGTAGATGTTTTGGAAACTTGTCCCTTCTTTGTTTTACTCAACCTGTTTTCTATTGCCAATTCAACAGACTTTCCTGTAGCCTTCTGTGACCTTGAACCAGTGCATAGACCCTAGATTACAAGAATACCAATTTTCTGTGCATCATAATCTAGCCCCTCTGCTCTCACCCCCTCCTCACATTACATAGGATAGTACTGGATTGATTCTGCAAATTAAGTTTGGGAAGAGCAAATGATTTTTGCAGCTATACAACTAATACTTTGTAGCATTAAGAAATCTGTGGTGCCAATTGCTCTGTTGAAATTAACTTTTCAAATTTCTGGATTCAGGGAAGCACTGGGATTTAAAATTCATGCACCGAGACACATGACCGGGGGCTCCAGGCTGGGCAAGGGGGCACTACAGAAAGGCCACAGTGGGTAGGGCAGGGTGGCTGAGAACAGATGGCGCTCAGGCAGTTTCCCTGGGGGAAATAATGCAGATATTCTTGGTTTTCCTCTCCTCTGCTAGCTGAAGCTGTGTGAGTGCTGTTGACACTAATATAAAATGTTTGGTCCGTTTGAAATCCTTGTCGTTGCCTTATAGGGGGAAAACAAAATCCCCGAGCCCGTGTAGGAAACCTGGCCAAACTGATTGTAAATGCGTGGCTGTAGCAGGCGTTTTACTACTGTGGCACGCAGCCGTTTCAGCCCTACCCCTGCCGCCTGCTACCTGGCAGTCCTGGTCTGGTTTCTGTGTCTGGGCTTTGTATGGCTCACACGCTGCACTTTCCAGTGTGGCACTGGGGGTTGGGGAGAGCAATGCTTCCTTTGGGGACCCTCAGGGCAGTAGACATCATTTTCTTTTCCACTGCCTCCTGTACCCTGCTCTTCTTCACAACAAAGGCTTTATTCAGTTGTCTGGTTTTATTTAAGAAAATTGTGCAGGTTTTGAAAATTGTGACTTCATGGCTAAAATTAGCTAGGACATGTATGGGATTGTAAACAACTTCCTTGAACATTGTTAGGAATCAAACGGGAGTTGCTGCCTTTGAGAGCCTACCATTTTGCTTTTGTATTTAATCTGCTCTTTTGAATCAACTGGAATAGAACTTGTAGGTAACTCTGGATAGGAAATTCCAAAATTTCAATCACAATTGCCATTTTCTTTTGGTGAAAAAGAAAACCCTGGAGAAATAAGCTACTAGAGAAATAGTTTATTTAGTGTCAGAACTTTAGACAAACAGATGAGCAAATAAAAAGAAAAAGAACACTGGTAATCTTCAGGTTTTATTCATAGATGATCACAGTTAATATTTAGATGTCCTTTTGGATTTTTTATTTCTTTCAAATACCTGCGAGAAGCTCTTTACGAAGGGAATAGTTTCATTTGGCTCGTGGTTTGGAGGTCCACAGTCTAAGAACAGGGGTGCCATTAGCCCGGTGTTGGGCTGGCAGTGATGGGTTGTGTGTGGCACAACTATCATATGTCAAGCCAGGAAGCAGAGACAGAATAGCTGGGCTGAACGTGGCTCATGTAACCCATCGTCTCCTGAGAAGTACCTGCAGAAACTAAACCCCAAAGACCTCCCACGAGACCCACCTCAAAGACACCGACCGTACTTGGATCCAGCCTCTACCTGTCAGCCTCGACACATTGGGGCTTAAACATCTGTGTGAGTCGCGGAGCCCAGTCCCGTGCAAGCCACAGCAGCACACTTCCAGATCTCCTATGTGTGTGCGTATCGACATCCTTGCAGGAAAGATGCTGGTGGACACTCATGGAATGAATCAGCAAAGACCGCTACAATTAAACCTGCTGGTTCAAGGGAACGCACCTTTCGTAGGGCGCCTTCATCTGTTCAGGGTTCTATAGCAAAGTAGACTGGGTGGCTTATAAAGAGCAAGTTTCCTACTCAGTTCTGGAGGCTGCCCGTCCAGGATCAGGGCGGCAGCGTGTTTGGTTTCTGATGAAGGGCTGGGCTTCTGGCTGCCAGCGCCATTCTGTGGCGCCCTCAGCTGGTGGCAGAGGGAGGCTTCCCTCAGGCCTCTTACAAGGCACTAGCCCCATTCATGAGAGCTCCGCCCACTGAGCTAATCATCTTGAAGAGGGCCCACCTCCTTATACTGTCACCTTAGGGGTGAGGATTTCGTGTAGGAATTTGGGGGGAAAAGCAACCTTCAGACTATCCCATAAGGGTTTTGATAAATGTAGTCAAATCACTCTCCCTAAAGGTAGCATCCGTGTGTGCCACCCCCTGAAGTATACACCGTTGTCTGTGTCCCTGTCCCCTCCCTAATACTATTAGTGATTTTTGAATCTTTGTCTAGATACAGAGTTTCAAATGTCATTTAGAGAGGTCAGGTCCTCTTTTTCATGGGTTTACTGGTCATTTTTCTCTCTTTATTGGGAAGCAGAGGGAGTGCAAATGTGTATGTATACAATTATTTCTAAAAGATCTCTCTGTGTTAGGGTTTTATACCATAAATATTCTTCTGCTTTTTATATATCTCTTAATTTTGGGTTACTTACTATGGGGGCTGGTGCTGTGGTGCAGTGGGTTAACGCCTTGGCATGAAGCCCTGCATCCCATATGGGCACTGGTTCAAGACTCGGCTGCTCCACTTCTGATCCAGCTCTCTGCTATGGCCTGGGAAAGCAGTGGAAGGTGGCCCAAGTCCTTGGGCCACTGCAGCCACGTGGGAGACCTGGAAGAAACTTCTGGCTCCTGGCTTTGGATTGGCACAGCTCCGGACGCTGTGGCCATCTGGGAAATAAACCAGCAGATGGAAGACATCTCTTTCTCTCTCTGCCTCTGCCTGTTAACATTGCCTTTCCAATAAATAAATAAATCTTTTTTTAAAAAAAGTCTGGATATTAAGCAGATGGCCATGATTGGACACATTCCTATGAAAGGGTGTGTTTGGAGGAGTGGCCGCCAGCAGAGGTGTTAGGAATCCTGTTGGAACCCTTAGAAGGTGGAAGAGAACTGTGAGAGGCAGGGGTTCTTTGTTTTTAACCAGTGAACTCCTGCATATGGTAACTAGCTCTGTGCTGCCACGATGCAATAAGGTTGGAGTGATGAATAATAAATCCACATGAGGGAAGAAACACTCCTTTCGAGTTACCATAAGCATTCAAGAGAATATATACATAGAAGGCATTTTTCCAAGCAATAAATTGCATTTTGGAACCCTTTTCTTAAGTGAATATTCCAACATCTAACCGTGGAGGTTAAAAAGGATCATGGAGAGAGGCTTTGATAAAAACGTCTGCTCACAGAATTATCTGCTCAAAAGTGAGGGCTTCAAGGCACATGAAGGCAAATGGAGGGACACTTTCACTGTAGTTATTGCCATGTTGTCATGCCATCTGTTGGGACAGGGATCCAGGGAGACCAGCATGGCAGCATGCATGTGCCCCAGGCAGCTGTGTTCTGACAGCTTTGGTAGTGACTGCTCAGCTGCGGGGGGTATGTGAGTGGAGCCCCCTCTCTCCCTCCCTGGAGACCCTGGCTACCCCAGAGCTGTGCAATCATTCAGTCGGTCATTAGCTGCGACACGAGTGACCAGCACCAGATAATGAGCTGGTTAGAAAGTCTAATTTTTGTGTTTTAGAAACCATACTTAGGGTAAAACAAGCAAACATTGTGTGTTGATGCTGAGAGAGCAGCAAAAATAGGAGATAATTGGTATCGGACATTGGTGTTTGAACTTGGACATTGTGAATTAAGGAAAATCAGAAACCAACATTCTTATATTCTAGCATTTGTATTCGAGTGTGTCTTGAATATGGCACTGTGGAGGCAAGGGTATGTGGTACAGGTCTTGGCCTCAGGAGATGGAGCATTTGGGAGAGGTTGGGTTATGTGACCACGATAAACCCTCCCCACATCTCTCTGAATTAGCACTGTTTGTTTAGCTCGTGCTACACTTTAAGCAGCAGGCAGCTGCAGCCTCTGTTCACCGTAGTCATCCAGCACCCAGGCTGATGAGGGCTCCATTTCCTCTCGCACTTCCCAGACAGCAAGGGGAGGAGCTGGTGGCGGGATCATTCCGTGGCAATTAAATGCTTTCTCCAGGAAATGCCACCCGCTGTTTCTGCTCCGACAGATCTTGACATTGGAGAAGGCAGATTTTAACACATTTGTGAAAAGACTGTTCTCATTCTATTTCAGAAGAGGGGACTTGGAAGAGGAATGGGTAGACTTTCAAAAGTACAAATCTATCTTTGCCCTCACACATGTTGCTCACGATGAAGACAAAAGAAGACATCTACAGCCAACGTGGCTGCACACACCCTCTGAGAAACTCAGATTTTAACAGGACATGTGCCAAAAGGTGGAAAGAGAGGCCCTGTTGACAAAAATAATGTGCAAGAGAGGCAAACACCAGGAATGGAGCAGGAGGACCAAAGACCAGAGTGAGCTGAGGTTTTTGAGCAAAGAAGCTAAAAATAATGGGGGGCTTTAAGTTCAGAGCAGGCCCAAGGCAGAGGCTTGCTGGTGAGGCCAAGGGCGTGATGTTGATGGATGGCCTGAAGCCAGCAGAACTCCTCTCGTCCCATTTGCTCCTGTCTTCTCTGTCAAGGAGAGTGATCTTGGGACTAAATAGGGTAGAATGAACATGGTTAGGAGAAAATTGAAGCCCAAGATGGGTGAGGCGATTATGCGCAAGCATGCGTCCCTCTGTAAATGAGCCCAGGTTTCTGGCTTGGAATGAATTCCAGTGCAGGGCTCTGGAGGAGCAGCCAATGAGTTCACCCACTGATGTGGGGAGTGCTTTGAGGGTGGAGGAGGGGAGAGAAGCAGGCTGAGCAGAGATAAGCCATGGCCATGACCTGGGAATTGTGGACTCCTAGGTTAGGAAGAGCCCTAGCCCCTTCATTCCACTTTGAACAGAGGCATAATTAAATAGATGAGTAGGAGTGCTTTGTGGCTAGGCATGGACTCTCATGACAGGCCCAGCTTGCATGGCCAGCATTGGGTCCACTTCCTGGGCCCTTTAATAAATCCTTACTGTGGAGATTGTTTTACAGCTGTCAAAATAATCCATCCCTTTCTTCTTTCTACAAACATTTCTTGAGCGCATGCTACAAGACTGCTTGAAAACATTTGTGGGAAAAAATGGCATTCATAGCATGTGCTTTCCATAAACTTCGTGAAGATGCCCTTGTGTGTTGGTATTCTACAGGAAAATAAATATGATAGAGCACCTGCCCTAGGTGTTAATAGTTGGTTCCATGGAAACAATCTGAATTCGGTTATTAATGTAGAATTGGCAGGCTTAAGTCTCCAGATTGCAAACAAAGGAAGGAAATTTTGAAGTCTGTCTGTTCTCTTTGAGAATTGTTTTTCTGTATCTTTTTGGATGCATGGAAATCTTTTTAATGGCTAAATAAGCCTCTGGCCTGCCTCACAATCATGAGTGTTTCCTCAAGGACCTGAGAACCATCTCTTAGAAACCGTAATCATGTTGGAAGATAAGGTTCAATCTCTCACTTTTCTCAGAGGAAACGGGCCTAACTTCAGCAGACTGCATGACTCCAAATTGCAAAACCTACTTAATCTAATGGGTTGCATTCACTTTGCTATAAAAGAGAGTTCTTTCTGTCTGTGCAATCTCTTTAGCAGATTGCTTGTGCTGTGCATCACTCTCCGGTTTAATGCTTATTCAATAATAGAACTGTCTTCTTTCTCTTCTACCTTTGTGGAACGATTTTCTGGGTTGGGAGGAGACTTTGCTTTTTTTTTAATTCTGTTTCTCCAAGAGTGCCCACTCTGTCCCAAACACTCTTCTAGGTACTGTGGCTATGGCCTGGGAGAGACAGACAGCTAACATTAAGAATAGTATTGAAGTCAGTTCTCTAGTATATGAGGAGATCCAGGTGCAGCATGTCTCATGTGAATAATCGAGTACAATGAGCAGATACAGTCTTAATGGGGACACTGGGTGCCCTCTGGTGAAAGATAGATGCCCCTGGAACAGTCGAGGACTTTCGTGTTTGAGCTGAATCTTGTAAAATGAGTAGTTTGGAAAATAACTGTTTGCTTTGGGGGAGGAGTGGAGCTGGTATTCCAGGGGGTGGGAGATACCCGATCAGAGTAGTGCCAAGGACATTATGGTCCATAGGGGGAGGGAGTATGATTAATGACATCATCTCCATTGATACCAGCAGCAGCCAGAGGTAGCAACTGTCTCTTTATCCCTGTATCTCTTTTTCCTCTCCTCTTCCACCCCTGATCTCTTCCTGCTTCTCCAGTCTTCTTACCATGATTAAATACAGCCGAGCCACACTAAGTTTCCCATCAGCTAATATCATTAACCTTTCCCACACACATTGCTCCTGACCCTATCACTCTACTCCTTGTTTGGGGAGGCCTCACACATAATGTATGCCTACACCAAAGAAATCACCCAGAGGTCCAACTGGAAGAGACACAGGTTTATTCTCCTTAGGGGAGTGACTGATGGTGCCGGTCATACAGTAATCCGCCCAGCCCCTCTTGTCAGACTGCACAGCATTAGCTACCAAACAGCAAACAAGGACGGTTGGTTCAAGGCCAAAGCAGCTGGGCTTGTCCCCTGTTGTGCTACAAGGCTTTCAACTCAAGGCCAGGAGCCACAGCTGTATTCAGTGTACATTTGCTCTCCCCAGCAGCGTCTAGTTAGGACGTGTACCTGAGGGCAGGTGGAGATCATCACGTGGACGTAGAATACTATTTCTCCTGGAGGAAGGGCTGCTTTATGAGTCTCCTGCACAGTGTGTATTTGTTGTATTTTGGGGTATAAAGAGGTCACCTCTCATGTGAGGGTCTTGGGACCTGCTAGAGTGGAGATAAAACCCTCACTAAGTTTTATGCTTCACGGAGACGGTCAAGGGAGGGTGACTGTGACCTTCCTGCTACTGCTACTTTGCTCAAAATGCTTCAGATTAGAATATTTCTATCTTGGAAAAGACTGTCCTGAATCGAATCAACTTCCTTTTTTGTATGTGCGCAGGAGACATAGAATAAAAGTAATTTAGAGGAGCAGCTATTCGATCCAAAGGAAAAGCCATGCTTTTCTGTGTGTTTTCCACGGCTGTATCTCTTAAGCCCATGCCATCTTGGGGAGTAGATACGGGCACTTTGGCAGATTTTTGTCTTCTGGTTTTCATGTGGCCAGTGATATCAGATGGCCCCACATTGTAAGTGCCAATAAACATTTTGGAATCTATTGGTTTGTCATTAGCTTTCTCAGGTACAGAGTATTTGATTTCGCATTAAACACTCATTTTCATTTTTGAGCCCACTAGTGCCAAAATATTTACTGCAAATATAAAAAAAGTTACCAAATAATAAGTTTCATGGTTGGAGAGTCATACAGATGTTTAAATCACTGTAGCAAGAGCATTGAGACTCATTTTCATATGCTATATCACAGGATAGCTCAACCTTTATATTCTATAAATATTTCACACACTGCTAGACTAAAATGTCTCATGTTTTCTGCTGACTGTAGTGAATTGTGGCCTGCTAACTTCAAGCATCTCCCAAATTGGGGTCAGGGTCACCACACTATTGGCTGTAATACCCAGGGCCCAGCAGGTGCAGCTGCACCAAATCATCTCACACCATTATCCCAGGTAAAAAGAGGTGGCTGTCTCCTGCAGCTAGTGTCTCAGCAGATTTCCTTTGGCAAGTAAGAACCCCATTAGCTGTCCTGGAAATGGAAGTGTTGGTTCCGTGATCTTGCAGGTTGAATTATCCAGGCATAAGTGGTGAGAACTTGAGGTCCAAGAATTTTGGGGGGTCCAACACCTAGGGAAGAGAGGAAAAATAGGATTAGGTATAGGAAGATGGCGAATTGTGACAAAGTCTTGGCAGGGAGCTCTGGAGCAAGGGTCGCCCGTTAGAGGTGCCCCATGTTTGGTGGAAGTGGCTGGACGTGTATACCCGACTTCACCCAGTCACCAGCTGTGGACTGTCCTGGAAGGAGCCTGCCCTTCAATAAGGCCATTCGCGGCAGCTGAGATGGACCCTGAAGAGGCTGACCAGCTAGAGGACATCTAGATGGTCCCTGTACTGCCCACAGCTGGGCTAAGTTCCTTGCTTAGGCCCCTGGGCCTCCCATCATTTCTTCCACCTGTTGTGTCTAGGTACGATTGGGAAAGATGAGATCCTCTGATCTAACCACAGTGAGAACTCAGCTCACCGCCCATGGCTTGTGCATTACTCCACAGCCCCGTGGGAGGAGGTGAAGGCACCCAGTGGTGATTGTCCCAGGCTGCCGCATGTACAGGAAGCACACTCTGAGATGAGCGTTCAGGGAATGAGCAAGGGAGTGCTCTTGGGTTTGCCACCTCTGAAAGGGGACAGAGAGCTGCAGAACTTGGCAGGAGAAAATAGCCTATGATTCGATCTCAGCCAAGGCCACGGTGGACTCAAAAGCTGGGCAAGGGGGCCAGATGTTTATACGTCTATATAACCCAGGCACTAGGCATGAGCACCCTGGGAGAAGAGCTTGGCCATGGTTGAGATGACACTCTTCATCCAAGGCAATTCTGATGAGGGCTGATAACTGGGGCTTTCTGCCAGAGGCCTCCTTGCAGCTGGTGGATTTGCCCTTCAGTCCTGAAGGGGGTTGTAGGTGCACACATCACAGCATCCATTCCACAAATCTGCCGACCCCATCCTGGCCAACACGAATGCAACGAGTAATAATGCTTTGCTTAAAAAATCCTGGACAAATGCTCAAAGAGAGAAGACACTGTGAAGAGTGTGGGAGGGGATCTAACCTGGGACTGTCCCTAAGCAAACCAGGGAAACATCACCCTGCTATAATGGAAGTTCAAGGTCAGATTTCTCGGAAGAGAAACAAGCTCCCTGTGTGGGTAAGTTGCAGATCTGGCAATCTCCGGCACTGGTTTACTTGGTATAAGTGAAATAGAGAAGGATGTAAGTAGATGATTTACTCTGCTCTGTCTGCTCTGTCTGCAGTGTCGTGTGGCAGCAGTGCTATTGCACTTTGCAGAGTTCCCTCTCCTTTGCACAGCCCCTCTTCCCCATTGAATCATCGTGTCTGCCGCCCTGTCCTGACTCAGCAGACCCCACTGCCACTCTGCCACTCAGGGCCACCTGGCTGCAGGTTCCATGCTGCATCCTGTGCATGATTATTTGGCCTCACTCCCTGTAGGCTGAGCACAGGCTTTTTTTTTTTTTTTCCACAACAATTGTAAAACACAGAAACTCATCCCTACCAATTCTAACCAAGTGCCTGGGGAGCCCCTGCTCTTCCCAGTGAAATTCTTCTGCCAAAGAGCTCCGTGAGAAGCTCTGGCTACCAGAGGGAGGCCAGTGCATTTCGTTTCATTATGAACTGCAACCAGGGTCAAGAGCAGGTTAAAAAACCTTTATTTAGCTCTCAATCATTGTCATGCCCGGTAGACTGTGCTGCAGAGCTGGGAGAGAGGAGGACAGAGTGATAAGCGCCCAGACTCGACATCAGGAGCCTGGCGTTCCAGTCTCTGAGCCCCTGATGTTCTGTTTCTGCAGGGGCCAGGCCCTATTCATTTGATCATCCCCACTGCCTAGAAAAAAGCCCACTGGGGTCAGGATTGTGGTGTAGCAGGCAATGCTGGCATCCCAGTCGGTGCCATTTCATATCTACTTCTGATCCAGCTCCCTGCTAATGGTCTGGGAAAAGCAGCAGAAGGTGGCCCAAGTGTTTGGACCCCTGCCACCAACATGGGAGACCTGGAGGAAGCTCCTGGCTTCGACCTGGCCCAGCTCTGGCCAGTTCAGCCATTTGGGGAGTGAGCCAGTGGATGTTTCTTTCTCTCCCTCTTTCTATCTAACTCTGACTTTCAAATAAATAAGTAAATCTTAAAAAAAAAAAAAACGAAGCTCAGCTGAGTGCATGCTCACAAAAGCTCCCCTCTCTTCCTGTGTGTAGTTTGAATAAGGAATGAAGAAAACTGGCACGGGAATAAAACTAAGGAGCTGTAGAAGTTTCTCACTCCTGTGCTGCACTTGCTCCTTCTCCTACTCCCATCACCCAAAGCTCAGGACTCTTTCCTGACTTTGTACCTTGCAAACCAAAAGCACTTAAATCTCCCAATATCCTATATCTTCCCTGGAGGAGGATTCCACTTGGGCTTGTTTGGAAATGTGTTCATCCTTGGACCAAATCATGTCCAGAGGACACTGATTAGTCAGACCTATGTGTTGCCTTTTCCCATTCTCTACTTCTTGCTATTCTATGGAGTAGCTGTTGAACCTGTTCTTCTATTCTGTATGATTCTTTTAAAAATATTTGTTTTCAGGACTGGTGTTGTGGCGCAGCAGGTTAAAGCCACAGCCTGCAGGGCCAGCATCCCAGAAGGGCACTGGTTTGAGTCCTAGCTGCTCCAGTTCCCATCCAGCTCCCTGCTAATGTACCTGGAAAAGCAGCAGAGGATGGCCTGAGTGCTTGGGCCCCTGCACCCACATGGGAGACCTGGAAGAAGTTCCTGGCTCCTGGCCTCAGACTGGCACAGGCCTGGCCGTTGCAGCCATTTGGGGAGGGAACCAGCAGACGGAAGATCCCTTTGTCTCTCCTTCTCTCTCTCTCTCCACCCCCCCTCCTCTCTGCAACTCTGCCTTTCAAGTAAATAAATAAATCTTAAAATATTATTTTCATTTTTATTTGAAAAAGAGAAAGAGAGAGATGGAGATGGAGATGAGAGAGAAAGATAAAGAGAGAGAGAGAGAGAGCGAGTGAGCTTCCATTCACTGGTTTACTCCCCAAGTACCTCCAACACCTCCAACATCCAGAGCTTGGCCAGGCTGAAGCCAAGAAACAGGAACAGAATCTGGGTCTCCGAGGTGGGCAGCAGGGGCTCAACTACTTGAGTTATCGCTTCCTGCCTCATGGGATGCGCATTAGTGGGAAGCTACAATCAGCCACAGAGCTGATATAAGTACAATAAGAGCATCCTTCTCTCTGCACCAAACACCAGCCGCCTTTATGTTTCTTCATCCCTCTTGGCTGGTTCATATTTGCATTTGATTGTGCTGCATTTGCTGTTACTTCTTTAAATATATACTATAGTTTATTAATTTTCTCTTAGCTGGTTTCCATCTACTTAACCTACTCACTGGGTTTTACATTTTTTATGTTTTAGTATTTAAAAGTCATATGTATTTTATTTCTGTTTTCAAATAGCCTCTTTTTTTCTGAACTTTTTAAAGATTTATTTATTTATTTATCTGAATCTGGATGTGTGTTGAATGTACTGTTTGGGTACTGTAACTATCAATACCGTGTCTGGTGTAGACTTTTCATTTTCATGGGAGGATTTTTTGTTTTTGTTTTTCACGGATTGCCTACAATTTCCTAGCTTCCTTCTCCCTTCCCTGAGCTGGTGGGTGGAATTTTCTTAGTTCTCTTTATTCGGATAGGGCAGTCCTTTGAGGAAGGTCACTGGCTGGATGTGGGAATCTTGTTCCAGCTTCCGGCCTCCATTGCCCACAGGTGCATCTCCTTTTCCTAGATACAGCCCCTGTCCTTGGCATCCAGGGCTGCTCTCCTCGCATGCTCTTCTCTCATCAGCCGTCAGGATTGCCAATCTAGTTCTGGGTTACTCTGTTCATTCTGATTTCTCAGTTTTATCCTCTTTCTTCCCCTCTCTCTTCCCTTCTCTCCATGCTTCTCCTGAATGTAGAGTTCTATTCCGTATCACCACTCTTCACATCTACCCATAATTCTTCTGTATTTTCAACAGAAATATCTAGGTGTTGTGGTGAGAATGGTGGAAGGATACACATTGGTTTAGTTCATGTTGACTCGATCACTCAAAGATCATTAGTGATCCTTGAAAAAATGAAACATCATTTCACTCTCCAGACTAAAGCCTATGAATAACTTGCTATTGCATTTAGATAAATATAATACTAACTCCTTATTTGGACTTTAAATGTCCCATAAGAATAGACTCCCATCTCCTGTCCAACCACAGTTCATGCTACTTTCCCCTTCCTTAAAACAAGCTCTCTTTCTTGCCTTCTAGTCATTGTTCTAGGTGTTGCTTTGGCCTGAAATGGCCCATCCCTAGATCTTTGCATGGCCATCTGCACTCTGACATATAGATGGTGGAATTGTCTCCTAAGGAGAATTACCCTCTTGAAAGTAGGACTCCATTCCTTCCCTGTTTTATGGCCTGCATGACACTACTCACTATTACCTGATACTCTTAAATTGTGATGCCAGATTTTTCCTTGCTTAATTTGTCACTAGCCCTGAAAGCTACTGAGCATTGAATTTATTTTGGGGAGACTAAGTCATACAATCGGGGAACTTATTTGTACTCCAAAGGAGCAGTGCCACATTGCTAAATTACATCAGGTGATTTAGTTCAAGGAGGGAGGGAGTTTTGCTCTGATATTTTGAGAAATGTGATAAGGTTGAAAAATGGTCAACAGTGGTCCTGGTAATGGAATGAACAGGTTCTCTGTCTGCTCCGGCTTCCTTGGGCTGCAGATCACCATCTCACTTTTAAATCTAACTTACTTACTGCTCTCATTGTCTTCTAGACTTATTTAGGCTATAAAAGGTTTTGCCTAGAGATGTGGATTGTTTATGCAGACTGTGTGGCTGCAACTGTGCAATATATCCAAGACTTTGCTTTATGATTTCAGTCAAAACAGGATTAAAGGCTCATAATCACCCTTGTTCAGAAAGCAATGCAGAATATTTTAAAGTTCACATTTTCATTGATCTTTTGTCACGAACAGGACTAAAGTTCCAAATGAGATGCATTTTCTATAATGCATGTGGCGCCCGTCCTGAAATAGCTGGTGTCTTTGTCATTCTGATTTGCTGGGCCGACAGTTGGAAATTAAACAATAAAGAACAAGTTTCTGTACATGACATTTCATTTTTGGATAACCAGCAACCCAAATTCTCAGGCATTGGGATTAGTATATTCATCGGTGCAGGTGCCCAGGAATGAAATGAAATGTCACCTAAAGCAGTAGACACACTTCATTGCTATTACACCCCAAACTTTCCTCCTATAAAATATTTTACTAAAGTTAAATGAAAAACTAAAACCTGTGTGTTGGCTGTTCAAGAAGCTTTAATAGGCTTTAGGATAGAGCATACCCTGACAATTCTTCCATGGATATTTTACTATGCACAGGACAGCTGTTCGAATAGTATTATGCGATACTATTCATTCCTCATTTTTTTGGTTGTGTGTTGAATGAATTAAATTGCAACTTATTTTTTTGACAGGCAGAGTGGACAGTGAGAGAGAGAGACAGAGAGAAAGGTCTTCCTTTGCCGTTGGTTCACCCTCCAATGGCCGCCGCGGCCAGCACGCTGTGGCCGGCGCACCGTGCTGATTCAAAGGCAGGAGCCAGGTGCTTCTCCTGGTCTCCCATGGGGTGCAGGGCCCAAGCACTTGGGCCATCCTCCACTGCACTCCCTGGCCACAGCAGAGAGCAACCGGGACAGAATCCGGCGCCCCAACCGGGACTAGAACCCAGTGTGCTGGCGCCGCAAGGTGGAGGATTAGCCTAGTGAGCCACGGCGCCGGCCTAAATTGCAACTTATAAATCTCTGCTTAAAATCTCTGAGAAAATAGCCTTTGTTTCTACTTACAGGCATAGTGTGTCCTTCCCGAAATGTTTGCCCTCTGGCTGAATCGTTCTTCCCTTTCCCATCATCTGGCTGCTCACTTAGCAAATATTTGTTTATGTGCTGCAGCACTGTGTTCTTTCTCAGGTGATAATTGTGAGCAAGGCAATCAAGGTCTCCAGGCCCTTGTGGAATTTATAATTCAGCTAAGTTGACAGAAAACAACAAAAAGAGCAATCACAATAGCCTCTCGTCTTTACTGTTTGCCATGGAAAGTTGTAGGTGAGGTCATGTATTCATTCATTCACTATCAGATGAGTTTTATTATGATCCCCTTTGTATAGAGAAGGAAACTGAGGAAGAGGGAACATGACAGTAATGTGTCCAAGGTCCGACTGCCAGAGAATGGCGCTAACAATACAGGGGGAAGAGTGTTATGGCACGGGAAACATGCGTTATTGTGAGACACGAGGTAGAGACTCTTCACCTGCTGTCTTAGCCTGTTTATATATCTGCCATAGCAAATAGCATAGACTAGGCGGCATAAACAACAGGTGTTCATTTTCTCTAACCTATCTAGAAGGCCAGAAAGTCCAACATGAAGGCCCAGTAGGGCTGAGTTTCTGTTGAGGGCCCGCTTCCTGGTTTGTAAGTGGCCATCTGTTCGGTATGCGCACACGTGGTGGGGGAGAGACAGAGAAATTTGTCTCTTCCAACACAGGCACCAATCCCATCACTAAGCCCCATGCTCATGACCTCATCCAGTCTTGATTGTCTTCCAAAGACCTCACCTCCAAACGATTGCCTTGGAGACTGGGGCTTCCACACATGAATTTGATGTTCATAATTACAAAGCATCTGGCTTTGTAAGTTGGTCAGGGCTTACAGACCTTCTCCAGATCAGAAATTATATTTATATAACTGTTAGAAATGACACTATTGCCGGCGCCGCGGCTCACTAGGCTAATCCTCCACCTAGCGGCGCCGGCACACCGGGTTCTAGTCCCGGTTGGGGTGCCGGATTCTGTCCCGGTTGCCCCTCTTCCAGGCCAGCTCTCTGCTGTGGCCAGGGAGTGCAGTGGAGGATGGCCCAAGTGCTTGGGCCCTGCACCTCATGGGAGACCAGGAAAAGCACCTGGCTCCTGGCTCCTGCCATCGGATCAGCGCGGTGCGCCGGCCACAGCGCGCCGGCCGCGGCGGCCATTGGAGGGTGAACCAACGGCAAAACGAAGACCTTTCTCTCTGTCTCTCTCTCTCACTGTCCACTCTGCCTGTCAAAAAAAAAAAAAAAAAAAAAAAAAAAAAAAAAAAGAAATGACACTATTTTTTTTGACAGGCAGAGTTAGAGAGAGACAGAGAGAAAGGACTTCCTTCCGTTGGTTCACCCCCCAAATGGCCGCTACGGCTGGCGCTGCGCCGATCCGAAACCAGGAGCCAGGTGCTTCCTCCTGGTCTCCTATGTGGGTGCAGGGGCCCAAGTGCTTGGGCCATCCTCCACTGCCTTCCCGGGCCACAGCAGAGAGCTGGACTGGAGGAGGAGCAACCGGGACCAGAACCTGGGTTGCCGGTGCCGCAGGCGGAGGATTAGCCTAGTGAGCAGCGGCACCGGCCGAAATGACACTATTTTGAAAACCTGTCCCTCTGCTAGATTCCAATCCTCATTAGATTACTGTGTGACCATTAGCCTTTTAAAGTCTTTGCTTTGGTTTTTCTCACTCCAAGCAGAGAGGAAAGTTTGTTGTTGCCTTACTCGTGCATACACACAACAGGGGCCTGGATCCAGCATCTGCAGCAGACCCCAAAGTCTGTGAATGCTCAAGACCCTCATATAAAATGCCATATTATTTGCATGTAACCTACACACAACTTCATGTACATTTTAAAGTGCCACTAGATCGCTTATAATATCTAATGCAACGTAAGTTCTATGTGCATAGTTGTTATACGTAAATGTTTAGGCAATGCTGCCAAAAAAAAAGTCCGTACAAGTTCAATACAGACCCAGTTTTTTTCCCCTGATATTTTTGATTCAAAGTAATATAAATTTTTTATATTAGGTTGACTTTTTTTATAAGTAGGTTGAATCTGCAGATGCAGAACTCACAGATGTAGAGGGCTAACTGGATAGTGTTATAGATGTGAATGTGCAAATGGTGGTGTGTTTCTGTGTATGAGTGTGAGAGAGACAGAGAGAGAGGGCACCAACCTTTTCTGGCACTTCCATATGTATTGCACTTTTTATCGTGCCTCTTTGTGAAGCAGGTGTGTGTTATCACATTTGATCATCACAGGTGAGGTGGTATTTTTATTCCCATTTCATATGTGTAGAAATTGAGGCCAAGATGTCAGACTTCTTTTCCAAGGTGATGCAAAAGCCACAGAACCTTGACCCTGAGTCGGCACTTGTCTCCTGCTCCATGGCTGCCTGGGCCCAGTGAGCCTTCTGCCTGAGACGTGGGCTCTGAAAAAGATATTCTTTCTCTGCGGTAGGTTGGGCTGACATTTCATTTTGTCTCCTTGCCCTGGCTGCTCACACACCACAGTGGTGAGTGTTTCAAGGCATTTTTGAAGTATTGATTTCCAGTCAGTACCTGTCCCAAAGACCCTACCACACACCCAATTCTATTTGCCTCCCTTCAGTCACCCTCGGCTGCGGCTGGAGCAGTTCTGGTCTATTCCCACTTCGCTCATGTGCAGACTGTGGATTTACTGCCGCTAAGAGTCAGTGCTAGGAAGCCAGCCGAGTCTCAGAATTTTGGGTGGTTTAACACTTAAAAATAATCTATTTTTAGTAAGCAGAAATCTATACATTTGTACCATGTCATATCAGTTCATATATTTGATCAGATTACTTAAAAAGAAGAAACAAAAACAAAACCTCAACCCATTTCCACCTGTAGCAACCTCCACCCAGCAAGTTCATATTTGCAATATAGTATATGCCCTTCCAAATAGTTCTCAGTGCTCATAAATGTATACATGTATATATGTGCTTGTATATATCCACATGCCTAAAATATATGCTGTAGGAGAAGATGGCCCACGTCTCTGGGACCCTGCACCATGTGGGAGACCTAGAAGAAGCCCCTGGCTCCTGGCTTCTAATCAGCACAGCTCTGGCTGTTGCAGCCATTTGAGGAGTGAACCAGTGGATGGAAGACCTCTCTCTGTCTTTCTCTGCCTCTCTGCAACTCTGCCTTTCAAACAAATAAATAAAGCTTTTTTAAAAATAATAAAATGTATGCCGTGTATATTCTATAAAACCAGATCATTGTTTTGCAAAAGTGAGTTCATCTTATTGTTGAATAGATTTTCCTTCATCTTGCTTTTTTCACTCAATAAGAAATGATGGCTATTTCTCCAGGGCAATTGGCAGAGCTTTAATTGACTCTTCTATTTTTTCATTAAAATTGGAAAATTTAAGGCTTACACAAAGATGGAAAAAATAATGTGATGGATCCTCATTGCCATTCACCTTACTTCAACAATTGTCAGCATTTTGTCAATTGTTTCTCATCTGTCCACCTGACTTTTCAAATTTTTCATATATTTTTGCTGGAATAGTTTAAAGCAAATCCCAGGATTTCTGTTGTTTTTATCCAGTAAACACTTCAGTCCATGTCACTGATAGGGATTTTTAACAACAATCAATTTTACCCTTAACACTATAACAAGATTTATAACAGTTCTTTAAAATCATCTGATACCAAGTTCATGTTCAAGTTCCTCTGGAAAAAAATGTCTCTTTTCAGGTTGTTTGAAAGAAGATTTGAGTGTCAAACATTGCATTTGCTTGAGATGTCATGGAAGTCTCTGAAATTTATAGCAGTTCCCTTCCATTCCCCTGTTAGGGCTTTGTATGTTGAGAAGTCAGGTTATTTTCCTTGTAGAATCTTCCACTCTAGATTTGATTTCCTGCAGCCTCATGTTGACGATTCACACATTCTTCTACTTTGTGCTTCCTGTACATACTGAGTTGAGGATAGAGGACTGACTGGATGTAGGTTCAGTTCTTTGTAACTGCAAAATTCAATAGCTGTTGCAATGTGCTTCCTCGTGCTTCATGTTGGGAGCAGCTGAATGTTCGTTGTCCACTTTAAGTGATGCTGAAATTGGCCAGTGGGTTCAGGTGTGGTCAGCTTTGCCTCTCCAATATAAACTTCCCTATAATTTTGACCTACTGGTTTTAGCATTCAGTATGTCTATTATTTCAGTAGAAATTTGAAATTTATGATTTTCTAAATCATTTAATTATTTATTGCATTTATTAGCTTGAATTCTTCAATGGAGAATTCTCCCTTATCAACCCTGGCCATCCTGAAGTTTGTATAGGAAGGGTAGAAAAAAAAGGCTTCATTTTTTCTTCCTTTCTTTGTCAACTTTCTGAATGAGTTAGTGCTTTGGCAGTCTCCAGTGGTGATCAATAACATTTTTGAACGAACTCATAGATTTTAAAATATATGAGATGTATTTTAGTATATTGAAATTTTTATGCTATTTGATGCCCAAATGAGCTCATCCTCAGCCAGTGGGAAAGCCTCAGGTTTGCTTGTCTAGTCTTCCTGTGACAAGGCTACAGTAGTTGGTGATGGTTTCCTTGCTGTCTGGCACAATAAAGCAGCTCAAACTTACTTAGAATGTTTTCAACACTCAACCTAGATTGAGTCACTCCTCCACGGAGAACTGGTCCCTTTAGTGGAAAATGGCATTTAAAGAACATAATGGCTCTGTGGTCCTCTAGGACATCTCATGAAATGGTCAACCATTCCTTATCGCTGGTATTCATTTTGGCCCCAGTTATGCCAGATCCTGCCTTTCAATGCAGAGTCACACGAAAGATGTGAGAAAATTGCTCCAGCAGCTGGCCGTGGCCCTGACATTAGTAGCAGAAATTACAAAACTGAAAACCAATATGAGGCCAGTTGTCATTCTTACTAGAAATTCCGGGAGCCCAACAGTTCTGGGCAATATGTGAGGACTGGGTAGAGACTTTCCCTATGCTTCCTGAAGTTTATCTTTAACAAGATGAGAGAGGATACTTTCCCCTCCTGTCCTCTCTTGGTTGGAGAATGTTTCCCCCCCTCAGGGACTTCAATGGAAACATATTTTCTGTTTGCCTTTTCTAACTGTGCTACTGGCAAAGGGAGCACACTAGCTGTCCAAGTCATATAGCAGATTGGACCTCTCATAAGCGTCTTACTACTTTGGAGGGAGGTGAAGCTGTGTGCCATATTGGCAGTACATTTTATTCTCACAGAGGGCATTCTGGCCTCCTTGCTTCTATATTTTATTTCTTTGCCAATCATCAGACAGTGTGCCATGGAGAAAACAAAATTTATTGAGAGCTTTCGACTCTGTAACTTGCAATAACCATTCCTGGCTGGTTACAGAGTTCCCCAGATGCCCCCTGCTATATAACCCTGATTATCTAGTTCATTGTAAATTCACAGTGCTATGTAAGCTAACTCTGCCAACTGTCCATCTTTTCATCTACATGAAAAGAAAACTTCTGGTAATAGTCTTAAAGCTTTTGATATTGCTTACATATTTACCCAAAAAACCCACACCCTTTTATTGTTATACAATATGTGTTACAGGAAACTATACATAAATGTACCAACTTGATAGATTTCTACATGCTGAATTCATTCATATAATCTGCACTCAGATCCATAAATAGTTTAAGAAACCCAGAAGCCTCTTGGTGCTCCTCTCAGAGTACCTGCTCACTGTACCTCCAAGAACAAACATTATCCTGATTCCCAAAAGCATAGATTAATTTTGCCTAGATTTTTACTTATATAAATGGAATTATACACTATGCTAATTTCTGCATCTGGCTTATTTCTTTCAATATTTGTGATATTCAACTATGTAACCATGTATAATTGTAGACTGTCAGTTCTAATCATTGTATGGTGTTCTATCACGTGTCTCCACCAAAATCTGTCTATCCATCCTCTGTTGATGAGTATTTGGGTAGTTTCCAATTTGGGGCGATTACAGGCCAGGCTACTATCAATATTCTAGACCACATCTGTTCACTTTCTATCACTATAATGAAATACCAAAGGCAGCCAAATTTAAAAGAAAAGTTTATTTTGATTGACAGTTCTGGAAGTTCATGATCCAACATTGGGTAGGGTTCAGTGACTCCACTTCTAGTGGTGGCGTTCTTGCTGGCAGAGCAGCACATGGCGAGAGACCCATGTCTTCACCTCTCCTTATAAAGCCATCATGATTCAATCCTGGGGGCTCCAACCCATTGCCCTAACACAATCTAATTACTCCCAAAGCACCAACCTCCAGATGCCATAATGAGATTAGAGTTCCATCTGTTAGTACCATTAACATAAGACTTTAGAGACTAAACTCCTGAGTTCAGGAGGACAAACATTGAAACCATGGCACTTTTGATAAATATACATTTTTTTTTGCTAGGTAGGCAACTAGAAAGGGGATTTATGGTCATGGTATGTGCAATAGACATGTGTGTAATAGGTCATGATTTATTAGGTAATGCCAACTGATTTTCCAAAGTGAATGCACCAAATCAAACTCTCATCAATAGTGTATGAGAACTCAGGATGATGCACCTCCTGACCAATACTTGGTACTTTCTTATTTGCTTACAGTTATGTACTTCTGAGTTGAAAAAACATTCCCAGAGTACAGAAGACTTTCTTTTTCTTTTTTTAAAAAGGTTCATTCATTTGAAAGTCAGAGTTACACACAGAGAGAAGAAGAGGCAGAGGGAAAGAGAGTCTTCCATCCACTGGCTCACTCCCCAGTTGGCCACAATGGCCAGAGCTACACAGACCCAAAGCCAGGAGCCAGGAGCTTCTTGCAGGTCTCCCACACAGGTGCAGGGACCCAAGGTTTTGGGCCATCTTCTGCTTTCCCAGGCCACAGCAGGGAACTGGACCAGAAGTGGAGCACCTGGTACTTGAACCGGCACCCATATGGGATGCCGGCACTGCAGGCGGTGGCTTTACCCTCTACGCCACAGCACCAGCCCCCAGAACACTTTCTAGTACCAACCTCTAAATTCCATCTGACGTGTGGCAATCTGTAAAGGGTAGATTGGATGGGACCACTGACCACATACTAATTTATCTCATAGATGATAGACAGTGGATCAAATGAACACACACAGCTTTGCACATCATCAAGGAGAAAAAACCTAAGGGTTTAGTTCCATCATATTTATTACTAAATAAATATTGTGACAAATATAAAGGACAAAGGATATATAATTCATAAAATGCTAATACTTTTTAGTTCCCATATACACAAACACCTGATTTTTATGTGATATAATCACAGCCTGATATAATTTCATAGTTGCCATTTTGAACTAATTTTTATCTGAAGCACTTTCTCTTGTTGTTTAAATATTCCCTCACTATATACCAAAGCTCCTTCCAATTTTTTACTATTTTACGAAAGTCTATAGAAAACATCATCACCAGTTTTAGGCAAATTGCTAAGAATTACTGAGTGGAAAATTGCCATTTTTGGGCTTTTGGTTTATTATTCATATTTCTTTCCAAAAAGCTATCCATGATTTATACCAGAGGACCTCAACCTTCTTGAAAACCACAAGAGTGGCTTGACTTACAGCAACAAAAACTTTATTAGTTAATGAACGATTCAAATACATGACATATTGTAGAGGTAAATTCCTAGCATTGGGAAAGTTTAACCGTTCTTACTTAGCTTTATTGTAAGAGCCAAGGTAAAAAAATCCAAAACTTTTACCAACAGATGAATGGATAAAGAAATTGTAGTATGTCCATAAAATGGATTACTGTTTAGCCATTAAAATGAAGGAATTACTGGGGTGGACATTTGATATAGTGATTATGAGATGTCTGCATCACATATCTGTAGGCCTGGCAAGAACTCCCAGCTCTGCTTCCAAAACCAGCTTCCTGCTACCGCACACATTGGGAGTCAGCAGGTGATGGTTCAAATACTTGGGTCCCAGTCCCTGAACTGAGTTTCTAGCTTTTGACTCAGGTCTGTTCAAACATTGAGTGTTATGGGCATCTGGGGAGTTAACCCATGAATGAGAGATCTCTTTCTCTCTGCCTTTCAAATAAATAAGTAAATTTTTAAAAGAAGGATTTATTGATATGCACATGACAACATGAACGAATTGCAAATTAATTATGCTGAGTGAAAGAAGCCAGAGGACAAAAAGAGAACATATTGTATGAGTTCATTATATGAAATTCTAAAAAATGCTAACTAGATATATTGACAGAAAGCTGGTCAGTGTTTGGGAACATGGGGTGGGGATGGAAAGGGGCAGGAAGGAAGCAGTGCAAAGGCGTACATGGAAATTTGGGGTGGATGAATATGCTTGCTATCTTGATTGCAATGGTGGTCTCATGGGTATATGTATTTATGTATATCTAAACCTAGCAAATCGTACACTGTAAAGAAGTAGTTTACTGCACATCAAGTAGCAATTAATACAATTTTTTTGCTCAATATTTCTGACTCATTTTAAGATCTAAAGAAAATGAGGAGCATGAACTGCTATGTTAATTCACTATTCTTACGTGGTATAGTGGGTTCAAGGGGTGCAGTTAAACTACCATATAACAATAATGACCAGCAATTCACGCCCCTCATTTTGTATGCTCGGCATACATGTTCAAGTCCTGACACCAGTACCTGTGCATGTGATCTCATTTGGAAATGAGGACTTCACATCCTACTGGACTGGTATCACTGAGAGAAGACAGACAGGCACATAGAGAGAATGCCATCTGTGCGTGGAGTCAGAGCTTGGACTGCTACAGCTAAAAGTCATGAAACACGAGGGTGGCTGGGAGCCACCAGAAGCCAGGAGAAACAGGAAACACTCTTCCCTACAACTGTCAGAGGGGTGTGGCCCCGCTCACAGGCTGATTTTGAACTTCTGCCTCCAGAACTGTGCAAGAATAGTATTTGTTGTTTTAAGCTGTGAGCGTGGTCATTTGCTATGGCAACTGTTGGAAGGTAATGAAGCCATGTTTTTACTAGTCAGTATAGTCTTTTTGACAAAAGTTGATTGTAATACCAAGAGGAAAATAGAAGCTATCCATGTTATTGAATCAGATGCCTGCTTATTAGGCCCTGTGTTCAAACTTGTATTTCACACTGTGGCTTCCCTTTGCTCTCTCATTGTTCTTTTTTTTTTTTTCTTTAAAGTTTATTATTTACATATATGAAAGGCAGAGGAAAAAAGAGAGGAGAGGGAGAGAGGGAGTGTGTGCTTTTTTCCCAATTTTTATTTAATAAATATAAATTTCCAAGTACAACTTTTGGATTATAGCAGCTTTTCCCCCCATAACCTCCCTCCCACCTGCAACCATCCCATTCTTCATCAAGATTCATTTTCAATTATCTTTATGTACAGAAGATCAACTTAGTATATACTAAGTAAAGATTTCAACAGACTGCATCCACACAGACACACAAAGTATAGACTACTGTTTGAGTAGTAGTTTTACTGTTAATTCACATAGTACAACACATCAGGGACAGAGGTTCTACACGGGGAGTAAGTGCACAGTGACTCCCATTGTTGATTTAACAATTGACAGTCTTATTTATGACATCAGTAATCACCTGAGGCTCTTGTCATGAGTTGCCAAGGCTATGGAAGCCTCGAGTTCACAAACTCCATTCTTATTTAGACATGGCCATATTCAAAGTGGAAATTCTCTCCTCCTTTCAGAGAAAGGTACCTCCTTTGATGGCCCTTTCTTTCCTCTGGGATCTCACTCATAGAGATCTTTCATTTAGGTAATTAATTTTTTTGCCACAGTGTCTTGGCTTTCCATGCCTGAGAAACTCTCATGGGCTTTTTAGCCAGATTTGAATGCCTTAAAGGCTGGTTCTGAGGCCAGAGTGCTGTTTAGGACATCTGCATTCTATGAGTCTGCTGTGCGTCCCACTTCCCATGTTGGATCATTTTCTCCTTTTTAATTCTGTCAGTTATTATTAGCAGACACTAATCTTGTTTATGTGATCCATTTGACACTTAATCCTATCATTATGATCAATTATGAACTTAAACTGATCACTTTGATTAGTAAGATGGCATTAGTAAATGCCACCTTGATGGGATTGAATTGGAATCCCTTGGCACGTTTCTAGCTCTACCATTAGTGGTAAGTCTGAGTAAGCATGTGCCGAACTGTGCTTCTCCTCCCTCTCTTATTCCCACTTTTATAATTAACAGGGATCACTTTTCAGTTAATTTTAAATGCCGAAGAATAATTGTATGTTAATTAAAGAGTTCAACCAATGGTATTAAGTAGAATAAAAAAATACTGAAAGGAATAAAGTATTAAGTTGTTCCTTGACAGTCAGGACAAGGGCTGATCAAGTCATTGTTTCTCATGGTGTCCATTTCACTTCAACAGGTTTCCTTTTAGGTGCTCAGTTAGTTGTCACCAATCAGGGAGAACATATGATATTTGTCCCTTTGGGACTGGCTTAGTTCACTTAGCATGGTGTTCTCCAGATTCCTCCATTTTGTTGCAAATGACCAGATTTCATTTTTTTAACTGCTGTATAGTATTCTATAGAGTATATATCTCACAATTTCTTTATCCAGTCTTCAGTTGATGGACATTTAGGTTGCTTCCATATCTTCTTAGCTATTGTAAGTTGAGCTGCAATAAACATTGAGTTGCAGACAGCTCTTTTATTTGCCAATTTAATTTCTTTTGGGTAAATTCCAAGGAGTGGTATGGCTGGGTTGTATGGTAGGGCTATATTCAGGTTTCTGAGGAATCTCCAGACTGACTTCCAGAGTGACTTTACCAGTTTGCATTCCCACCAACAGTGGGTTAGTGTCCCTTTTTCCCCACATCCTCTCCAGCATCTATTGTTGGTAGATTTCTGAATGTGAGCCATTCTAACTGGGGTGAGGTGAAACCTCATTGTGGTTTTGATTTGCATTTCCCTGATTGCTAGTGATCTTGAACATTTTTACATGTGTCTGTTGGCCATTTCGATTTCCTCTTTTGAAACATGTCTATTGAGGTCCTTGGCCCATCTCTTAAGTGGGTTGTTTGTTTTGATGTTGTGGAGTTTCTTGATCTCTTTGTAGATTCTAGTTATTAACCCTTTATCTGTTGCATAGTTTGCAAATATTTTTTCCCATTCTGTCGGTTGCCTCTTCACTTTCCTGTTTTTTGGTTTTTTTTTGCAGTACAGAAACTTCTCAATTTGATGTAATTCCAATTATTAATGAGTGATTGCTTTTGATCATTGATTTTTTTCCCAAATGGCTGCAACAGCCAGGTGTGGGCCAGGCCAACCAGGAACTCTGTGGGGGAGGTTGAATCCGGAGAGGCCTAGAGGAACTTCCTAAGCCTGCCTGTCTTTTAAAGACCTTTCTTTAAGTTTCAAATCCCTGGGGGTAAACAACCCAGCCCCAGGGCGCTCTTTTGCTTAACGATCACTGAGGTGGTATAATAGGATTGGCTAAAACTCCTTTGTGTTGTATGGTCATATCACCCCACCGCTTGCCCACATCTGCTCTGTACCACAGCTTTATAAACACCTCCCTTTTACAGTAAAGTGAGATCCTGCTTCGACTCAACTCCCCGCCACGTCTGATTGTCCACTGGGTTCAGGGAGACTTAGTGGCAGGTGGCGCACTTCCCCTCCTCAGCCAAGACAGGCTGCAGGCAGCCTGCCTAATTCTCCAGCAGTGAAAAGGAAGAGTCACTGCAGAACTCCATCCCAGTATCCCACATTGGTGACTGGATTCCAATCACTTGGGCCATCTGCTGGTGCCTTCCCACGTGCATTAGCAGGAAGCTGGGTTGGAAGCAGAGTATCTGGGACTCAAAACAGCACTCAGATATGGGATGCCAGCATCACAAGAAGCAGCTTAACCCGTTACATACAACACTGCCTCCTGCCCCTAGTTTCTGTGTCTGCTGTCCTGAGCCAGATGTACTGCCCTCATGTCGAAGTGTTGTCCATGGAGTTGGGCATCCTTGAGGCCCTTCCAGGGCTCTGTGAAGCCAAACTTTTTCTCATTCTTCTCTTTTAGCAGTGTGTTGACATTTACAGTGGTACAGCAGAAGCAATGGCAGGTAAAACTGATGATACCTTGTCCTAATCCAGACAGTACCACCAACTGCACTAGTAGACATTGCACTCTTCATCTTCATGCACTAATGGCAAAAAAAAAAAAAAAAAAAAAAAAAAAAACAAAAAAAAAACAAAAAAAAAAAACACAACAAAGAAAAAGAGTGTCACTTAAAAATGACCTTGATGAAGCAGCAAAATGGTAGATATTATTATATCTCACTCACTGAATACATTTATCTATCTATCCATCCATCCATCTATCTATCATCTATCTGTGACTTTATTTGCAAGGCATAGGGACAGAGAGACTGAGACAAAGCTCCTGTTTTCCGGCTCACTCTCCAAATACCCACAGTGGCCACAGCTAAGCCAGGAGCTGAGAAGTCAATCCAGGTCTCCTCTATGGGATGCAAGAACCCACTTACTTGAGCCATCACCACCACCTCTAAGGATCCACATGAGCAGGAAGCTGGAGTCGGGACCCTGGTACTCTGATGTGGAACATGGACATCTTTTTTTTTTTTTTTTTTTTTTTTTATTTTTTATTTTTTATTTTTTTGACAGGCAGAGTGGACAGTGAGAGAGAGAGACAGAGAGAGAAAGGTCTTCCTTTGCCGTTGGTTCACCCTCCAATGGCCGCCGCGGCCGGCGCGCTGCGGCCGGCGCACCGCGCTGATCCGATGGCAGGAGCCAGGAGTCAGGTGCTTTTCCTGGTCTCCCATGGGGTGCAGGGCCCAAGCACCTGGGCCATCCTCCACTGCACTCCCTGGCCACAGCAGAGGGCTGGCCTGGAAGAGGGGCAACCGGGACAGAATCCGGCGCCCCGACCGGGACTAACCCGGTGTGCCGGCGCCGCTAGGCGGAGGATTAGCCTAGTGAGCCGCGGCGCCGGCCCTGATGTGGAACATGGACATCTTAACTTGTATTTTAACCACTGGGTCCAGTGCCAGCCCAAGTACATGGCTTTGGAATACCCTGTGTGCTATTATGGAGAGTACGACTGAAATATTTCTGTTACATACAAATGCACAAAACAAAACAGAATAAAAAAAACACCCCAACATTAGGTGATTGATTTCTGGTGCTGAACAAACAGACATCGCCATGAACACCAGTTTTATTTGACAGACAAATTGCTTGTTCAGATTGTTCAGACTGGGGATTTTGGCAGCCATGCACCTCCACGCTCAGAAATCCTCCTTTGGAGGCAATCGTCTTAGAGCTTCTGTTTACTGAGAACAACATTTCCTGCAAAGGCTTACATGCAGGTAGAGACCTGGGAGCTGCAGGGATTTGCCTAAGGACACACAGCATAAAGTAGTAGGAGTCAGCTTAGAAACCGGGCCCCTTCCTGCCAGCCCTCTACTTTTCCCATTTCACTCAGCGAGACAGGTGGCTCTGCAAATTGCACACATGCCCTCCGTGAGACAGTGAGCCAGAGCTGCCAAGGAAATAAATGCCAGGTGGAAAAACGGACTCGTCAGATATTACACAGCCACTTAATTTTTATTTTGCAATTTTCTCAATCTGAGCAACCAACTAGAATACATAAAGAAGACACTAAAATGTGCTGTAATAAAATTCATTTGACCAGGAATATAGGTTTTCTTCTATGGTTTGGTCTCCAACTCAGCTTTCTTTCTCTCTCTTTTTTTTTCATTGTAACATTCACTGTTTTCTGGGTCCAGCACTTCCTTTAACAAAAAGCTGCCTTAAGTTGCAAATCGAGACATGGTGTGCATAGCTTCCATGATTAAGGAACTCAGAATCCTTTGCAGCCTGAGGGCAGAAAGAAACACTGAGGGGGAAAACATCTCAACATTTCTATGTACAGCTGAATGCCCGAGATAAATATTAACTGCTATTTCTGCAAACTTCCCCACTGTTTTATGCACTTCATTCCCCCGATTTGTGAGTCTACAACGTACTGGGGCAACATTGTGGGTTTCCACTCTTGATGAGCCTTCTCAGCGTGAGCGGGGTCAGTGTTTGTGGCTCAGCTGCCTGGTGCCAGTGTTGGAGAGCTCCTCTGATTTGATTCCAGCCCAAAGCACTGAAGGATTTTCAAGGTTTTCCTCTTAATATTTGGCTTGACTTGATAATCCTAGAGCATGCTGGGAAATCTCAGCAAGAAGAAAAATTTAGTAACCACAGGGAGGCTTGCTCGGAGGGCCATGGGTAAGTATGAAAGCAGATGAGTGTGACTACTGATGCCTCTTGAATGTTCTGCTTTGTATAACCAAATGCGTGTCACCCTGCAAGCACAGGGAGATTTTAGAAAACCCAGCCCTCCCCAGAAACACCACTGCCTGAGTATTACCCAAGACGAAAGCCACTGATTCGGGAAGGAATGTGGAAACATGTGGTTCAGTGGCAAGTTAGAATTTCAAAAGCAAGAATTGGCAAAGGGTTGCGTGGGGTTTTTGCCTCACGTTTTGATCATCGTTTTTCTTTCCGATTAGCTGAGTGCTGACCTTACCCTTGGCACACGCAGGATGGAAGACACATTGTCTGCCTTAGATCAATGTTGGAGAAAGCGTCCAATTCTCACGTAGGCAGCAGAGCCAAGAAGGTGACTAACTCCAAAAGGCTTGAAGATTTTCTTTGTGCAAACCAACTTTTGTGAGCTTTCTTTTTGATTCTGTTTTCCTCTTTCTGTTTGTGTGTTTGCTTATGTGTGGTCACTAAGACTCTCTGTCTTGGAGCTATTTACCAGTAGGCTAGACTCTGCTCTGGGTGTATCAGATGTGAGCTGGGCTGGAGGAGGATGTGGTAAGGATGGAGAGTTTGTACTGCATTTTGCTGGCTGGGCGTCAGGGCTTTAAGGGAGCCTGCTCCTAGAACTAGCTTCTCGGAACATGTGTGTGGGACAACCGACAGCAGCTCATCTTGAGAGAGAAGTGACCCAGCCAGGTCAGGTCTGCGGGCAGCACGGCCTTGTGGAATGTCCCCAGACCTGGAAGATGACCCAACGCAGTTAGCATGACTGTATTACAAGGCCTCATATGTTGGAAATAACCACAGCTTAATTACATTGAATTCAGTTCTTTTTATCAAGTCCCCATTAAGAAAAATGCAAGAGGCTTGAATGTAATTAATTATTGAGATTTAGATTATGCTCATTTTCAGCTGGAGATTTAGAGAGGGTGATTGGCTTATCCACTCTACTGGTTCTTCCCTCCACCTATCTTTGTTTTGATCAGAAGAACAATCTTTTTTTTTCCTTCTGGGACGAAAATGAAATCCCAAGCTCTGTTCAGTTGGACAGTGTATGAGTTCTGCCTGTTCTGTTCCTTTTCCTCTGTTGGGGTACTGGGCAGGGCATGGTAATAGCCACCTGATTCTAGATTCCTGGGAAGTTTGGGAAATGTGTGTATCTATGTATGCAAGGTGCAAGCATGTGCATGTAAAATAGAATGATATCCTACTTTACCAAAATTAATACAGAAGTGGAACAGTGTAATTGTCAGGGTAGCCTCTCTCCCAACAAAATGGAATTATTTTCTTTTCATGTTTTTAAATCCTCGGGATGCCTATACGAACCGCTTTACAGAAAAAAAAAAAAACAAAAAAACACAGGACTGCATCAGCCTTGCATTTAATGAAGCTGTCTGTGGCAGACGTGGTAGATTGGCTTGTTTGACATCTGTGCCAGCCTCATTCTTGTCTGCTACTCTATTCTGCATTCGCCAGGCATCCTTGCTGTGAGCATGATCTGGAAATGATTTAAAGTCTACCAACCAGAGGCAAACTTGAGCAGCAGTAGCGATGGAAGCGCCAGTCACTCTCGAGTCTAGGAGGAGAAGCAACAGGGCTTTAAAACCAAAAGCTGTTAGCAGCATCTGCATCCCCATTATCTGTGGATAATGCAGATAAGGTGTTGCATTCCTAAAGTGGTTGGCTGTTTCCCTAGTGTATCAGACAGGGATTACTAAAGAAGCAGAATGGGCAGGATTCTCTCTCTCTCTCTCTCTCTCTCTCTCTCTCTCTCCCCCTGTCTTCACAAAGTTCATAACAAACATGTACTATTAAGAAATTACACAAGGATTTTCAAAATATTTTTGCAACAAAGTAAACTTATCTTTTAATTTCATTTGCCATGAACTTAAAAAATTCCGTGTGTGTGTGTGTGTGTGTGTGTGTGTGTGTGTTGGGAGTGGGGGTTGTATATACATTGACTGACGTGTTTGTGGGAGGTTGGCAAGTCCAAAATTTGAAGGGCAGCCCAGTAGGCTGGAAACTGAACCAGAAGTTGATGCTGCAGTCCTGGATCTGAAATCTGTAGGGCAGCCCGTCAGAATGGAAACTGAGGCTGGATTTCTTTAGAAAACCTCAGGTTTTACCCTTACTGCTTTTTGCTGATTGGGAGTTAGTTCTCACCAAAATCATCTACTTTTTACATTTTTCTTTATTTTTTTAACTTTAAAAATTTATATAAAGGGAATTTCACGTATTTCATATATATTCCCCTTCCCTCTCTCCCTCTCATCCTTCTCCTTCTTTTCTTACTTTACTTTTTAATTTTTACAGTGGGATACTTTCAATTGTCTTTATAATCACAAACTTAACCTTCTATTTTTAACAGAATTCCAATCAAAACCCTCAAAAGCCTTTTAATGGAGTTTTCCAAGTGTATTTTTGAGTAATAAGGAAGAAAGAGTGATAAAAACAGCTTCAATGTTCCTGAAGAAGCTGTTGGTGGTGGAGGGTGGGAAGGAGAAGGCTTGGCTGCATATAAGCACTATAAAGATTTCGCTAAATGACTAGACCCCAGTGGCTCTTGCAGACAGGCAAATCTGTAAGGCGATGGCTATATTCACTTGTTCCACTCCAGTGATCATTTTGCTTTATACATATCATGTAACATCATGTTGTATACTGTAAATAAATGTAATGAAATCCATTGTAAAAAATCACTAAGATAATTACATCAGTAAGTATTGACATGCATTATAATAAATAATTGATGCAATAGGAAACAGAAGCATATACATATATATATATATAATATGGAAATCTGATACATGACAGAAATGGCAATGTAGATCAGTAGGGAAAGAATGAATATTGAAAAACACCAAATTGTATAGAATTACATTAAGTCAATTCCAAATGTACTAAGAATGGGTGGCAAAGCTTCAAAACTCTTGTAAAAAATATTCAATAATTCTATCTGTGGTGGAAAAATATTTCTTGAGGAGCACATTTTGCTTCGGAGTTAGTTGCTTAATGAATATTTGGCAAAATATCCATGGAAAAATGTCAGTCTTGAAGTTTTAAATTTTGTGGAAAATTTAAAAATGGATTCAATTTCCTTAATGGGAGAGGATATACTCAAGTTTTCAATTTTTTTCCTTGAGTTAGTTTCAATAATTTAATCCATAGAGAATGTGTCAATTTTTCCTAAGTTTTTAAATCTAATGGCAACAAAACTATTCATAATCATTTTCAAGAATTTTGTCAGTCTGCTAACTTTATAGTTGTGGCCCATTTTCATTCCTATTGCTGTGTCTTTTCTCTTTTTTTCTTGATCAATTTTCCTAACGTTGGGTCAAACTTACCATCCTATTAAAATTTTCTTGTGCCTTGTTGATACTTTCTATTCATTTATTTATCTTTTTTTCCCCACTACTCTTTCACCTTGCCTTTATTATTTCATGTTTTCCATTTCTTTGTTTTCATAGATGGAGTTTTTCTAATTTCTTAGAGTAGACTCCTATTTCATGTATTTTCAGGCTTTCCTTTTCTCTGATGAAAGGAATTCTGTCTAAAAATGTTACTTCAAGAACCTTTATGACTGCAGTCTTCAAATTTTTCTCTGTACTGTTTTTGTTATTGGCTTAAGTTTTTAGTATAACTTCTCACTTAATCCATGAACACTTTCGAGGTCTATTTTTAACTTTCTAGAAGCTTGGGCTTTTAAAAAATCTTTGCCATTAACTCTCATTTAATGTCATGGAGATCAGAGAATGCAAATTATGATAGGATTCTCAATAAATGCACATTTATTGAGGTGTTCCGTATGGGGTCAGTTTTTATAGAGTTCACGTATGCTTGGACCATTTGATGCGTCTGTGCTGTCTTCAGGATAGTGGGAGTCAGTCATCTATCACAGAACTACAGATGACAGAGAAGACAGAAGTAGGAAGGGGCTTACAGGAAGAGCCAAGCTATGCTGCCTTCAAGTGGGGGTGGAACAGAGTTTTGAAACGGAAACACATTTTGATTTGCTCTTTCTCTGATGGGATTTTTCTGATCAGAAGATGATGATTTTGTCACAATATAAATGGTATTTAAACACAAAGCCTTTTTTTTTTTTTTTGTGGGTCACAGAATTTCAGCATGATGAAATGAAAGTCTCATAAGACCACAATTTGAAACAGAAGTGAATGGTAAATTTGTCAGTGTTCTTGATAAGCTGTGAGATTTTTTTAAAAATAGTGTTGAACAAGTATGGCAATGAGAGACCTAAGACCAACTATGTTTTAGTAATTCACAAAAGACATCAAAGAAGAGAATTGCTTTCTGTTTAAGGATTTAAATTATTGTTCGATAATTATTGTTCAATAATTGACTTCACAATAATCTCTTCAGAATTCTGTGGGTGACATTGGAGCTAGGTGGGTAATTAGTTTAAGATTTTAGGGGAAGCAATGGTTTGATTAAATAAAACTTTGATAATTGATTGTCAAAAATGATAGATGTTATGTGATTTATGAGTAGATGGGGAAATACAAGTATTTAGGATATTTAAGAATCCAGAAGTGCAAACAAATGGATTTATGAATTCTATGTAATTTCGAGATAACCACTTATTATCTATGGTCATAGCAGTAGCTTTCCAGCCCTAGTGTCATATCCCTTTGTCTAAACTGCATCCCCTTCATGGTATCATGGAGATGCCAATAGCAGCTCTAAGTAGCTAGAACATACAGTGGAAGTCATTTGGATGCTGGCTTCAGAATGTCAGTTTTGTAGGTCTAGGTTACTAATATTCTGAGAGAATAAGCTTTAAAATTCCATTTCCCAATGGAACATACTCATTTTCAAAGTAATAAGGTTTTTTAAATTGGCAAAAACCCACAATTATAAGTCTTAAATGCAATTTGGCTGAGCATAAACAGTGGCTGAATTTCATTTTGATTCATTGAGAATCTAAATTACCAAAACAGGATACTGAAGGTCAATGTTCTTTTCCTTTTGTTATTGCATCCCCTCTGCTTTGTGTCAAGTGTGAAGTAGACAGGCTATGTGAGATGAGCCAACAGAAAATAAGTGTTGTAGTTGTGTTTTAACTGGTCCAGTCACTTCCACTCTTATTCTTTATATTTTACACACATTGCCATTGGAATACTTTTTTTTTTAAAGCCAGCTGAACGATACAGACAAAATGCTAATTCTAGAGATTGGATTAAAAGGTCATCTGTGTCCAATCCCAACCTGGGCTCTCTAATCCTCCATCACCACCTTCACACACACACACACACACACTCTCTCTCTCTCACACACACAGTTTTAACCATGATGTGCTACCTGTTCTTCCTTTCTTTGCACATGACATTCCCTCTGTGTGCAAGATTCTTGACTTTTCTTTCTACCTTCATAATCTCCAAACACAGATAATATATCACCTCTTCTCTAAAGTTACCCTAAACTTGCCTCCTGTAGGTGCTCCCCTCTCTGTGCTCCCCATGAACTTTGTAAATCCATCATCTTATGGAACATACCAATCAAATATAAACCTTAAGACGTTGTAACACAGGGAAAGCCCTTGAGGAGTAGCCCCGTAGGGATTACATTTCTTCATCTAGTTTACTACCACTGCTTTGGTTACTTCAAATTTTGTTCTTCATTAGCTCTGGGGTGGAAAAAGAATAGGATTGCTGTGAATGGGTCTTAGACTTCAGCACATAATGGAGAAGCTAAAGAGAAACTGTGCTGAGGAATGAGAGCAAGAACATGGGGGGAATTCCACTTGCTGTCCTCAAGTGAGCACCAGTTTCTAAAGATGTACAGAAAATGGACATAGGTAAATGAAAGATTGCCAGTATACAGGATACATTTTGCTTGTATCAAGGAAAAAATCAGGATCAAATTAAGCATGTGAAAAAAATCACAATCTCCCCTATGTGTTGACATCTCTGTAAAACTTACACTAATCATATATATCCTATTTTAATGTAGAAGTCAGGAATTCGAGTATATGCTTATGTTGAAGTATTGTAAAAACACTGCAGTTTTTAATTAAAATTGGCCAAAGTATGGTAACCTGCTAACCACAGTTTTAGAATGATGAGCTTATTCCAGGCTATAGTAGTCTGATAAATATAGGAAGAACTGCCATTTATTCAGTTCCTATTAAATCCCAAGCATTTTGAGTCGTGTCTTGCATATATTTTATTTAACACCCACAGAAACTCATAAGCTAGGTGATTCTCCCCATTATACAGAATAGTCATCCAATGCACCAAAAGGTCAAATGAGTTACACAATGTCACTCATTTTGTGAGTAGGGCTAGGATTTGAACTTCAATCTTTCTGCCTCCAAAGCACATGTTCTTCTTACCACACTAGGTTGCCTCATACAGTTCCTTCTAAGAATAATATCTTTGAGAAAATAAGGAATTTCTCAAAAGTAGTACCTACACACTGCACCTAGAACTCCATAGCAGATGATTCTACTACTTAAGTCTCATATATTTTAAGAAGTCCATCTGGCATTTCTAAAAACATACCTACCACATACAATGATTACAAGAACATCTGAATCAATGATCAGATGTAGTTATCCCTTGAGGGTTACCCATCACTGTGCAACCCAACATGGTACCTCCAGCACCAGACTAAGGGGACCATGAGTAGTCGGGATCCAACACCACTGTTTGCTGCCTACCTCATTCTTTGCTTTGCTTCTGTTGACTTCCTGTTTTCTGACACTGTGGCCGCTCTCAGCACTCCATGCTCTCTTCCTTCCTTCCCTCTTTCCCTTACACACTGTGATCTCTTCTGGGCACAGCTGTGATCACTGATTCCCTTGATGATGGCTGGCATCTACGTTGGCAATGCAGACCCACATGGCCTTAACAGATATTGTTATTATGGTGCACACCCAACAGTGGCTTGAAGACCACTTGTATCAAGACCACAGTGGAGGAGGGGAGCTTGTAAACCATCCAATTTCATGGAGTTAGGGCCTCTGGGAAGTGAAGCCCTGAAGTCTACACTTTAATGAGCATTCTGGTTGATTCTTCCGTGGCCAGTGTTTCATCAATACTGCCCTGTCAGTTTGGTGTGATCCCTGGGTATCCTTATCCTTCTGACCCGAGTCTACCATTGTTCTATTAATGCTGTTTTTTTGAGAGTAGTTTATATTGCTTGAGACTTTTAGAAATATCTTATTCTTGGAGTAACTACCTGCCCTTTCAATCACACATAAAATTTTCCCTTTATTTCACATCTAACCTGAATTTCCCTTAGGCCTCATCTGTTTGTGGGCACAAATAGAGCCACTTAATGTATACTGCCCAGATTTCACTGACTCATGCCCATGCCTACATCATTTCAATTCCTTGAAAAATTCTCTCCAAGCATTTCTGAGAGTTGCCTTGCAGGTGCTTTGAACCCTACTTGGCTGCGCTGTGCTCCTGAGTGGTGTGTGCGAAGCTGACATCCATCTCACCATCTGAGAGATGTTCTCTCCCTTCTGTCTGCCAAAGCCACAAACCATTAGTGAGCTGAGAGTGTGTATGCAGGCATCCAAACCCAGATGGGTCCATTGTGTGTTTGGCATGGAAGTGGGTAGGTGGATGCTTGCCCAGACTTGATGTTGTATTATTTTCTACCTAAGCAACACTCTTACTCCCCTGGCTCTTCAAAGCCCCATGTGTAACCATTTCATTCAATTTCTGCATGTAGCCCCCTCCCCCCCACCGCCTCCAGTACTTCAGAGGAATGCTAGCTTGTGTTTCCAGACTGATCACTGCCCGCGAACAAACCATGTGCTCCAAACAAGACTTCTGGGCAAAATCTACTCCTTGTAGACCATTTCCCCAGTCCATCACACATGCTCAGCCTTGTCTGAAGCTCATTTTTAGCTTTGGGTGAAATTCTTTCCCTTTCTCACAGACAACTGTGTTAGGTTCCCAATTTCAGTGATGCCAGCTTAAGAGCCACTAAAAGGAATTTCTAGGGAAGAACTTTAAATAAAGTTTATAGGGAAGAATAGGCTGTCAGAGTGAGGCTTCCAAATGGTAGTGATCCTGAACAATGATTTATGTTTCTTTTAAAAGGGAGCATCTGACACTCGAATCATAGAAAACGATAGAAAGGAGAGAAGCAGAGCGCAGGGAGGATTTCACATCCTCAATGGAACCCATTCTCCCCTACCTTCCTCCTCCTTTACCATGCAGTGCCAGCTGTCACTGAAAGCTGTTTCCAAACCAATTACCATCCCTTTATCAGGAAGGAGGATAAAGTCTTAACAAAAGAACAGATGATCGGATGCCATTGGTTCCTCTGACTCTGGAACTGCTTTAGAAAGGAAGCTGCGTCTTTGCAGAATTATTATTATCAATCAGCCTTTATTGCTTCGGCTTTCTTTATTGCATTCTAACACACAAAGTAATGAAAACATATAATAAAGAGAATAAAACACGTAATGCATCACTGTGCAGATATTGCAATCATAGCAAATCCAATGTAAAAGCCCTACAGGGAATACTTGAGTCTTCCAATACATTGCTAACAGTTTGCATGATACTACATCACGTTATTTATCTACTAAAGCTGTCATGCTCTGCTAAATATCATGCCAGCACCAACCCCAAATAGCACTACTCCTTCCCATCCTCCAAACAGGAGGCATATTTCTTTGCTGTCACAGGTTTTAATGTTTGCAAAGAGTAGCTCCAGCTCTTGAATAATTAATGCATAACGATTACTAAGCTATGAGTAGTTTACTATTCTAGCCCCTCTGGTCTTTGCAATGTTGCTTGCTTTAATATGCACTTCAAATTGGAACCAAGAGGTAGTAAAAGCCATTAAGACGGCATGGAACTCAGTCAATAGTGATTTAGAGTTTGGACGCATCTTGAGTTTTTCATTCTTGGCTCTCAAGCCCCATCTGCTGCTCATGCTCTGACTTGGTCTCCCTTTTGCAAATGTTTCTCTGGTGGCAGAGTTTCTGCTCTGTTTACACTTACATAAAGGACTCAACCCTCAAAATTTCAGGTCAAATACACACTTCCTCTCTGGGATTTCTAGCTCTGGAAGAACATTGGCAATGGCTAAATACACTTGAACTGTTTCTGCCAGATATACACATGCCAAGCAACTTTATGACCTTACACCTATGGGTACTTAGTAAACATTAAATACTGGTAGTAATTACAAGGACAACTCATCCTAGGAACCATAGAGGGGGCTTCCGAAATGGCTGAGCAGGCTTTATAAAAGAAAGAACAGCAATTTTTTCAGAGGGAGAGTGCCAGAGTAATAACATCAAGACAGACTCTGCTATGTTCTGCTTGTGGTTTCTGTTCAATGATTCTTCTACAGATGAACTCATACTTTAATGATTCCCATGTGCTATAAGTTGTGCCATCCCAAAGAGCAGGGAAGGGTCATTTTTCGAAGCCTTGCCTGTGAGCTGGAATGATCTAATGCTCCAAGAATATCTTATGGGGATCTATGATTGGCACTGAACATTCCTCAAGACAGAGGGGACTGGTTGCTTCTAGAAGGTCAATGACTCACATTTTATCGCCCATTGTCTTAGTCCCTTTTCTGTTGCTGTAACTGGGACAACACACACTGGTAATTTATAAGAGAAAGATTTGTTCAGCTCATGGTCTTGTAGGCTTACAGGTCCAAGGTCAAGAAGCTGCATCTTGTGAGAGCTGTCTTGCTGGTGAGGACTCTCTGCAGAGTTCCAGTGTGGCACAGGGCATCACACGGCAAGACAGGTGCACCTGAGACAGAGCCAAACTAGCTTTTATAACATACTCAATCTTGATATAACATGTGAACCCACTATTCCATGAATCCATTCATGAAGGCAGAGCCCTGAACTCATCACCTCTTAAAGGTCTCACCTGTTCCCATTTCTTAATACCTCACAATGGGGATTAAATTCAACCTGAGTTTTGATGGAGAAATTCAAACCATAGCACCCTTGGAGCTTGATTTGGGGATGAACATGTAATATATAATAGAAAGTTGGTCAAGATATTTGTAGAATATTTTTAAAAAAAGAGTATCTTGTGCCATGTGCCATATTAACCAAAAAGAGGACCAGTTAGAGCCTTAACACTCAATAATATCATCTCATATAAAAGATGCCATTTCCCTTCTTTCTGGGGTCCCCCCAATGTCTATATAAAATGAAAATTTTTAATGCTTTGAAATAAACCTATAAATGTTCTGAGTTTGGTTTGGTAGATTGAACAGTGATTGATTTGCTTATGGCAGGAGATAACTATTAAATCTTGCAGGTGATTTGGAAAAAGAGCTTTAACTAAGTAGGACCTGGTGACCTTCATGTTAGCATAAGTCTAAAAGGTCACACTTGCTATTTCCGCCTCACTCGACTGATGAAGACTTATGTATTGTAATTGGTGCTTTGCCCTTTCCAGCTCTTAAATTGTTGCTAGGCCTGGCACTGGGTGAAGTGAGCCAGACCCATGTTGCTGACAGAGTAAATGGAAGTGAGGTTACAATGTGGATGCTGGCCCATGACTGTGATTGTTAGTTAATGAATCATTTGTCAGAGAGCAGTGAGCTAAGAGATCTGCAGGCCCCTGGAGATGCTCCCACACTGTGGGATACATAAGAGTCTAAACGGCAAAATTGCTAAGTATTTTGGAGAAACAGAAGATGCAGACTACAAATCAGCATCACTCTTTGGGGCAGGGTTCTGACAGATGAACCCAGTTGAGTCAGGTTTCACCATAACCGATTGGATGTATCCTTGGTTCCATGGGTTGGTTGCTGCTTGCTCTAATGATAGGGACTGGGGTGAGGGGAGCCAGGGAAACCCAAGAGAGACAGCAAAACAGTTCTGTTCAGTCCTAGGGGCCCTCTCAATGTCATCGTCTTGTTCTTCCAGGTGTCAGGACTCTGCCCACCTTTCCAACTCTTTGTGGCTCTTTGTATGTGTAACCCAAGTCGTTTTAAGAGAGGGGAGGTGATGGTGTATATTAGGTGGATTAACTGGAATGGTGCAAAGGTCAGATGAGCTTTTTATTCCTGTTTGTTGGCTGGTGGGTGACACTCAGACAGCTGGGGCCTGAGCCCTGGTTCTGCCACCATGATGCTCCTGAGCTGGCAAAGCTGGACAGCTCTCAATGATGCTGCCTTCCTATCCATGACACCCCTTCCATCCACTTCTCCAACTGAACATGGTATTTTTTCGCCTTTGTCCTATCTTGTACCCTTACTTCAGCTTGTTGGGTAGACCATTTCACTCTACTGTTCTCTTCCCTCTGTTGTATCATCCCTAAAGCAGTGGGTGATTCACAACATTGCATTTGAGTTGGGGAGATCCATTGTGAGACATCTGAAGATTAAAGGAAAGGGGAAGCTGATGAGAGAGGGAGATTGGATACAATTAAAATGTAAAAAAGTGACCCTACCAGATTTGTTATTAGATAAATAAACAATTTGACAAAGTATGTATAACCCTCAATAAATGATTTAACTTCTCTATATCTTCACTTTTTTCATTTTCAATGAGAACAACAACTCCTAAAGTGATGAGTATTGAAAAATGTAATGCATATAAAATATTACATGTAGTATTGGGTGTGTCACATAAATGCATGTAAAATGTTACATGTGGTATTGGGTGTGTCACATAAAGACATGCTCCAGGTTATGTTGGAAGGAGTTAGCCATGATTTATTCACTCTAGAGGGCAGGAAAAATTCCAATGTCTCCTGGTCATAGCCAGGGAGTGAGTCACATTCTGAGGATCCCAGCCATGTGAAACAGGGCAACATGGTTGGAATTTAAAGTCAGGGGGCCTGAGTTGGAATCCTGGCGAAATTGCTTGCTACTATTTGATTTAAGGCTAGTTACCCATTGTGTTAGTTTCCTGTGGCTGTTATAAAAAGTTTTCACAAACTCTGTGGTTTCAACAATGAAAGTTTTTTTTTCCCTTGCACAGTTCTGGAAACTGGAAATCCAAAATCAGTTCAATTAGGATGAAATCAATGTGTAAGCAGGACTGTGCTCTCTAGAAAACTCTAGGGGAGAACTGGTTGCTTCCCTCCAGGCTATTGATATTCTTTTACTTGTGGTTGCATTACTCCCATCTTTGCCTCTATGCTGTGTGTGTGTGTGTGTGTGTGTGTGTGTGTGTGTGTGATATCCCTGTTTCCCTTTTATATGGATCCATGTAAAGGGCATCAGATAATCCAGGATAATCTCTCCATTTTAGGATCCTTACTTGAATCAAATCAAATCTACAAAGACCCTTTTCTTTATAAAGTGACATTTTCAAGTTCCAAGCCTTATAATCTGACATCTTTGGAAGGCTAGTACTCTGTCTACCAAATCTGACATCTCTTGGCCCCAACTACTTCATCTGTAAATTGAGAATGATGACACCTAACTCACAGGTTATTGTGAGGATTAAGTCAACAGCATAGGTGAAAATACCTTGTTAATGTTAGTGTGTTCTACAAATATGTGTTGAAAGAAAGCTTAAAAAATCCATTGAGACATTTATTAGTGCAGCATACACCTACGTTCTCTGAGTGAATAACCTGAAGTCAAAAATCCCAGGAAGCTTTAAGGTTTAAAAAGTTTTCATCTATTTACTTTTTAAATGTGAAAAAAATGATCAACAATAATTGTACATATTTATGGGGCACAGTGTGACATTTCAATGCATGTATGCAAGGTGTACTGATCCAATAAGGATAATCAACATTTCCCCACTCTCATTGCTTCCTGACTGGGGCCTTGAAGCTCCTCTCTTCTAATGGCTCAGAAAGTATGTAAGAGATTAATATGAACCACAGTCACCCCTCTAAGCTATGTAACACTGGGAAATTCTTCCTTCTAGTTCACTCTGATTTGGTACCTGTTATCCAAACTCCCTCTGCCCCTCATGTCTAGCTCCTCCTGATCTCTGGCAAATTACTATTCTGTGTTCAGCTTGAGGGTGTTCTTCAGGCTTCCACATAGGAAGAAGAACATGCAGTACTTGTCTTTTTGCATCTGGCTTATTTCACTTCACATAAGGCCCTCCAGTTCCATCAATTTTGCTGCCAGTTGAAGATTCGTTCAATTTAAACAGTGCAGGCCTACTTTTTTCAAGACACTCTTTTGAGGACTGAAATGACAAGGATAAAAAAAAGTCCTGATCTTGAAGGAATTATGTTCCATTTCTGGATAGATGCATAAAGTCTGAGCACACTGTGGTAGGCGGCATGAGAGAATGTTGCCAAGAGAGCTAAGACGTGAGTAGGGCACAGGAGGGCTTGAGCCAGTGTGGAGGAGGCCAAGGAGGGCTTCTCATCTTAATGGGAAAACTCAACCCTGTCTCCAGGTCTGACTTGCCTCTGTTGCTTTGAGTCAGGAGTTAAACAGATCCTTTCTATGCCTTCTGGCTCTGGCATTTTGGAATGGAAGATATGATGATGATGATATTGTGGAATGAGAGGAAAACATAAATACTTGTTGCTTGATTCTTCTCTGAAGTTTGACAATCACAGAGAGTTGTATCGTGTGGATGCTTTTTAATTCAGCACAAAGAGCCCAGGAAGATCTCTGAAGGCATTCCCCCCACTTCCTAATTTAAAATGCCAGAATCTTTATAATAAAAACAAATACATTATGAGGAATTCACTGACAGCTGGTGGGTTTGATGGAGCTGGCCCAGGAAATAGATTTGTAATTCTGCCGTGTTGGTAGGAAAGATGATGTTGATCTGTTATGTTCCTAGTTCATTGTCATGCTAGCAAGAACTGCTGCCTCCTGATTTCCTGTCAGATCCCTTGTTCAGCCAGCAACGGGAGTAGACATAGAAATGTGTCATTCATACCTGTTGGGGATAAATGTTGTTTTCTCTTCAAATGTATTATTTTGGCATTCTAAGTAATTATTATACAAGAGCTAACAATTGTAGTTCCAGTTGCACAGAAGCTGATAAATTATGGGCATCCTGTTTGGAGAGACAGGGTGTATTTATCAAAAGATAGCGATTCTCAGTACCACATTCCAAAGTAGCAAATGAGTAGCTCAGACGAGGAGTTTTAAAGACATTTGGAAGAACATTATATTTGAGGAAGACTCCATTGAGGAGGTGAGCCCCAGCTGAGCCTTAGAGTACTGGCAGTTAGGAGGTGGTTGATTAGGAAGGGCTTCTCAGGGACACAGGAATAGTGGCGCTGAGAAGAGCAGTGCTGATGTGTCTTGGGGACAAGATTGATGCCCACATGGATAAAGTAGTATGAAAAAAGCCATGTGATCATAAAATACAAGCTTGAAGAGGGAGGTTTGGGGTAGATTCATTCATTCATTTGCTAATTATTTAGAGTAAACTACATGTTGACCTTGACCCCAAGATTATTAATTAGTATCATGTAGGGTTGGCAATGAGAAACTCAGAAAAAATCTTGAGTAAAACTGAAACACCTTGATTTGGAGAGATTCATTTGCTGCCTCATATAGAATGTATTAGAATGGGGAGATAATGGGCCGGCACCGCGGCCCACTAGGCTAATCCTCCACCTGCGGCACCAGCACTCCAGGTTCTAGTCCCGGTTGGGGCGCCGGTTCTGTCCTGGTTGCTCCTCTTCCAGGCCAGCTCTCTGCTGTGGCCTGGGAAGGCAGTGGAGGATGGCCCAAGTGCTTGGGCCCTGCACCCGCATGGGAGACCAGGAGGAAGCACCTGACTCCTGGCTTCAGATCAACGCAGCACTCCGGCCATGGCAGCCATTTTGGGGTGAACCAATGGAAGGAAGACCTTCTTCTGTCTCTCTCTCACTCACTGTCTACCTCTGCCTGTCAAAAAAAAAAAAAAAAAAAAAAAAAAAAGAGGAGATAATGAAAGTGGAGAGATGAGAAAAAGAATAAATTATAGGTGTCTTAGGTAAGCAAGACACTAGAAGGAGTGGATAAAGAAGACACTAATGTGGAAAAACTGGCTCTTCTTTTGTGTTTCCATGGCACACAGAGTGTGTTGTTGGCTTCCATGTCCATTGCCCCACTAGGCTGTAAGCCTCTCAAAAGCAAAGACTGTATCTAATTTAGTATGTTAGGGTAGCCCCTGGCACCATGCCTGGTGCACGGTAAGGCCTCAGTAAATCCTTGTTGACTTTCCGGTTATTATAAATGGGTTGGATGTTAGTGATGAGGAGAAAGAAGAGTCAAGGAAGACTCCAGTTTTCCAGCCTGGGAATGGGGAGAGTTATCCAGTGTTAACAGAAAAAGACGCCCCACAGCGGAAGTGCCACCGAGTGAACATGTGGTCAGGTATTTGTGACACTGAGGCGACACTGAGACATTAGAAGGGACTCATGCTTCCACGTTACATGTTAGGGAGAGAAGCGAAAGGGCATGGATTCTAGGAGAGTGTTGTAGAATCTTGAGAAGGACGGGGAGGGGAATGTAGTTGGAAAAACACACTCTCTACTCTCAAAATCTGATCTGATACTCAGGAAAAATAGAAGTGACAGAAAAAGGTCTTAACTATTTGCTTAACAAAAGAGAATAGATTTTAGAAGATTATGCACCTTGATAAAAAGTTCAGCCGGAGATTTTTCCTAGAACCTTTGGGGTTTTTTTTCCAACTTTTATTTAATAAATACAAATTTCCAAAGTATAACTTTTGGATTACAGTGGCTTTTCCCCCCATAACCTCCGTCCCACCCACAACCATTCCATCTCCCGCACCCTCTCCCATCCCATTCTTCATCAAGATTCATTTTCAATTATCTTTATATACAGAGGATCAACTTAGTATATACTAAGTAAAGATTTCAACAGACTGCACCCACACAGACACACAACGTATAGAGTACTGTTTGAGTAGTAGTTTTACCGTTAATTCGCATAGTACAACACATTAAGGACGGAGATCCTACATGGAGAGTAGGTGCACAGTGATTCCCGTTGTTGATTTAACAATTGGCAGTCTTATTTATGACATCAATAATCACCCGAGGCTCTTGTCATGAGCTGCCAAGGCTATGGAAGCCTCTTGAGTTCACCGACTCCGATCTTACTTAGACAAGGCCATAATCAAAGTGGAAGTTCTCTCTTCCCTTCAAAGAAAGGTACCTCTTTCTTTGATGGCCCGTCCCTAGAACCTTTGAAAAATCATACCCCACAGGTCTAGTCCATCGCCTCAGAGAGCAGGCTCAGGAGACAGGCAGAGGATGGATCTTTCATCTCATTTTTAAAGTTGTCTTATTCAGAACATGAATGGATTTGTACTCATTATAAATAACTCAATGAAGCAACTCAAACAATGAGGAAGTATGGAGCACTATAAGTAAAAGTCCCTCTCATTGCTGTTCCAGTGCTTTTCATCCTAGGTAACCATTCATAGAAGACAGGATTGTTCTCCTTCTTTTATTTTAACCTACATACATATATACACACACAGGGATTTTTTTCATATTTTTTAACATCTTGTGATCTTTACATGTCCAAACATATAAATCAGCCTCATGTTTTTGATAGTTGTATATGTTATTGATAATAATAATTAATATTATGTAAACATTAACTGCATATCAGATATCCCACTAAGAATTTTATGATAATCCCATTAATACTTATGCCAATCCTAAGGGTGGGTGTGTTCACTATCCCCATTTTGGAGAGAAGGAAACTGAAGCCCTAAGGTATTGGGAAAGTTTCCCAAGATTACAAGGAACACAAGTATCAGACAGAATTTTATTGGAGGCAATCTGATTGCAGAGTCCCTACTTGTATCGCATACTGCCCTCAGTGGAAGTACTATATCTAAATAATCACCATTAATGGACATTTAAAATCATTAATGGACTTTTACATTGTTTTCATTTCTTTTTTTAAAAAGATTTATTTATTTTTTGAAAGGCAGAGTTACAATGAGAGAGAGAGAGAGAGAGCGAGCGAGCGAGCGCTTTCATCTGCTGGTTCACTCCAGTGGGGTCTGGGCCAGGAGCCAGAAGCTCCTTCCTGGCCTCCCTCATGGGTGCAGAGGCCCAGGTACTTGGACTATCCTCCACTGCTTTCCCAGGCACATTAGCAGGGAGCTGGATCAGAAATGGAGCAGCCAGGACTTGAACAAATGCCCATATGGGATGCCAGCACTGCAGACAGCAGCTTACCCTGCTGCACCACGGCGCCAGCCCTATTGTTTTAATTTCTTCAGTTCACTCATTTATTCATTGAACAAAATTTATTGAGTGCCTCTTCTTGCCCACACACTGGCCTGGGTACTAGGGATCCAAAAGTGAACAAATTAGATAAAAATTCCTGCCCTTGTGGAGTCTACTGGAGAAGACAGGCGAGATCAATAGTTATCTTGCATAACACAGATTATAAGGTAAAAATATAGCAGTGGAGTGAGATATGAGCCATTGGGAGTAGAGAGCTGGAATTTGAGACAGGTATTTGGGCAAGGACTTACAAGAAAGTAATATTTGAGCAAAGACCTGAAGGAAGCAAGAACAGCAGGCTTATAATTATCTGGGTGAAGAATTTTCAAGGCAGAAGGAACAGAGAGTACAGAACGATGAGGAGGCCATTATGGTTGGAGTGGTGAACAATGGAGATATTGGTAGAAGATAATGTTCAACAGGTGTAGTGGGTCAGGTTGTCTCGATATTCTGATAAAAGTTTTGGCTTTAACTCTACATGAGATAGAAATTTACTGAAAGGTTTTGAATAGGGACAGAATCTCACATCAGTCTCAAATTATTGAGGATAAATGGAAGGAGCTAAGAGTAGAAACAGGGATTTCGGTTTGGAGGCCTTTGCCACAACCTAACCAGAGAAGACGGTGGTTTGGAAGGCAGTGCCAGTTAGTGGAGTGGTCTCATTCTGGAAACCTTTTGAAAGTAGAACTCGGCAAGTTCTGTAGTGATTCCAGCCTGAGTATTAGCACATAATAGATTTGAAAAACCAAGTGGAGATTCATAGGGAGATACTGAGTACAGAATGACGTGTAGGGGAAGTCCAGACTGGATTATAAATGTGAAAGCTGTTAACACATGGATGATATAAGAAGCTATGTGTCCAAGTAAAATAACTTAGAGAGTAAATGTCCAGAGAGAAAAGCTGAGAGTTAGGAACTGAATTCTTGCCAATTTTACAAAAGGCTGTCACAAGGATTCCTATACATATTCTTCATATGTAGGAAAAGATATTTTTATTTAGGAGAACTTTCTGTTGGAGCATCAAAAGTTATCCTTGTTTTTCTTTTTAAGTTTGATAGGTGCCCATAAATTGCCTTTTATGTGATATATATTCTTAGTTGAAAGCAACAAAAGCCCACACTACCTTAAGGCAATACTTTTCCAATAAATTCCCTCCCACTAAGGAAGTGCAGGGTCATTATTGACTGGAGGCTGGCGGGTACAGCTTCAGACAGAGTGAAAACTGGGAGAGCTCTGTGAGCAGGACAGCAGGAGTGAGTGCATCAAGATCCTGCTGTATCCATGGCTGACAACGAAGGCAGCTGTGCTGCATGTGGTCTTGACGGTTGTACTATTGGCACTGCTGCCACCATCTCTGAATGAAATTGAACCATGCCACTGTAGATCCGAGGTCAGCAAGTATAGTTCTTTGGTCACATCTGGCCCTTCATAAATAAAGTTTTATTGGAAGCCCTGCTACTTCTTTACATACTGTTCACCACTGCTAACCCCTTCAGTGGATCAGAGAACAACAGAGACAGTGGGCTCAGAGGTCAGAAGGAGTTGCCATCTGGCCCTTGTAGAAGTTTACTGACCCCAGGCCGGCGCCGCGGCTCACTAGGCTAATCCTCCGCCTAGCGGCGGCGCCGGCACACCGAGTTCTAGTCCCGGTTGGGGCGCCGGATTCTGTCCCGGTTGCTCCTCTTCCAGGCCAGCTCTCTGCTGTGGCCAGGGAGTGCAGTGGAGGATGGCCCAGGTGCTTGGGCCCTGCACCCCATGGGAGACCAGGAAAAGCACCTGGCTCCTGGCTCCTGCCATCGGATCAGCGCGGTGCGCCGGCCGCAGCGCGCCGGCCGCGGCGGCCATTGGAGGGTGAACCAACGGCAAAGGAAGACCTTTCTCTCTGTCTCTCTCTCTCTCTCACTGTCCACTCTGCCTGTCAAAAACAAAACAAAACAAAACAACCAGGAGCCCAGAACTCAGTCTGAGTGGCCCATTTGTATGACAGCAATGGTACTTGTTGCCTCCAGGGGTTCTTAGTATCAAGAAGCCGAAATCAGAAGTGGAGCTGAAACTGGAATCCAGGTACTCCAATACAGGCTGTGAGTGTCCCAAGGGACGTTTTAACCACTGTGCCCAATACTCTCCCCTAAAAATTATTTCATATCCTTCAATAAAGTTCTATCTTTTTTGATATAGGTTTTATATGTTTCTCATAATATTCATTACTGAGCATTTTACAGCATCTATAGCTATGTGATGTTTTCTATTCCATTTTCTAAATGGCTATTATTTCTATACAGGAAATCTATTGATTTTATAAAGTGGATTGTTACCAAATAACCACATGCAAAAATATGCTCCAGATAAGCCGTAATACTAAGGGTAAAATATGAAACTATTATGTTAATTTAAAATAATATTACAGAATATATTTGTGATATAGAAGCAGTGAAGGATTTCTTAAACAAACAACAAAAACAAACCAAAGCAGAGCCAAACAAAATCTGCGGAATTTGATTAAATCAAAATTAAAGTTTCCAGTTCGGTGAAGGAGACAAACAGGCAAATAAAAGATTGAAAGAAAACTCCATCAATGCCTAAAGCAACAAGGATTAACATCCAGAATATGCAAGGAACTCATCAAACCAGTGACAAAAAAGTAGTAAACCCAGCAGAAAATGGGCAAGGGATTTGAATTGGTTCTATCTAAAAGACTTTTGAGCACATAAAAACATGATAAAAATTATTAGTGATCTGATACAAGAAAATTAAAATGAGTTAGCACTTACTACATTGGACAAAAGTTGAAAAGCTATAGATATTCAGTAGAATGTAGAGAGCAGAAATGCTAGTGGACTGCTTGTGGGAGCATGATGGATGCAGCTCATTGCTGCTTGGTCAGGTCGTAGATCTAGATCTAGACATACGGGTCCTGTGACCTAGCACTTCCTCTTTGGGGCACAGATCCCAAAGAACCCATCAAACAGGTTCCTAAGGTGATGTATGAAGTTTTTCATCCCAGGGTTTTGATGAGGATTCAGAGGAAATTTGGTTGTTCATCACTGCCAGCGTGATGGATGCACACCATGGGTTACAGTGCAGTCTTTGGAGGCAACAGACTGAGTGATAACAGTGCTTGGGGGGGAGGGGGAAGGAAAAGTGAAAAATAAAAGTAGAATGAAAAGAAATGAATAAGTGAATGAACACATTTGGAAATTTTGAGAAACTGCAAAAAAATAACAACAATGATATTCCCCCTAACAGCCACACCAAATCTTACAGATGAGTTGGTTAACATAATCCTTAACAATCTTAGAATATACTATAGCAAAACTGACTTTCCTTAATACTAACAGATATTGAACTATCAAGAGTCTCCTCCTTAGTCATTCAAAAGTCAGAGAATTATTGCTTTGTGGTTCTGGTAACTCCCCAGGAGGTGCAGCTGAATTATAAATATTAGCTGGCTACAGAAGGAGTGAAGTCATGGCCCACGGTGGGAGGGATGCCCACCACTCGCTGATAGGAAGACACCACTGAGACCACCATGGATCCCCATCAGTCTTCTCTTTCTGGTACCTGGGAGCCAGGGTGCTTCTCTGTTTTGAGAGAGATGATGTAGTGTCGAGGAAATCTTTCTGAAATAGGAGCATCTACTAGGTAGGGTCTCACAATTAAACGGAAATGGAGGACAGAGCTCTGTTGGGTGGTGAGTATGAGGAGGTCACGATCCCCCCTTCTCCTCTGTTTGGGTAGTCCTTTCTCCAGCCTGGAGCATTGTATTCCTCCCTCCTCACCGTGGCCCAGGCAAGCATGACTGCCACGCAGCAAGAGATGAACTCAACAGGATGCAATCATAAAAATAATTTTATGTTTTCTCCTATGGCCCTTTCAAACCAACTCAGTGAGCTTGTTAAATCCAATAGATTTTCCAGTAACTTCTAGATTATAAAAAGTCCTCAATCACTTCAAGTCGCAAGAATAGTCTCTGTCTGGCCATTTAAAGGTACAGGCAGTTGAATAATAAAGCATTCGATCTTCATTTAAATCTGAGTCTTTCCTTCCTTGCACATGCTGCTTCAAACTGAGAACATAAACATGGGATAGGATGGCAACCTCAGCTGCTGCAGCTTCCACTTGGTGCTTTATCTTCTTATACCCTCTGCATTCCACCTCCACTTAGCCTCCACCTCTTCTGTGGTTGGAGCAAGGGGCAGGAAAAGAACTAAGGGAGGGTAAAGTTCCTCCTTCATAGAAAAAGATGCTGTCTGGCACTGCAAATCAGTGCAACATTTCAACTTTTACAGGGCGCAGAAACAGAAATTCTCTCATGTGTTTTTTATGAAATGAATAACATTGTCAACAAATACTGAAAAAGACAGTATAAAAAGTAAAATCATAAATATGCCCTTCAACTGTGAATAATGAAGCAATTATCCCAAATAACAAAGGACTTCAACAGAATTTACCAGAAATTTAGAAGATAATATCCTAGGACTATGTGAAATGTGTGTGAATGATGAATGGCTTTTTTGGGATAAGGAAAAATATCTTGATGCATTGCATAATAGGCATAGATATATGCTGGGAAAATACTATGAAAATTTATGACAACTTCTATAGATCTTAAAAAGGCAGTAGAGAAAATTTGACACTCAATGTTTAAATCTTTTAAAATTTATTTACTTCAGAATCAGAGAGAGAGAGAGAAAGAGAGAGAGAGGGAGAGACAGAAAGGGAGCCAGTGCTCCCATGGCCTGGTTCACTCCCTATTTGCCTACAAAGGGAAGGACTGGCCCAGGCAAAAGCCAGGAGCCCGGAACTCAATCCCAGTCTCCACACGGGTGACAGCAACCTAATTACTTGAACCATCACCTGTGTCTCCCAGAGTCTATCTTATTCTCAGGATGCTGGAATTGGGAGCCAGATCTGGGTATCAAACCTGAATACTCTGATATGGGATGCAGGCATTTTAACTGGTGTCTTAACTGCAAGGTCAGATACCTGCCTTTGACATTCACTCTTGATTTTGAAATTCAATTAAGTAAGAAAACATAGACCCCTCTTCAGCATAATTTTTAAAAGCACCCACTTAAATTCACAAAATAACATCATACTTAGTGGACAAGCTCTAGAAGTATTTCCATTGAAGTCAGAAATGAGAGAGGGTCCACTAAAAACCAGTATTAATTAGCATTATTCAGACTAAAGAACTAGCTGATAAAAATAGACAAGAGAAATATGCACTGGAAAAAAAGGAGGTGAATTTGTCATTCTTTCCTTCTTGTGTGCTTTTTAAACTTGGAATGCCAAACATAAATTAAAAAATTACCATAAACCAAAAGATTATTTAGGAATATTACTATAAGAACTTTACACCTAAAAATAATTAACTTCTACATATATGTTCAGCAAGCAATTGAATGATATAATAGAAAACTCTGTTTTTAATAGTAATAATAAGATACATTTCCTAGAATAAACTCAAGTAGAAATATGCAATGTCTGGAGAAAAAAAAAACTTTACAAAATCCTTGAGGTACCTAAAAATGATGACTTAGGAAAATAAGAAGTATGTGATATTCTTGGAGAGGGAGATGCCATACAATAAGGAAGTTAATACCTGACAAGTCAAACTACAAATTCAGTGCAATCACAGGGAAATAATAGTAGAGGGGTTAACAGAGATAGACAAGCTGATGTTTCTTTACTTAAGGCCATGGTCCAATATATAACTTCACTTTTTAATCCCCCAGATTGGTCACTTTCTTAGCATTTTACACAATTAATGGTTATTAAGATTCAGTCATACGCTCATCAAAGTTGGCCAACATTACCACAGTGTAGAGGACTTTTCCCTAGGACCATGCTACTCCTAACCATGTGTACTCATAAAGATTTCCTTTATTGAGGGTCAGTCGGTGAGAAAATTCTTTTTCTATCTTAATTTTTAAGGATATCTGAAATTATTTTTTTAATATTTATTTTTACTGTTTTGAATGTTTCTTGACTACATACTATGGGAGACTGATTTATTTTCTCCTTGTCACTTTCACATTGCTTCATCGTTTTCTGGTTTCCAGTCTTGCTGTTGCAAAATCAGCATCTGACTATTTCTCCTATGTAGGAGCTTTGTTTCTTCTCTTTGGCTGTTTTTAAGGATGCTCCCTGTCTTTGATACTCTGTAGTTTTACTGAGTCTAGTTGTGGATTTCTTTTTCTCTACTCTGCATAGAATTAGTTATACATTCTGAAGTTAAGGTTCATGTCTTTCATTAATTCTAGAAACTGCTCATCCGATAGTTTCCTAGCACCTCTTTCAAATTGTTTTTACTTCTAGAATGTCATTTAGGTCTTTTATAGACTTTTTTCAGTCTGTTCTTCTGTCTCTGATCCTCTCCTTTACTTCCAACTTTCACTGCCTCACCCCACTTTGCTATGAGTAGATTCTGGAAAATTTCTGTGGTTTGTCCTTAATTATCTCTAATTAACTGTATCTAATCTGCTTTTTAGGATATATCTTGCTTTTTAAACTTTAGCACATGTTTTTTTTGATGGAAGAGCTGTATTTGCCCAATTTTCAAATTGTTCTTTTGTGTCATGTAATTCCTATCTTATTTTTTCTTTAGTTTTTATTCCATAGATATCTTAAACACACATAATTCATATTCTTTGACTATTCTCTGATGTTCAGCAGGTATGAGTCAAATGTGGATGCTTACTTTACTCTTGTTCATGGTGGTTTGTTTCCTTCTATTTGGAGTTTTCAACCTATGAAAATCCAAAGAGGTCTGGTTTGAGGGATCTGGGGAATTGCCTACCATGACCATTAAAAGTCATTGTGTTTCCAACCACCAGTCTCTGTCTCTGTCTTGTTTCCACGTGTCTTTCTTTTACCCCCTTTAACATATTCTCCAATTTACTAATTCCTTCTTATATGTGTCTAATCAGTTGTTGGATCCACATATTGAGAAAATTTCATTTATTGCATTATTTTTTAGGTCTGGAATCCTCTTTTTTTCACTCAATCTCATCTTTTATCTCCTTAACCATGTTAAGTACAATTATTTTAAAATATCTGTCTAATGACTCTATTATATTATTCCCTACTGATCTGCTTTTATTCTAAATCATTTCCCTTTATTTTATTCATACTATCTTGCCTTTGTGTGTGCCTGGTTATTTTCCCATGAGTTCTAATCTTAGGGAAAAACTGAGGAAATCATCTGAAGCCTAGGATAGTTTGATCTTCCTTTAGAGGGGACCTACATTTGTTTCTGGCAGGAGACCAGGGCTTCAGACGTCCCAGACCACCTGGACCCAGCTTTTGGGATGCAGTGACTCTATACTTGGTTTTGGTCCCTGTGAGTTCCATTTTATCATAGTTCACTCTAAGTCCTACGATATATTTCTTTTGTGAGTATACGAGCCCTGCTTCTTTTAGTAATCCCTGAGTGCCAATATTTGTCTCTGTTTCACAGGATCATGAGAAGCTCTGCTCACCTCAGCTGCATCTTTCAAAAACAGTAGACATCCCAGAAGGAAAGAAGCTCCAAATGTAAGGTTTTCTGTTTTCTTCAGGTCTTGCTCTTTAATTCCTCATAATTTTGTCAGTTCTTTGAATACCTCAACTATTTATTGTATGTTTGCAACTTTTCTAGTTGTCAGCAGGAAGGTAGATTCTAATGACCCACTCTGCCATCAACAAAAGGACAGGTTCTTTTTCATTAAAAATCTTTCCCTGATTTTCTACCTTTTTCCCATTAATAGGAAGTCAACTGATACTGCTTGTCTCTTTGGTCTGCTTTGGTGTGGCTGAGTCCCTTCAGTGTGTGCTTTCCTTTGCATAACCGCTGTGATTTGGGTGTTGTTTGTCTCTCAAGGGTCGTGTGTCAGAAGCTTGGTTCTGAACGGGGTGATGTTAAGATGCAGTGGAACCTTTAAGAGTGGGGCTCAGTAGGAGATCATTGGGGGTACTGCCCTTGGAAGGATTTGATGTAGTTCTCTTGAGATCCCAGTTAGTTCTGTCAAGAGAGCTGTAAAAGAATAAACCCGCTCTCCAACCACCAGTCTCTGTCTCTGTCTCTCTCTCTCTCGGGCTTCTTGTCTCATCATGTGATCTCTCTCTCTCTCTCTCATGTGCTCCCACCATGCCATCCACCATGTATGACCCAGCCAAGGAACACCTCACCAAGGGCCAAACCAGTGATCACCCAAACTTGGGAATTCAACTTCCAAGTCCGTGATAAATAAATGTCTTTTCTTTATACTATTCCAAGCCACAAGCAGTTTGTTATAAAACAGAAATTGGACTAATACACTAACCATATTTTTTTAAAAAATTGTTATTCTCTTGACAGTTAAATCATGTTGTAAGCTTCATTGGAGAGCTGACAACACAGAGAAGTAGTGGAAAGGATAGCTGTTGCTGATCTTGTAGGCCAGCACAGGGGGAAATCCATTCACTCCCTATTGAGGTTTGGCGAGGAGTCCTCTTTACTTCCAGATCTCCTTTGGTTGCAATCATAATTTCTTTTCATTTTCTCTAGGATTGGAAGGATAGAAATCTGGACACACAAGTGACAACTTTGCACATAAGGATTCACAGGATTCCATTAGCAAAGCCACCTCTGGGAACTGTGAAGTCACAGACTTTGCCCTTAAAAGAGAAGTGCTGCATGGTTGGCTCCTGCACTCTCCTCAGGTCCCTGGAGAAGTGGAGTTTAATGCTAGCTCTCTGCCATGGACTTCCTGGAGAAATCTGGGCTCAGGGACATCTGCAGGCTGTCAGCCCTTCTGCCCTGACTACTTGTGGACTCCACAGACAGAACTGTTCTGAAGTTGCTTCTTGTCTCAGAATCCTCTTCTATATTCTGAGACTCATGCTTTCAGCTCTTTATCTCTTAATGGGATACAAAGAACACTGGGATGGGCTCTTTTCCAAGACCATGAAAACAATGGTGGTGTTGATTGTGAGAATAACAACAGTTGGAAGCATTAGTTGAGCACTTATTAAATGGTAGCCACCAGGATATATAATTTATATACACTACCTTTTTTACCCACCTTAAAAAAATCTTATACAAATGTTTTATTGACTTTACAGTTGTGAAAATTGAGGCTTAGGAAGGTAAATAACTTGTCTACTGTGTATTTAGTAAGTAGTAGTGCTAGGATTTCAACCTGGTAAGAGATTCCACAATGTATTGCTCTGATACATTTCTAAATGAAAATCATATACATATTTTCTGGTAAAGAATTTTATTTTATTTTATTTTATTTTGACAGACAGAGTGGACAGTGAGAGAGAGAGAGACAGAGAGAAAGGTCTTCCTTTGCCGTTGGTTCACCCTCCAATGGCCGCCACGGGCAGCACGCTGAGGCCGGCGCACCGCGCTGATCCGATGGCAGGAGCCAGGTACTTATCCTGGTCTCCCATGGGGTGAAGGGCCCAAGCACTTGGGCCATCCTCCACTGCACTCCCAGGCCACAGCAGAGAGCTGGCCTGGAGGAGGAGCAACCAGGACAGAATCCCTCGCCCCGACCGGGACTAGAACCCGGTGTGCCGGCGCTGCAAAGCGGAGGATTAGCCTAGTGAGCCGCGGCACCGGCCAAGAATTTTATATACATATTTGCTCTTGAAACCTTACAAATGTGTTAAAAATGAATTGCATTTAATGTTGTATTTAGTTAATCATTTAGAGATTCAAAGTCTAAAATGTAGAGATCATCTGGGAAACTCGGAATCCATTACAGCAAGCTTTTAAATTTCTTCTCTACAACCAACTAGCTGTGGAAACTTGAGAAGACCACGTGACATTTCTAATGGTTTCAGGTTCTCAAGAGTATAGTGAAAGTTGGCTTAACTTATCCATAAGACTCCTTGAAATTGAAGATTTTTTTGCAGTCTGAAATATATACAATTCAGGTGACTTTTAAAAACATAATTTATGAACGTTGTTTTGTAGGGGCCAGTGTTGTAGCACTGTGGGTTAAGCCGTCACCCACAATATTAATATCCTCCATCAGAGTGCTGGGTCCAGATTTGTATGCTCCACTTCTGATGCAGCTCCCTGCTAATGTGCCTGGGAAGGCAGTAGATGATGGCATAAATGAAATGCCACCCATGTGGGAGACCTGGTTTCAGTTCCTGGCTCCTAGTTTCAGTCCATCCCAAACTTGACGATTGTGTCCATTTGGGAACTGAACCAATGGCTGGGAGATCTCTCTCCTCTTCTCTCCCTCTTTCTCTGTCACTCTGCCTTTCAAATAAATACTTTTTTAGTAAGTTGTTTTGCAAACTCTTTTTTTTTTTTTTTTGACAGGCAGAGTGGACAGTGAGAGAGAGAGAGACAGAGAGAAAGGTCTTCCTTTACTGTTGGTTCACCCTCCAATGGCTGCTGCGGCGAGAGCACTTCAGCCAGTGCACCACGCTTATCTGAAGCCAGGAGCCAGGTGCTCCTCCTGGTCTCCCATGGGGTGCAGGGCCCAAGGACTTGAGTCATCCTCCTCTACACTCCCTGGCCACAGCAGAGAGCTGGACTGGAAGAGGAGCAACTGGGACAGAATCCGGCGCCCCGACCGGGACTAGAACCTGGGGTGCTGGTGCCGCAGGCGGAGGATTAGCCTATTGAGCTGCGGCGCCAGCCTTTGCAAACTCTTTATCAAGTAGAGTTGCCCTCTCTACTTTTAAATCAAATGGTCTTGTATGTTTCATAAATGTGGTTTGCCTTAAACAATACATACATTTTCTTATATAGATAAGGTAGGTTTGGCAAGTTGTAAAATATGTGTGGCAGACACTATGGGCTGTTTTCCTTCTATCTATCTATCTGTTCTGTCTAGCTTATTCATAAAAACTAATTTAGTTCAGCATGGCAATGTGCCCAGTTAAAAATTCGAGCTTCATCATCACACATCCAAAGAATGAACATGTGGCAAAGTACTTACTGGCCAATGAAATATAAAGGGACAGTTTCTGAGAAGTGTTTTATCTCTTGATTTCCTCTTTCTCCATACCCTCTCTTCCTACTTCCTACCTGGAATGCCAACAAAAGGCCTACAGGGCCTTCATGCATCTTGCAATGCAGTAGACAAAAATCACCTGTTGAGGATGGCAGAGTCAAAAGAAAGAAGACTGTATAGCACTGTTGAAAGCCTGGACAAGGACCAGCGCCGTGGCTCACTTGGCTAATCCTCTGCCTGTGGCGCCGGCATCCCATATGGGTGCCGGGTTCTAGTCCCGGTTGCTCCTCTTCCAGTCCAGCTCTCTGCTCTGGCCCGGGAGGGCAGTGGAGGATGGCCCAAGTGCTTGGGCGCCTGCACCCGCATGGGAGACTGGGAAGAAGCACGTGGCTCCTGGCTTCAGGCCAGTGCAGCACCGGCCATGGCAGTCATTTGGGGGGTGAACCAACAGAAGGAAGACCTTTCTCTCTGTCTCTCTCTCACTGTCTATAACTGTCAAAATAAAAAAAAAGTCTGCACAGTATATTTTCAGATTTTTCTGTCATAATTGAACAATCCACCATATTTTAAATCATCAAAGATAGGGTTTTGCTGCCAAACACATTCCTAGTTGATGAACAGGGATTGATTTTAGTTCACAATAGGAGAGGGAGATACAAGGCATGTTCCTTTTTCATTCTCAAATTTCATTTTCTCTGACTGTTCACCCACCTGATTGGTGGGAAGTTAATCATAAGTCATTTCTGTGGTTGCTTTTCTGTTCTCTCAAAAATTCCAGATTTATGGGCACTTAACAACACACATAAAAACAGAGGAAATATCAGATCTTGGTTCATAGTGGCTATACTCATTCAGCATTTATTTACTGGTTTTCCAGGTGCTGTCTGAAGAACTGAATTACACAACAGAAATACTGTTAGTGACAAACGTGTGGTCAAGGCGTGGCCCTCAGGCTGTAGCTGGGTGTCACAGATGGAGACACTCTCCATGACTCTCCACCCACTGGTCACACACACTTGGGGAATTCATGCTCCCTGGTCTCCTGACTTGTCTGGTAATTCCATCTGGGCATCCTTTGCTGTCCAGCTAAGGGAAACTTATAAAACCCTATCCCTATACTTGAGTTTAAGACCCTTCATTGTCCCTGGGGTCCAGAAGATTCTGATTTATCTGCTTTAGACAGTCCCTGAACCCTTCCACAACAAAAAGGATCCAGCTTAACTCTGAAGATACTGGCAAATGTGTTTATATTTATTTTTATTTATATATCCAGGCATACAGATGGGATGACTGAGCCATCCACCTAGGAAGCAGCAGAGACAGGGTTTGGGTACAGATGGTCTGGCTCTGGTCCCAGCTCCTAGCCACTGTATGGCAATACAAAAGACCCTCGCCTTCTGCTTGCTCTTGGGTATGGATAAATACATCTGAACTCTTAAAAGTACAGAACTGATCTCTTTCTGGGTGAGAGGGGGGGAAGGGATACTAACTTTCAATATCTTTTTCTTGTTAACTTACTCTGTTTTATATTCAATGTGGAAAAATGTTACTTTAAAAAAATCCACTAAGTTAAGCTTCCTGGGTCTTTCTCATATTAAATCGAGGATAGTCATACCTCCCATGACTTTGTCTCTATGTTTTACCTGATTAAGATTCAGTGACAAAAATAAGGTATTAACTAAGATTTTTGAGACCTTTAGGGAGAAACGTGATATTATAACAAGAAAATTGATATAACAGAAGATACCTTTGTTAGCAAAATGAATTTTAACTTTGGTATCCCTAGATGCTGCCTACTCAGCTCTCAGGAAAATTTATTTCAATCTGGAAGAAAATAGGGACCCTGCCAACTATTATTAATGTTCGTTTGCCTTTTAATTGAAGCACACTCCTGGAAAATGTCGTCTGTCTCTAGGGAAATATAATGCACTCAGCATAAGAACAAATCTTTTCTGAGAGAGTCAGTTCCAGGGATTTTTCTCACTTCTCAGTCATCCCACAGTCTTTCTGGCTTATCAGCTCCTTTTTCTTTACTAAGTGGGGATGGTATTGCATACATTGGCCTCTTCCAGTAAATCATCCTTTTGTAATTTGGCTTTCCTTCCATCTCAGATTCCCATCAGAGGGGTTTTACCTCCAGGCATCTTGCAACCAATTTCCCCCGTAATTAATGCCGTATCTGTCTCAGAGTCCATTTCAACTCCCAAATGAAAATTGATGAGGCAGCCAACCACAAATAAGGATCACATACCACTGATTAAACTCTCAGTCTAGTTCCCAGGCTGTCGCTCTGAGTGCTGAATCAGAACCAGTGGGCGCGTTTTCTGGTCTTTTGCAATGTATATTGCTCAGAATAAGTGTCCATCAATTGCCATTAGCAGACGAAGAGAGGGATTTTATATGACCCCTATCAGATTCTAGCAGAAAGGCAAATGATTAAAGAGGTCTGTGTTACAGGAACTCACACAGCAGCACATGAAGACAGCGTCTAGACTTGATTAGATGAGCCACAAACAGCACTAAACGTCACCAAGAAGAGGAAAGCTGCTCGCCTAGTGCCCTGTTCTCATCCTCCTGGATTGCAGCTGGGTAAGTCAGGCAGCTACACATCGCCTAGGGAACAAAGAGACAAAAGCCTCTACCCACCCACTTTCCATTGCAGGCTCTAGGGCAGGACTGGGATTGGAGGTTGAAGTATGGGGCCAAGCGGTCAGGGACAAGAACTCAGGCACTCACTCACTCACTCAGTATCTCTTCACTTATTTCCCAGGCAGTGTGTGAGGAATGGAAACACGTGATGCCAAAGACAGCCAATCTATTCTCCGCAGGCTGGTGGTTTAAGGCTAGAGTGGTGAGGGACAGGTAAGTCTACAGATCCTTCATACAGAATGTTAAATACTACCATAGACGTAAGTATGCGGTATTAGTCAAGTAGGCAGGTGTGGATAGGGGTGTGTGTGTGAGTGTGTGTGTGTGTGTGAGTGTGTGAGAAGCTTCCTGGAAGAAGTCACTGGAGCTCGTAGATGGAAATGATTAGGTTAAGAATGGAGACAGGAAGGCGCATTCAAAACAATAAAAGCAATCTGAGCCATGTGAGGGAGGCAGAGACAGCACGATATTTTTTGATAACTTTGGAAAACTAATTATGGCTGGAACGAGGGTAAGGAGAGTATTATGGAGAAAAAGTGGGATAGAGGAAGGTTGCTCAATATTCTTCCCCCAAATATTTGCCTACCATTGAGAGCAGGGCAGACATGAGTGCGATTATGAAATATATACAAATATTCATATGTATTACAACCAGTAGTATGTGCTTATTGTTCGGGAATTCTTTTGGCATATTTTCAATAAAGTCATTTAAAAAATTAGACTTAGATAGGAGCCCTCTGCTACCCCTAGGGCTATCTTAAAGACCTTTAAGGAGAATAATTCATGCTCCAGTTTGAAGGATTCAACTTAGACGTAGCACATTTTTATCTGTAGAAACTCCCAAAGTAATGGCAGACAAAAGGAAGAGGAGCACTTCCAGCCCTTTTTCCCTAACAGAATAATCTGCACAGAGTGGGAACTTAGATCTCATTGCCCTACTGAATTAAAACACTTAACCACACCACCCCCCAAAGACTCAGGCGCCTTGTCCAGTTTTCCGACTGCTGTGACAGCCAGGTGAGCAGGAGGCTGCAGGAGCAGTGCCCTGGAGGAACTCATAGCCCAGCTGTCCAGGGTGTCCCACAAAGTCGGTGGTCCTCCAGAAAGG